>NC_142175.1:13162452-13471536 GCF_029865625.1 Vigna umbellata | reverse complement strand
CAGCTGTTTCCTCTGGACTGTCTTGGTTCTTCTAGAATATGGAGACTCTATCTCTATCATCTCCTTCTCTTTAAAGCCCTTCACAACCCACAACTTGTTCTTGATTCTTACAGGTGAGCCAAGTTGGAGTTTTCTTTTCTCACAATCACTAGGAATTTCTCCTTCTCTTCCAATATTTTCTTCCTTGGGTACCTGAAACAACAAACAATGGTTACTTGAAATCTTGAGATTTTCATCTTTACGGCTAGTCATGGGTGCATCTCGAAATGCAGCTTTATAACTAGCTTCTTCCTCCCTTGCTTGCGTCTCATCTTTGAAGACGTCTACCACCACTCTCTCCTCTCTGTCCTGGAGCACCACTATACCTTCATTTACATCAATAATAACTCTGGCCGTTTTCATAAACGGTCTTCCAAGTATGATAGGTATCTTCTCTGTCTCCATCTTCATCACCACAAAGTATGCCAAGAATTGAAGTTTGCCAACACAAACTATAATATCCTCTACAATCCCACATGGCTCCTTTGAAGATTCATCGGCCATTACTATTTTAACCTTTGCAGGTTTCACTTTAACATTGCCGATTTGCTCCAGTAAAGAATAAGGTATCAAGTTAACACTTGAACCTAAATCAAGGAGAGATTTCTTTACCTTTTTCTTCCCTATGGTACAAGGGATAGAAAAACTGCCTGGATCTGATGCTTTAACAGTTATACACTCTTTTGCCTCATCATCTCTACGTCTCTTCTTTGTAGAGATTTCTTCATCAGATTTTGTGTAAACTGCGATTTGCTGTAGAATTTGTTCCCAAGGTGCTTCATTATCCATCATTCTGAATAATTCTGTGAAGTCCATTTGTTTCCCTTGATGGATTGGAAAAGGAAAAGTACTTTTGCTTTCTATGTCTCTTCTCTCTTCTGTATCTAACTCAACTTTATCATCATCAACACTCTTTACCACCTTGCAGTCTTCTCTGGGGTTAACCTCAGTATTAGCCCCAAAATTTCTATTTGGCCTTTCTTCCAATTGCTTGGTAATCTGACCCATTTGAATCTCCAAGTTCTTTATAGCAGCTTCAGTGCTCTTTTGAGAAGATTCAGTTTTCTGTATGAATTGCTGAAGAGTTTCTTCCAACCTTGTTGATCTTTCATTAAGCATAGATAACTGTTGCCAAAAGGTTGGTTGCTGCTGCTGCTTATTATATTGACTAGCTTGCCCAGTTTGTCCTTGACCAATGCTTGGGTGTGGTTTCCACCCTTGATTGTAATTCCCTTGACGGTATGGAAATTGATTGGCCATGAAATTAACGTCCTCTACAGCTTCAACTGGAAAGGCACATTGACCATTGATATGGTCACCTCCACATAATTCGCACAACTGGGTTTGTACCTGTGCAGCAGTTTTCAACTCTTTAGGTAATTGTGCAAGAGTTTTAGTCAGAGTTTCCAGCTGTTGAGTTTGAATTTTATTTTGAGCTAGCAAGGCATCATGTGTCTGTAATTGGAGAACCCCTTTTTGTTGCATAGGAGCTCCTCTCTCACTGTGCAGCTCATTATCACTAGTAGCCATGTTTTCTATAATATCTGTGGCTTCCTCTGGAGTTTTCCATTTAATATTGCCTCCTGCTGAGGCGTCCAGCATCATCTTGGTTTGTGAACCAAGCCCTCCAAGGAAAGTTAAGACTACTTCCTGTTCTTCAAAGCCATGTGATAACAGTTGAAAAACTGTTATTTTCATGATTAAAATTGACACTAAAAGCAACCTTTACACTTAGAAACTAGCTTGAAATCATGCTTTTATCCATATTTTTAGAAATAAGAGAGCTGGACAGGTTTATGCTTGATTTCAGTGTTTTTGTGCAGGTTTTAAGGTGAATTTGGTGAAAGAAGTGAAGAAGGAGAGAGATGAAATCAGAAAAGACAATAAAAAGTGCAAAAGGAGAAGCCGAAGTCACCGCTCAGCGGCAGTTTACCGCTGAGCGGCACTCAGGAGCTTGCGGGAGGTCTGCTGAGGGGCAAAATGGCCGCTGAGGGGAGCAAACAAGTCACGCACTCACCGCTGAGCGGTATTTTACCGCTGAGCGGCACTCTGGAAGTCACGTAAGGTCTGCTGAGGGGCAAAATGGCTGCTGAGGGGAGAAAACAAGTCATGCACTCACCGCTGAGCGGTATTTTACCGCTGAGCGGCACTTTAATGGGCTTGGACTTGACTTTTTGTAATTTACGAATGATATATAAGCTTTAGGGTTTCCTAGGGTTAGGATCTTTGGCTGGAACGAAGAAAACACTCTCTCTTCCACCCCTTTGAAGGAGGATCTTGGATGCTGAGGCTTCCTCTTCACCTTTTTAGGGTTTATTCTTTCATTCTTTCTTTGTAATTCATCTAGGTTCACCATGAATATGGTGAACTAAACTCTGTATGTTTGTTGGGGAATCAATGTAATCTTGTGAAACTCTCATATATGGAATATGTTTTTACATCTTTTAATTAAGACTTATGCTTTCTTTCATCATTAGTTAGGGTTTTTCCTCTTTGCTTAATGCTTGCATTGTTTAACTCATTCGATGCATGATTATTGGTTTTGTCGATACGGGCACGTACGAGGAAGTCTAGATCCGGGGAATTTCTCCCAATTTTATATTGGTTGTCGTTAAGCTCCTGCACTTATGAACTGATCATTAGGAATGCTAGGAATTGTATGAACTCGTGATTAGGGAGAAGCCTTCTGGAAAGGTACATTAGAGAGTGGCATTAACAATGATGATTTGATTGTTGAATTCCTAAAATATATGAGAGTGGATAAGATGAAATTGACCCCCAACAACATATCCATACATAAATTTCATTGAAAGTGTTTATCTTTTGCTTTTTGCCATTGATCAAAATTCATGCATACATATTTATTTTCTGTCTTGCATTTTAAACCCCAATTAATTCGTTTGTAAGTCTTAGTTAATTAAGAAACCACATAACTAAACTAGGCCGTGAGTCCTTTGGGAAGAACGATACTTGGTCTAACTAAGTTTATTACTTGAACGATTCGGTCATACTTGCCGATTGAAAACAAGTTTGTGAGATCATATTTTGGTGTTCATAAATTTGTCCATCAAGTTTTTGGCGCCGTTGCCGGGGACTCGTGGTTTAACTGGTTAATTTGTGTGATTATTGATTATCTTTGACTTATTTTTTTATTTTATTTTTAAATTTCGAATTTTTATTTTATTTTTCTGTTTTTTATTTTTTTTATTTTCTTAATATTATATCTTCTCTTATATCTTTTTGTGCTAACCAAATCTTTTCTAGGGTTTTGTGTTCTTGTGTATGCAGGAGGCAATTCGAACTAGGAGCAAGAAAACAACAGAACCTCTGCTTGAAGGATTAGAAGACAGTAGACGGAGGAGAAGAATCAGAACATCTAGAGAACTTTTCCCTCCTCCGGAAACTCTGTTGCAACCATCACCACAAGGTTCTGACAATAGCACAGAAAATATGGAGAATAATAATATCAGAAGAACTCTTGCTGATTACACCAACATAGCTGGACCTCAACACTTTAACAGCATAGCTAGACCTAGAGTCAATGCAGCCAATATGGAGGTCAAACCAGCACTAATCCAACTGGTGAAGAGTAATCAATTTAATGGGTTATCTCATGAAAGCCCATATGAGCACCTTACTACATTTAATGAAATTTGCAACACAGTGAAAATCAATGGGGTGCCAGACGAAGCAATCAAACTTAGTTTGTTTCCTTTCTCATTGGGAGGCAATGCTAAGCTTTGGTTGAACTCTTTTCCAGAAGGAAGTTTCACAGAGTGGGAAGCAGTGGTAACAAAGTTTTTGAACAAGTACTTTCCACAATCAAAGGTGACAAAAGGCAAGCAAGAGATATCTTCATTTAAGCAGGGCATGGAAGAATCACTGGGGCATGCATGGGATAGATACAAAAGTCTTCTAAGAAAAACACCCACGCATGGCTTTGAAGAACAGGAAGTAGTCTTAACTTTCCTTGGAGGGCTTGGTTCACAAACCAAGATGATGCTTGATGCCTCAGCAGGAGGCAATATTAAATGGAAAACTCCAGAGGAAGCTATAGAAATCATTGACAACATGGCTACTAGTGATAATGAGCTCAACAGTGAAAGAGGAGCTCCTATGCAACAAAAAGGGGTTCTCCAATTACAGACACATGATGCCTTGCTAGCTCAAAATAAAATTCTAACTCAACAGCTGGAGACTCTGACTAAAACTCTTGCACAATTACCTAAAGAGTTGAAAACTGCTGCACAGGTACAAACCCAGTTGTGCGAATTATGTGGAGGTGATCATATCAATGGTCAATGTGCTTTTCCAGTGGAAGCCTTGGAGGATGTTAATTTCATGGCTAATCAATTTCCATACCGTCAAGGGAATTACAATCAAGGGTGGAAACCACATCCAAGCATTGGTCAAGGACAAACTGGGCAAGCAAATCAATATAATAAGCAGCAGCAACCAACCTTTTGGCAACAGTTATCTATGCTCAATGAAAAATCAACAAGGTTGGAAGAAACTCTTCAGCAATTCATACAGAAAACCGAATCTTCTCAAAAGAGCACTGAAGCTGCTATAAAGAATTTGGAGATTCAAATGGGTCAGATTACCAAGCAATTGGAAGAAAGGCCAAATAGAAATTTTGGGGCTAATACTGAGGTTAACCCTAGAGAAGAGTGCAAAGTGGTAAAGAGTGTGAATGAAGAGATAATTGAGTTAGAAGAAGGAGAAACAGAAGAAAGAAGAGAAATAGAGAGCAAAAACAATTTTCCTTTTCCAATAAATCAAGAGAAACAAATGGATTTCACAGAATTATTCAGAATGGTGGATAATAAAGCACCTTGGGAACAGATTTTACAGAAAATTGCAGTTTACACAAAATCTGATGAAGAAATTTCTACAAAGAAGAGACGTAGAGATGATGAGGCAAAAGAGTGTATAACTGTTAAGAAAGAGTCATTCCCTCCTAAAGCGTCAGATCCAGGCAGTTTTTCTATCCCTTGTACTATAGGGAAGAAAAAGGTAAAGAAAGCTCTCCTTGATTTAGGTTCAAGTGTTAACTTGATACCTTATTCTTTACTGGAGCAAATCGGCAATGTTAAAATGAAACCTGCAAAGATTAAGATAGTAATGGCCGATGGATCTTCAAAGGAGCCATGTGGGATTGTAGAGGACATTATAGTTTGTGTTGGCAAACTTCAGTTCTTGGCAGACTTTGTGGTGATGAAGATGGAGACCAAGAAGATACCTATCATACTTGGAAGACCGTTTATGAAAACGGCCAGGGCTATCATAGATGTAAATGAAGGGATAGTGGTGCTCCAGGATAGAGAGGAGAGAGTGGTGGTAGATGTCTTCAAAGATGAGATGCAAGCAAAGGAGGAAGAAGTTAGTTATAAAGCTGCATTTCGAGATGCACCCATGACTAGCCGTAAAGAAGAAAATCTTGAGGTTTCAGGTAACCATTGTTTGTTGTTTCAGGTACCCCAGGAAGAAGAGATTGGAAGAGGAGAAGAAATTCCTAGAGACTGGAAGAAAAGAAGACTCCTACTTGGCACACCTGTTAGAATCAAAAACAAGTTGTGGGTTGTGAAGGGCTTTAAAGAGAAGGAGATGATAGAGATAGAGTCTCCATATTCTAGAAGAACCAAAACAGTTCAAAGGAAACAGCTGAGGAGTTGGTGGAATGACAACATCAACTACAAAGAAGATGGAACTTGAACTTTATTGGGTCAAGCTAATGACATTAAAAGAGCGCTTGTTGGGAGGCAACCCAGTGAATTTAAAAACTTTTGATTTGGTTTTGTAATTTTTAATTTGTGAACATTATTTTTGTATTTATTTTGTTGGATATAGCATCTACTGAAGGATGCTAGGTGGTTAAGTATCTACTGAAGGATACAATGGCTGTAACACCTACTGATGGGTGTTGGTAAGAAAATTTTGCACCTACTGAAGGGTGCTGGAGGATTTTGGGTCAGGCTCGTGACGTTAAACAAGCGCTACCTGGGAGGCAACCCAGTTGATTGAATATTTCTGTTTGTTTATTTTTAGGGTTTGCATAAGCATTGTGAACATTGAATTGCAGGGAACCAGTGAGGGGCACATATGGGAGGCACGTAGGTTAAGAAAAGAAGGAAAAGAGCACTTCACGAAAGTGCCGCTGAGCGATACTTTACCGCTGAGCGGTACTCTCGCAGAATAGGGTTTTAGTTCCCCTTAGCGGGACCCGAGCCCATTAGGGTATTTTTAAACCCTAAGCTGCGCATTCTTTCACACTTTCAGACTTTTCTTTGCACAAACACTCCCACATACCTTCTCCAAGGTTTTCCACATCTTTTCACTCTTCCCTCTTAAGAAAATTTCTCTTCCACTCACTTTTTCACTAGTGTGCCATCAAAGTTTGGGGTTGGAAGAGAGCATTCTAGCTTGGAAGCATTCTCATTGCATCTAGTATCTCCACCCAAGTAAGTAAAATGCATTTTGTTCATCCTAGGGTTTTGATTTTGAATATGATGGTTAAAGCATGAAGATTTAGGGGTTTTGATTTCTTGGCATGATTTGATGATATATTTGATGTTTGAACCGATTAAACTGCATGATTATGAACTGGAAAACTGAAAATTGCATTTGGGTGGAGTTAGGAAAGCTTTAAAACAGGTTTTTCAAAAATCTGCAGAGTTACCGCTGAGGGGTAAACTGCCGCTGAGCGGCACTCTGCCAAATTTGATTTTTTTTGTTTTTGTGTGATCTGGAATGTGGTACTGGTGGCGCTGAGGGGAAATTCTGTCCCTCAGCGATGGTTTAGCTTCGAAAGGAGTTGTGTTCTTTGTTTTACTAATGATTAATATCATGTTCTGTGGTTTTGTATTTGTTTTGAATGTAGGAATGGCATCATCTTCAGGAAAAAGATTGAAAACCATGGCAACCAAGAGAAAGGAAAAGGAACCAGAGCAACCCCACTCTAGCAGGTTCCTCTCTAGGAAACATGAAAAGCACTTTAAAGTGGTTCAGGACAGGAGACTTCTGATGGAGAGAAAGGTTGGAATGATACCTAACCTTGCTCCTCAATTTGGAGAGCAAGTTTTAGGGAATGACTGGGGAAAGCTAGCCACTTATCCTGCACCTGCCAACATAGCTGTGGTTAAGGAATTTTACACCAATGCAAAGAAGATTGGTGATTATCCAGCTGAGAATTATTTGGGCTATGTCAGAGGACATGCTATCAGGTATGATCCTGATTCAGTTAATAACTTTCTAGACACTGTATGGGCTGGTGAGCAGTGCTAGTTTGCTCTTTGCATGGATGAAGGTGCTGATTATGAGGATGTGGAGAGAGTACTGTGTATACCTGGAGGACACTTCCAAAGGAATCGATCTGGCTTAGTGGTTAACATTAGGAGGACAGATTTGACTCCTCTTGCAAAGTATTGGATGGCGTTTTCTCATGCCAACATTCAGCCATGTTCACATGTGTCAGATATTACTCTCAGCAGGGCATTCTTCATCTACTGTGCTATCAGAAACTTGAATGTTAATATTGGGCAGGTGATAGCTGATGAGATTAGTGTGTGCGCCAATACTTCAAACAACAAAGCACCACTAGGACATCCTTCTTTGATCACGCACCTTCGCAAGATAACTGGGGTGGACACTTCTGCTCCACCTTTTGAGAGGCCAAGAAAAGCTATTGATGAGGCCTACTATAGACAGTACTGTGGAGGTGATGATGCAGCTCAGCCAGTTCCACCACGCCGTGCTCGTAGAGAGAGAGGGCCAGCACAGAGCCAGACATCTGCTGAGACACATGAAGCAGAGCCATTCCAGATGAGGGACATGTATATGTCTCTTATAGGGGCTCAGTTGCAGTCCATTCACAGAGGGCAGGTGGCTACTGCTGAGATGATTGTGGGGATGTATGATACAGCTCCAGCCCACAGGTGGACTATGGATGAATTCCATAATGTGGTAGCATGGCCAGAGGAACCAGTGCATGGAGGAGGAACTGAAGCAGCTGAAGCTTCAGCTAGAGATATGGAAGAAGATGAAGCTGATGAGGATGATGCATTTGAAGATGATGAAGATGAGGAGGAAGAGGAAGATACAGAGGACAACTCAGATTGATGAGGAGCTGAGATAGCATTTACTGATGAATGCTATCATGTGCTTATGTTTTGTGGTTTAAGTTTTCTGAACTTATTTGTTTCTGTTTTTTAGATTAGGGTTTGATGTACTCTATTTGAAACCTGGTTTCTTGTGATGGTTTGCTATTAACTGTGATTGTGTGATAAGTAATACTGAATGATGCTTATGATTAATTGATGTTGAGATGATGTGCACATTAAAATGCTTATACAGGTGATTCACAAGCTTTGTGAACAAATGCATGATATCATGATTGTGATTGTGAAATTAAGCAGGATGTGTATGTCAAATGTGAATGAGCTTATATGTGAGATTTTGAGCTCCAGAGTTGTTATTGTTGAATGCTATTACTTTGAAAGCATGAATGATTTTGCCCAGGTTTTCTATGAGTGAATCAATTGCTTGTTTTGCATCATATGATCAAGGTCGTTTGTTGGAAACCTTTTTATTGGCCAAATTTGTAGAAGTTAGCCCACTAAAAGAGAACACTTTGTGTTCAATCCTTTTGAACCCTTAGCCTTGAATATACACTGAAACCTTTGATTGAAAAATCTTTACCTTGAGTTAAGTAGAAAATCTTGTGTGGTATTGTTAAATATTCAAGTTTGGGGTTGTTAGGAAAACATGAAAAGCATTGAGCTAAGAGCTAAAAAGTAAGGATATGCAAAGAAAAAGAAAAGAAAAGAAAAAGAAGCAAAGCTCAATGCAAAGGCAAAAGAAAGTTGGGAAAGAATAAGATGATTGTGTTGTTATGATTCTATTAACTCAAGGATTTTGTGATCCAGAAAAACCAATTTTCTTGTTAGCCCAGCCACATTATAAGCCATAGAAAAGTCCTTGTGATGATGCATGCTTGTGAATGTTTTTGATTGTGGTAAAATGAAAGGCAAAGTTGATTCATGTAACATTGTGATAGTAGAGTGAATGAGTGATCATCTCTTATACACTTGAGTGTGAGTGAAACACTTGACTTAGTGAGGAAATATCACATGAACACATGAACATCCATGCTTAATTGATTGATCATTCATGAAAATAGCATTTGTTGGAATTTAAATGACTTTGTGAACACTAAAGCATGTGCACATCTTGATTGAACTCTTGGTCATAAGTTTGAGTGAAGTTTTTACTTATCTTGAAAAGAAGATTTTTGAATGAAGTGAACCATCATATGAATTGGTTTAAAGATGGAGTTACATCTTATTTGCTTGAGGACAAGCAAAGTTTTAAGTTTGGGGTTGTGATAACAGTTGAAAAACTGTTATTTTCATGATTAAAATTGACACTAAAAGCAACCTTTACACTTAGAAACTAGCTTGAAATCATGCTTTTATCCATATTTTTAGAAATAAGAGAGCTGGACAGGTTTATGCTTGATTTCAGTGTTTTTGTGCAGGTTTTAAGGTGAATTTGGTGAAAGAAGTGAAGAAGGAGAGAGATGAAATCAGAAAAGACAATAAAAAGTGCAAAAGGAGAAGCCGAAGTCACCGCTCAGCGGCAGTTTACCGCTGAGCGGCACTCAGGAGCTTGCGGGAGGTCTGCTGAGGGGCAAAATGGCCGCTGAGGGGAGCAAACAAGTCACGCACTCACCGCTGAGCGGTATTTTACCGCTGAGCGGCACTCTAGAAGTCACGTAAGGTCCGCTGAGGGGCAAAATGGTTGCTGAGGGGAGAAAACAAGTCACGCACTCACCGCTGAGCGGTATTTTACCGCTGAGCGGCACTTTAATGGGCTTGGACTTGACTTTTTGTAATTTACGAATGATATATAAGCTTTAGGGTTTCCTAAGGTTAGGATCTTTGGCTGGAACGAAGAAAACACTCTCTCTTCCACCCCTTTGAAGGAGGATCTTGGATGCTGAGGCTTCCTCTTCACCTTTTTAGGGTTTATTCTTTCATTCTTTCATTGTAATTCATCTAGGTTCACCATGAATATGGTGAACTAAACTCTGTATGTTTGTTGGGGAATCAATGTAATCTTGTGAAACTCTCATATATGGAATCTGTTTTTACATCTTTTAATTAAGACTTATGCTTTCTTTCATCATTAGTTAGGGTTTTTCCTCTTTGCTTAATGCTTGCATTGTTTAACTCATTCGATGCATGATTATTGGTTTTGTCGATACGGGCACGTACGGGGAAGTCTAGATCCGGGGAATTTCTCCCAATTTTATATTGGTTGTCGTTAAGCTCCTGCACTTATGAACTGATCATTAGGAATGCTAGGAATTGTATGAACTCGTGATTAGGGAGAAGCCTTCTGGAAAGGTACATTAGAGAGTGGCATTAACAATGATGATTTGATTGTTGAATTCCTAAAATATATGAGAGTGGATAAGATGAAATTGACCCCCAACAACATATCCATACATAAATTTCATTGAAAGTGTTTATCTTTTGCTTTTTGCCATTGATCAAAATTCATGCATACATATTTATTTTCTGTCTTGCATTTTAAACCCCAATTAATTCGTTTGTAAGTCTTAGTTAATTAAGAAACCACATAACTAAACTAGGCCGTGAGTCCTTTGGGAAGAACGATACTTGGTCTAACTAAGTTTATTACTTGAACGATTCGGTCATACTTGCCGATTGAAAACAAGTTTGTGACATCATATTTTGGTGTTCATAAATTTGTCCATCACCATGCGTGGGTGTTTTTCTTAGAAGACTTTTGTATCTATCCCATGCATGCCCCAGTGATTCTTCCATGCCCTGCTTAAATGAAGATATCTCTTGCTTGCCTTTTGTCACCTTTGATTGTGGAAAGTACTTGTTTAAAAACTTTGTTACCACTACTTCCCACTCTGTGAAACTTCCTTCTGGAAAAGAATTCAACCAAAGCTTAGCATTGCCTCCAAATGAGAAAGGAAACAAACTAAGTTTGATCGCTTCATCTGGCACCCCATTAATTTTGACTGTGTTGCAAATCTCAGTGAAAGTAGTGAGGTGATCATATGGGCTTTCATGAGATAACCCATTAAATTGGTTACTTTTCACCAGTTGGATCAGTGCTGGTTTGACCTCCATGTTAGCTGCATTGACTCTAGGTCTAGCTATACTGTTAAAGTGCTGAGGTCTAGCTATATTGGTGTAGTCAGCAAGAGTTCTTCTGATATTATTGTTCTCCATATTTTCTGTGCTATGAACAGAACCTTGTGGTGATGGTTGTAACAGAGTTTCCGGAAGAGGGAAAAGTTATCTAGATGTTCGGATTCTTCTCCTCCGTCTACTCTCTTCTAGACCTTCAAGAAGAGGTTCTGCTGTTTTCTTGCTCCTAGTTCGAATTGCCTCCTGCATACACAAGAACACAAAACCCTAGAATATTTGGTTAGCACAAAAAGATATAGGAGAAGATAAAAACAGAAAACAGAAAATAAAATAAAATAAAATAAAATAAAATAAAATAAAAACCGAAAAAAAAATAAAAACAGAAAATAAAAACAGAAATTCAAAATTAACGTCAAAGATAATCAACAATCACACAAATTAAACAGTTAAACCACGAGTCCCCGGCAACGGCGCCAAAAACTTGATGGAAAATTTATGAACACCAAAATATGATGTCACAAACTTGTTTTTCAATCGGCAAGTATGACCGAATCGTTCAAGTAATAAACTTGGTAAGACCAAGTATCGTTCTTCCCAAAGGACTCACGGCCTAGTTTAGTTGTGTGGTTTATTGATTAGCTAAGACTTAAAGACGAAAAATTTGGATTTTTTATATGCAAAAGACGAAAATTAAATATGTATGCATGAAGTTTTGATCAATGGCAAAAGCAAAAGATAAACACTTTCAATGAAATATATGTATGAATATGTTGTTGGGGGTCAATTTCATCTTATCCACTCTCATATATTTTAGGAATTCAACATTCAAATCATCATTGTTAATGCCACTCTCTAAAGTACCTTTCAAGAAGGCTTCTCCCTAATCACGAGTTCATACAATTCCTAGCATTCCTAATGATCAGTTCATAAGTGCAGGAGCTTAACGACAACCAATATGATATTGGGAGAAATTCCCCGGATCTAGACTTCCCCGTACGTGCCCGTATCGACAAAACCAATAATCATGCATCGAATGAGTTAAACAATGCAAGCATTAAGCAAAGAGGAAAAACCCTAACTAATGATGAAAGAAAGCATAGGTCTTAATTAAAAGATGTAAAAACAGATTCCATATATGAGAGCTTCAAAAGATTACATTAATTCCCCAACAAACATACAGTGTTTAGTTCACCATATTCATGGTGAACCTAGATGAATAACAATGAAAGAATGAAAGATAAAACCCTAAAAAGGTGAAGAGGAAGCCTCAGCATCCAAGATCCTCCTTCAAAGGGGTGGAAGAGAGAGTGTTTGCTTCGTTCCAGCCAGAGATACCTAACCCTAGGAAACCCTAAAGCTTATATATTATTCGTAAATTATAGAAAATTAGGTCCAAGCCCATAAAAGTGCCGCTCAGCGGTAAAGTACCGCTCAGCGGTAAGTGCGTGAGACGTTTCTTCCCCTCAGCGGCCATTTTGCCCCTCAACAGATCTCCCGTGACTTCCTGAATGCCGCTCAGCGGTAAACTGCCGCTGAGCGGTGACTTCGGCTTCTCCTTTTGCACTTTTTGATGTCTTTTCTGATTCCATCTCTCACCTTCTTCACTTCTTTCACCAAATTCACCTTAAATCCTGCACAAAAACACTGAAATCAAGCATAAACCTGTCCAGCTCTCTTATTTCTAAAAATATGAAGAAAAACATGATTTCAAGCTAGTTTCTAAGTGTAAAGGTTGCTTTTAGTGTCAATTTTAATCATGAAAATACCAGTTTTTCAACTGTTATCAATTATTCATCTAGTTTCACCGTGAATATGGTGAACTAAACCTTGTATTGTTGTTGGGGAATCAATGTAGTATTGTGAAACTCTCATATATGGAATTTGTTTTTACATCTTATATTTAAGACCTATGCTTTCTTTCATCATTAGTTAGGGTTTTTCCTCTTTGCTCAATGCTTGCTTTGTTTAACTCATTCAATGCATGATTATTGATTTTGTCGATACAGGAACGTACGGGGAAGTCTAGATCCGGGGAATTTCTCCCAATAGTATATTGGTTGCCGTTAAGCTCCTGCACTAAAAGAACTAATTATTAGGAATGCTAGGAATCGTATGAACTCGTAATTAGGGATAGGCCTTCTTGCAAGGTAATTTAGAGAGTGGCATTAACAATGATGAAAAGAATGTTGAATTCCTAAAGTATATGAGAGTGGATAAGATGAAATTGATAACCCCAACAACATACTCATCCATATATTCCATTGAAGTGTTTGTATTTTGTTTTAGCCATTGATCAAATTCATGCATACATGTTTAAACTCCACTTATTTCGTTCTTAAGTCTTAAATAATCAACGAATCACATAACTAAACTAGGTCGTGAGTCCTTTGGGAGAACGATACTTGGTCTTACCGAGTTTATTACTTGAAACGATTCGGTCACACTTGCCGATTGTTAAACAAGTTTGTGGCGCCGTTTTTCGGTGTTCATAAATTTGTCATCACTATGCAAAATAGTGGAGTTATGGTTATGGCCGAATCAATGCATTTTTCTAGCTCAAAGGATAAACATCTTATTATGGCTTCAATGTGTTACTTTCGTATAATTGAAGATATATGGATGATTGATTATACAAATTTTAGAGTTCCTGTTTTTAAATGTAAATGGGTTGATAGTAATAATGGTGTTAAAACTGATGATTTGGGTTTTACCTTGGTTGATTTACATAAGACCAAATATACAGATGAGTCATTCATCATGGCATCTCAAGCAAAACAAGTTTTTTATGTCAATGATCCTTCTAACAAAAGATGGTCAATTGTTCTCCAAGGAAGAACCACACATGGTACCCATCCAAATGATGATTCAACACTTGATATTTATGAGACACCATCTTTCTCCACAAATATACCAACATTGGATGTTGATACCGAAGTTGATGATGTCCATGCCACACGTGATGACCATCACGAAAGGTTATGGGAGAATATTCCAACATAACATCACGAAGGGTCCTTTTACACCAAGCTAAAACATTTAATTCAGCAGCTTGTACATTTAATTCAACAACCTACACATTCAATTCAGCAGGTAGATATTTATTTATTTATTCGTGTGTTCACACACTACAACATTAAAGAGAAATGTTTTGAAATATTGAAATTTACTCTAACCAAATGCTAATTTTTAATATAATCAAATTAAATCCATTAGGTAGGAAATGAATTCTTTAAATCTATTTGAATATAATTGATATTAAATCTAACAACTCATAAAATTAGACTATTGGAGTGACCTTTTGTATGATAACGGCCTAAATATAATCAAATGATAGTAAATATCCTAACAAACATATTAACTAGTCCCGATGGTGATATTGCAAATATTATATATATATATATATATATATATATATATATATATATATATATATATATGTGTGTGAATGGTTAAGTGCTTATTTTAATTAGTCCTTTATGTCAAAATATTTTAACTTGTTCCTGTTTTATTTAAGCTTCAATTCAGTAAATCTCAATTTATTCAATTCCATGAACTAGTCAAAAAAATTGCATTTACAACCTTTCACATTTACTATCAATAACTTCTAAAAAGTAGTATTTTCATATATTTGTAAGATTTTACACACACCGATAGAAACTGGTGTCTGAACTAAAGACAGAATAGGGACGAAAAGTCTACAGGAAAGAGCACACACTGCACAACAGTTTAAAGTCTGCAGTTCCTAATTCCCAAAGGACTTTATGCTCTTAAACCTCTTCCTATTTATATACAGCTATCGGTCTGCTAACATAAAATCACTCTTAAAGGGACTAATCAATTACAGGGCCACTCCCATTCTTTCTAACATAACCCCTGGTATTTTTTTACCAACTAACCTAACTAACTGCACACACACCTGCATACTCATGCAAACCAAACAGTTAGGCCTTTAATGCTTCTTTCTTCTTTAAAAACTTACTCAAGCTAAGTGATATAAAAGTTAATTATTTATTATAGTGATTTGGTACTCTTTGTATCTTCTTTAATTGCTAAAACTTCTTTTTTTTTCTGCTTCAATTGACCACTAATTGTTGTTTTGGTGTATTCAATTAAATTTCATTTTCAATATTTTGTTTAAACAGGTTTATGGCTGATCCATCTATACCTACACCACATACTAAGGACCAAAGTCAATCATCTACCCAACCCAAGTGTAGACGTGCGACTAGGCTAAGAGACTTGATTGTTAGTCGTAATGCTGATCAAAGATTGCCCATTCAATTTGATATGAGTACAGGAAAAGTTATTGGAGACAACCGTGTAAGATTCACTAGCTTTGTGGCCTTACTTGGTAGAAGTAAGGTTAGTATTCTTATTGACAATTGGGACCATGTTCCTGAAGAAGTGAAGAACCAAATATGGCAAACTATCATGGTATGAAAATCTTAACTTAACTTCCACAATTATTAGCAAAATTGTAAATATAACATTCATGTACCTATTATGTAGCTAACATATGACGTCCCAAACAACAACTTGTTGAGAAGGAAATGGATATCATATGCTGGACAACGGTGTAGGGGTTTTAAGAGTGACCTTACTAGTCGGTATATTTATGGTAAGTTAAGTCACAAGAATCCTTGTGACATATACAATTTCCTGGATGAGGAAACATGGCAGGCTTTTCGGGACAAACGATTAGAACCTGCCTTTCAGGTAAATTTAATGTTTTATTTATGATTTGATATTCATTTTTTCTATTTCATAATTTGTTATTAATTGTTTGTCACATGTTTGAAATAGGAAAAGAGAAAAGTTGCACAAGACCTTCAGAAAAATAATCTCCACCCACACAGATTGTCTCGTGGGGGATATGATAGGTTAGAGGAGATTATGATCCGTGAGGCCTCTTCCTCAGCTACCGATGATCGTTCAGATTTAAGTTTGATTTCTCCACCTCCACGTCATGAGAAATGGAAGAGAGCTCGCATTAAGCCATCAGGAGAATACACTTCTGAAGAAACTCGACTTATAGCGGAGAAGATTGTTAGAAACTCATGCTAAGCCTAATTTTAACTTTAATGTCTTCAGATATAATTTTTGGCATGTATTCTGTAATAGATGGACTAAAACACTATTTTTTCAGAATGACTTAGTGGAAAAAAGCTCTCAAGGGTCATTCACTCAAGAAGGCCGAGATGACATATTAGCTGTTGCCATTGGACGTCCAGAGCATCCAGGATATATCCGTGGTGTTGGACGAGGGGTAGGACTCAAGCAATTCTTTGGTGGTCCTACTCGAAAGGTTACTTTAGCACATCTTAGTGAATCTGATAAAAAGGTGCTAAAAAATGAGTTTAAGAAAGAATTGTTCCCAGAATTGAGAGATGAATTATTGTCAGAAATCAAATCAGTGATAACATCCTTAGGATTGGCTATTCAAGGTCCACCAAAGGGGGCTTCCCATGTTGCTAGCACAAAGGGGAGTTGTCCTCCTACTAAAGAATCAGGGGATGGTGTTGATGTCCCTGTTGATTGTGAATTGTATGTTGATGATCCCCACTGGCATTTGGTTGCTTTAGGTAAATTCAATTTTGTTTAGTTATGTATGTTGAATATGTGATTTGTATGTGGTTTAAATCTTTTTTGTCTTAGGTAAAATATATAATTTAGGAAGCACCATCCACCACGAGGCTATTAAAGATGATATGTTGCGAGTGGTGATTGTAGATATTAAAGATTCTTCTACTCGTGTTCCTTTGCCTAATGAGGAGATTCAAACAGTGGGAGAAGCTCTAGGAAATTTTATCATTTGGCCAGCCAAATTGGCAAAGCCAATTTTAGTAAGTATTTTTATCCATATTTGCCTTAGTTACTTATGTATTTGTTGTATTTGGATGCATATATCATTAGCCTTATTTTGTGGTCAAATGTAGGACATTTCTAAGAAGACAAACATTGTTACACCTCCACAATCACAATTGTCGCCTCTCCAACAACTTGGTGCAGCGGTAGTCACAATGGGAAATAAAACTATTGAGATAAATATGCCTCCTGAACTCACATGCAAGACTACTACCACCACTTTATTTGTATGTCATAGGGATATTTGTGAAATTGTCATTGGTAATGATCTCCTCTCTACAACAGTTCTACAAGTTTGGAATTTGTAAGTACACCTTCATAAACCATGAAAATACTATGATATTGCCTTCATGTACTTTTTCTAACATTATTTGTTCATATTGAACGTATTTGCATCACCTCTGCATCGAGAGAAGGAATGCTACTATCTATGGATTTCTTGATCCTGTTATCATTCAAAGTGTAGGAAATAAATCAGAGGATGTGCAAAAATACTTGATAGAAATGTTTGAAAAAGCTGGTAAAGAGGTCTATTTAGCACCTTACTTGCATAAGTAAGTACACAATTTTTGAATTCTTCATGACTAGTTTAAAAGTTTCTTTTAATTAATATTATTCTAACTTGTAAGGGTCATTGGCAATTGCTAGTTATTGTTCCTGATCGTTCTCTTGTAGTTCTCTTATGTTCCTTGAATAAGAAAGCTAACACATTGTCCATCAAAAATATATTAGAGGCGTAAGTTTTCCTTTCTATTTTGATTCCTTCTTACATTATTATTATTATGATGTATTGAATGTCTACCTTTTGTAGGTCTTTGGAAGCTTATTCAAGGTTGCGGGGTGTTCCATCTGTCTCTAGGAAGAAGATGCAAATAACCACACCTAATGTAAGAGAAGTTAACCTTTGTTTTGTGTTTTGTGATTACTATTTTTATGAGGAATTGGTTGTGTTGTGGGTTTTGTGAAATTTGGTTTAGAAAAATTGATCAAAGCTACATGGTGCAAAGGCTAGCTAGAGTATAATCTGATATTTTATGTCTTTGGCTTGAATGAGTCTTGATTATTTGTATTTAATTTGCAGTGTCGACTTCAATTGGGCAGCTATGGGTGTGGGTATTATGTAATGAAACACATGCATACCATTATTTGTACAAACATAACTGAATCATGGAATAAGGTATTAAAAAACTAACTAAATAATTTAACTATTGATTACAATATTGTTTTAACTCTATTATTTTTTTTTGTAGATATTTAATGATTCATCTTCCATGGAAGTTGCAGACATTGAAGACATTAGAAGGAATTGGGCTTCTTTTATTTTAAGTGTTAGTAGAAACTTAGCTACACTTCAATAGTGTAGGTACATTAATGTAATATTTGGATTTAATATATAGTTTTATGTATAAATGATGTATTAAATATTATTAGACAATTTAATATTTTAAATGATCTCTATTTTGTTAGTTTCATTTATTTTGTTAATTTGAAACTATATTGATTATAAATTGATTGGATGAACAGGAATATGATTATAATTTCATTGGATGAACACGAATATGATTATAATTTCATTGGATGTCAATTTTTGAAAATCAATTTTTTTTAAAAAACATATATTATGACGTATTAAATAATGTACGTCATAATGCATTGATTTTGAAAACAATTTATTATGATAGGTGAAAAATTGTACGTCATAATACATTCAACATATTATGATTGATAAAAATATCTACATCATAATACATCACATATTATAACGTACTAGTACATCTACGTCATAATACATTTCGCCATATTATGACGTACAAATGAAAATTTGTCATAATAAACTGTGCATATTATGACTGATTTAAGAAACTACGTCATAATATGTTCAAGCTATTATGACGTAAATTTCTGATACGTTATAAAATGTGCAGACATATTATAACGCCCAGAACTATGTCCCCAAGAACTACGTCATAATATGTGATTTTTCTACGTCATAAAATGTGATTTTTCCATTAGTGATATCTTTATAATGGGAAAATTTTCAAAGTTTTGTCTTTAAAAGTTTAATTATTGAAATTATTGACATGGGCTCACCTCAAAATACTGGATCAGATGGGAAGAGTTGCTAGTAATTGGACCAGAATATATCTGCTCCCCTCCCAATTTCAGAAGTAACAGCTGCAAAGCTGGATAATAAAAAGTACTTAATTCTTATTTCATATATGTAACATGGTAAGAACCTTTGAAGAATCAAATCACTCTTAGAATGCAATTGATCCAAACAGTAAGGCTTCTTACCTCATCAAAGGCGTCAAATATATCAATACGTGGCTGGTGGATGGTGCAGACTACAGTTCGACCTATGTCCATAATGTTCCTCACAGTTCTCATCACAATTGCAGATGCTCTAGCATTAAGGCCTGAGGTTGGCTCATCCGTGAAAATTATTGATGGGTTTGGCTAAGTGTTCAACTGCAATTGTAAGCCTCTTGCGTTGTTCAGTTGAAAATCATGTCTGTCCTGGCAATCGAACAAGTGCTTCTCTTAATAAATTAAGTTCTACAAGTTCAATAACTTCCTCAATGAACATCTACATAAGTGAAATTAGACCTGTTGTTATTGTTGAACAATATTATGATATTTGAATCAGTTTTCAATCATGGAACTCATGCCTCTTTTGAAAACAAAATTGTAAAGCTACCTTTATAGTTTCTTTATCAACTTTTGAAGATAAGCGAAGCCATGCTGAGTATAGAAAGGACTCAAAAACTGTAACATTGGGTGAGTGGATATCAAGTTGTTCACAATATCCTGATATGCGAGCAAATGTTTCTTGTTTCTTTGGGTATCCAGATATTGTGATGCTTCATTCGATGTATCCACTTGTTTTCCTTCCCGATAGAACATCCAGTAGAGTAGTCTTTCCAGCACCACTTACACCTATCAGACCTGTTAGCACCCCTGGCCTAAAAGCACCATTAATACCTTTCAGAAGTTCAAGACGATTCTACATGATTTATTGCAAAACTTGAACTCTTATCTATTGAGGAAGTTTCCTTTTGAATTTTTTTTGCAGGTAAATTGACTGAAAGTGAAGTATATGCTTTTGGATTTGTTCTGTTGAAGCTTCTCTTGGGAAAGAAGCCTGTGGAAAAACTAGCACCAGTTCAATGCCATGTAGCTATTTATGAAATTTAACTAGGTTGGTATTGGAAATAACATGTAGCTATTTACTTGTAGGGATATAGATTCATGCATCATGTATTGATGTTTTCTATAATGTTTTTCTGGTTGTGATCATTGTAAGGCCGTCATTTTTTGGCCTTTGTTTACATTTCCTTCTTGATATTTTCTGGTTGTGATCATTGTAAGGTTGTGTTACTTGTAGGAATATAGCTTTACTCTTTTTCGTCATTGTCATTAATTTTCTACATTTCTGTGATTGTGTTTGTTAGTGATAAAACACCCCTCAAGTTAGGATTTTAATGATTTGATGTAAATTTACTGTTAAAGGAAGATAGTTGATTCTCGTATTGCTATAATATTATTAAAAAACTTGATGATTTCAATATATAACTCCAGGCTATTAATATGGCTGCAAGGAAGCTTACTATCAACAAACAATGTGTAAGAAAACTTGAACCCAACATTAAACAATTTTTGCTATCATTAATGTTTGGAGATAACAAACTGCTGAACAATCAAGTGGAATACCTATATGATCTATATTGTTGTGCTCCATAGATCTTGTCTAGAGTACTATCCTAAGTGACTATGTGATTAGAGAGCTACTGGTAAATAGTAATTTAGTTTTCTTTCTTGGTTAAGGTTAAAGTGATAGAAACTGGTTCAAAGAATTGGGATTAACAAAAGAAAATTAGATTTTTATTCAACAGATTTCTTCAAGAAAAACCCAAAATACAAAGTAAACTTTTGGCTGAAAATTATGAGGATTTTAGAGCCTAGTTTCTTCCCACAACAAGATAACCTACTAGCTGCCTTCCTCTTCTTTGTTATTTCTCTATAACAGCCTAATTAATTGACTTATTACTAAACTACTGAATAATCAAGTGGAATACCTATATGATCTATATTGTTGTGCCCCATAGATCTTGTCTAGAGTACTATCCTAAGTGACTATGTGATTGAAGAGCTAATTGTTACCAATAAGGAGTATTGGTAAATCTTGAAGAAATTTGTTTTGATGATGCTACAAGAAGTTTTAGTTGCAGAAGATATTAGAATTAGTTAAAAGCAATTTGTAGAAATTAAATGTAGTAGGAAATTCTTGTAAACCTTGTAAACTTGCATTTTTAACTAAAATAATCGATTATGATTAAGCAATAATCGATTATCACAAGTCATACTTGAATAATCGATTATGACTTCATATAATCGATTATCACTTTTTTGAAAACCTATAACGGACTTGAATAATCGATTATCACTTACAATAATCGATTATTCATGGCAGTTGGGAGCTGACCTTTGGCACTCAGTGTACTTGGCTATATATTTTGTTTTGGAGAAATTAGAAAGCAACGTTGTTTTTGAACTGAGAAAGCTTAGAACACTGTGTGTCAGAGGAACGTTCTCAGAAAGCTTTTTGTTCATTGTTCCCTTGCTTGGTCTTGTGAAAGGAGAGGCTCGCGTATCGTGTGTCGATTGTCGGAGCAGACTCTCTTCAAGTTAGCAAGGTGCTCTGCCTGGTCTTGTGAAAGGAGAAGCTTGTGAATCGTTGGTCGATTGCTGAAGCGGTTCTCTTCAAGTTGGTAGAGTGGTTCTATTCATTTTTTATTGTTCATTATCTTGTAATCTGTTAAACAATTTTTTAGTGAAAAAGGTTAATCACTATTTACAGTGATTAACAACTGGATGTAGAATCTTTTGATTCGAACCAGGATAAAAATTCTGTGTTGTTCTTCTTATTCCCTATACTCATTTTATTGTACGTACATCAACTGTTTGATTAATTTTCTGAAAGAAAATTATTTTTACTAAAAGGACCAAATTAAGTTTAATTGTTATCAAATACGCTTTCCGCTCTTTGAGTTTTTAATTCCGCTGCGCTATACTCTTCGAAAAATACCCCCTCCGATACCATCAATTGGTATCAAATTGTTACCAATAAGGAGTATTGGTAAATCTTGAAGAAATTTGTTTTGATGATGCTACAAGAAGTTTTAGTTGCAGAAGATATTAGAATTAGTTAAAAGCAATTTGTAGGAAATTAAATGTAGTAGGAAATTCTTGTAAACCTTGTAAACTTGCATTTTTAACTAAAATAATCGATTATGATTAAGCAATAATCGATTATCACAAGTCATACTTGAATAATCGATTATGACTTCATATAATCGATTATCACTTTTTTGAAAACCTATAACGGACTTGAATAATCGATTATCACTTACAATAATCGATTATTCATGGCAGTTGGGAGCTGACCTTTGGCACTCAGTGTACTTGGCTATATATTTTGTTTTGGAGAAATTAGAAAGCAACGTTGTTTTTGAACTGAGAAAGCTTAGAACACTGTGTGTCAGAGGAACGTTCTCAGAAAGCTTTTTGTTCATTGTTCCCTTGCTTGGTCTTGTGAAAGGAGAGGCTCGCGTATCGTGTGTCGATTGTCGGAGCAGACTCTCTTCAAGTTAGCAAGGTGCTCTGCCTGGTCTTGTGAAAGGAGAAGCTTGTGAATCGTTGGTCGATTGCTGAAGCGGTTCTCTTCAAGTTGGTAGAGTGGTTCTATTCATTTTTTATTGTTCATTATCTTGTAATCTGTTAAACAATTTTTTAGTGAAAAAGGTTAATCACTATTTACAGTGATTAACAACTGGACGTAGAATCTTTTGATTCGAACCAGGATAAAAATTCTGTGTTGTTCTTCTTATTCCCTATACTCATTTTATTGTACGTACATCAACTGTTTGATTAATTTTCTGAAAGAAAATTATTTTTACTAAAAGGACCAAATTAAGTTTAATTGTTATCAAATACGCTTTCCGCTCTCTGAGTTTTTAATTCCGCTGCGCTATACTCTTCGAAAAATACCCCCTCCGATACCATCAATTGGTATCAAATTGTTACCAATAAGGAGTATTGGTAAATCTTGAAGAAATTTGTTTTGATGATGCTACAAGAAGTTTTAGTTGCAGAAGATATTAGAATTAGTTAAAAGCAATTTGTAGGAATTAAATGTAGTAGGAAATTCTTGTAAACCTTGTAAACTTGCATTTTTAACTAAAATAATCGATTATGATTAAGCAATAATCGATTATCACAAGTCATACTTGAATAATCGATTATCACTTCATATAATCGATTATCACTTTTTTGAAAACCTATAACGGACTTGAATAATCGATTATCACTTACAATAATCGATTATTCATGGCAGTTGGGAGCTGACCTTTGGCACTCAGTGTACTTGGCTATATATTTTGTTTTGGAGAAATTAGAAAGCAACGTTGTTTTTGAACTGAGAAAGCTTAGAACACTGTGTGTCAGAGGAACGTTCTCAGAAAGCTTTTTGTTCATTGTTCCCTTGCTTGGTCTTGTGAAAGGAGAGGCTCGCGTATCGTGTGTCGATTGTCGGAGCAGACTCTCTTCAAGTTAGCAAGGTGCTCTGCCTGGTCTTGTGAAAGGAGAAGCTTGTGAATCGTTGGTCGATTGCTGAAGCGGTTCTCTTCAAGTTGGTAGAGTGGTTCTATTCATTTTTTATTGTTCATTATCTTGTAATCTGTTAAACAATTTTTTAGTGAAAAAGGTTAATCACTATTTACAGTGATTAACAACTGGACGTAGAATCTTTTGATTCGAACCAGGATAAAAATTCTGTGTTGTTCTTCTTATTCCCTATACTCATTTTATTGTACGTACATCAACTGTTTGATTAATTTTCTGAAAGAAAATTATTTTTACTAAAAGGACCAAATTAAGCTTAATTGTTATCAAATACGCTTTCCGCTCTCTGAGTTTTTAATTCCGCGGCGCTATACTCTTCGAAAAATACCCCCTCCGATACCATCAATTGGTATCAAATTGTTACCAATAAGGAGTATTGGTAAATCTTGAAGAAATTTGTTTTGATGATGCTACAAGAAGTTTTAGTTGCAGAAGATATTAGAATTAGTTAAAAGCAATTTGTAGAAATTAAATGTAGTAGGAAATTCTTGTAAACCTTGTAAACTTGCATTTTTAACTAAAATAATCGATTATGATTAAGCAATAATCGATTATCACAAGTCATACTTGAATAATCGATTATCACTTCATATAATCGATTATCACTTTTTTGAAAACCTATAACGGACTTGAATAATCGATTATCACTTACAATAATCGATTATTCATGGCAGTTGGGAGCTGACCTTTGGCACTCAGTGTACTTGGCTATATATTTTGTTTTGGAGAAATTAGAAAGCAACGTTGTTTTTGAACTGAGAAAGCTTAGAACACTGTGTGTCAGAGGAACGTTCTCAGAAAGCTTTTTGTTCATTGTTCCCTTGCTTGGTCTTGTGAAAGGAGAGGCTCGCGTATCGTGTGTCGATTGTCGGAGCAGACTCTCTTCAAGTTAGCAAGGTGCTCTGCCTGGTCTTGTGAAAGGAGAAGCTTGTGAATCGTTGGTCGATTGCTGAAGCGGTTCTCTTCAAGTTGGTAGAGTGGTTCTATTCATTTTTTATTGTTCATTATCTTGTAATCTGTTAAACAATTTTTTAGTGAAAAAGGTTAATCACTATTTACAGTGATTAACAACTGGACGTAGAATCTTTTGATTCGAACCAGGATAAAAATTCTGTGTTGTTCTTCTTATTCCCTATACTCATTTTATTGTACGTACATCAACTGTTTGATTAATTTTCTGAAAGAAAATTATTTTTACTAAAAGGACCAAATTAAGCTTAATTGTTATCAAATACGCTTTCCGCTCTCTGAGTTTTTAATTCCGCGGCGCTATACTCTTCGAAAAATACCCCCTCCGATACCATCAATTGGTATCAAATTGTTACCAATAAGGAGTATTGGTAAATCTTGAAGAAATTTGTTTTGATGATGCTACAAGAAGTTTTAGTTGCAGAAGATATTAGAATTAGTTAAAAGCAATTTGTAGGAATTAAATGTAGTAGGAAATTCTTGTAAACCTTGTAAACTTGCATTTTTAACTAAAATAATCGATTATGATTAAGCAATAATCGATTATCACAAGTCATACTTGAATAATCGATTATCACTTCATATAATCGATTATCACTTTTTTGAAAACCTATAACGGACTTGAATAATCGATTATCACTTACAATAATCGATTATTCATGGCAGTTGGGAGCTGACCTTTGGCACTCAGTGTACTTGGCTATATATTTTGTTTTGGAGAAATTAGAAAGCAACGTTGTTTTTGAACTGAGAAAGCTTAGAACACTGTGTGTCAGAGGAACGTTCTCAGAAAGCTTTTTGTTCATTGTTCCCTTGCTTGGTCTTGTGAAAGGAGAGGCTCGCGTATCGTGTGTCGATTGTCGGAGCAGACTCTCTTCAAGTTAGCAAGGTGCTCTGCCTGGTCTTGTGAAAGGAGAAGCTTGTGAATCGTTGGTCGATTGCTGAAGCGGTTCTCTTCAAGTTGGTAGAGTGGTTCTATTCATTTTTTATTGTTCATTATCTTGTAATCTGTTAAACAATTTTTTAGTGAAAAAGGTTAATCACTATTTACAGTGATTAACAACTGGACGTAGAATCTTTTGATTCGAACCAGGATAAAAATTCTGTGTTGTTCTTCTTATTCCCTATACTCATTTTATTGTACGTACATCAACTGTTTGATTAATTTTCTGAAAGAAAATTATTTTTACTAAAAGGACCAAATTAAGCTTAATTGTTATCAAATACGCTTTCCGCTCTCTGAGTTTTTAATTCCGCGGCGCTATACTCTTCGAAAAATACCCCCTCCGATACCATCAATTGGTATCAAATTGTTACCAATAAGGAGTATTGGTAAATCTTGAAGAAATTTGTTTTGATGATGCTACAAGAAGTTTTAGTTGCAGAAGATATTAGAATTAGTTAAAAGCAATTTGTAGAAATTAAATGTAGTAGGAAATTCTTGTAAACCTTGTAAACTTGCATTTTTAACTAAAATAATCGATTATGATTAAGCAATAATCGATTATCACAAGTCATACTTGAATAATCGATTATGACTTCATATAATCGATTATCACTTTTTTGAAAACCTATAACGGACTTGAATAATCGATTATCACTTACAATAATCGATTATTCATGGCAGTTGGGAGCTGACCTTTGGCACTCAGTGTACTTGGCTATATATTTTGTTTTGGAGAAATTAGAAAGCAACGTTGTTTTTGAACTGAGAAAGCTTAGAACACTGTGTGTCAGAGGAACGTTCTCAGAAAGCTTTTTGTTCATTGTTCCCTTGCTTGGTCTTGTGAAAGGAGAGGCTCGCGTATCGTGTGTCGATTGTCGGAGCAGACTCTCTTCAAGTTAGCAAGGTGCTCTGCCTGGTCTTGTGAAAGGAGAAGCTTGTGAATCGTTGGTCGATTGCTGAAGCGGTTCTCTTCAAGTTGGTAGAGTGGTTCTATTCATTTTTTATTGTTCATTATCTTGTAATCTGTTAAACAATTTTTTAGTGAAAAAGGTTAATCACTATTTACAGTGATTAACAACTGGACGTAGAATCTTTTGATTCGAACCAGGATAAAAATTCTGTGTTGTTCTTCTTATTCCCTATAGTCATTTTATTGTACGTACATCAACTGTTTGATTAATTTTCTGAAAGAAAATTATTTTTACTAAAAGGACCAAATTAAGCTTAATTGTTATCAAATACGCTTTCCGCTCTCTGAGTTTTTAATTCCGCTGCGCTATACTCTTTGAAAAATACCCCCTCCGATACCATCAATTGGTATCAAATTGTTACCAATAAGGAGTATTGGTAAATCTTGAAGAAATTTGTTTTGATGATGCTACAAGAAGTTTTAGTTGCAGAAGATATTAGAATTAGTTAAAAGCAATTTGTAGAAATTAAATGTAGTAGGAAATTCTTGTAAACCTTGTAAACTTGCATTTTTAACTAAAATAATCGATTATGATTAAGCAATAATCGATTATCACAAGTCATACTTGAATAATCGATTATGACTTCATATAATCGATTATCACTTTTTTGAAAACCTATAACGGACTTGAATAATCGATTATCACTTACAATAATCGATTATTCATGGCAGTTGGGAGCTGACCTTTGGCACTCAGTGTACTTGGCTATATATTTTGTTTTGGAGAAATTAGAAACCAACGTTGTTTTTGAACTGAGAAAGCTTAGAACATTGTGTGTCAGAGGAACGTTCTCAGAAAGCTTTTTGTTCATTGTTCCCTTGCTTGGTCTTGTGAAAGGAGAGGCTCGCGTATCGTGTGGGGATTGTCGGAGCAGACTCTCTTCAAGTTAGCAAGGTGCTCTGCCTGGTCTTGTGAAAGGAGAAGCTTGTGAATCGTTGGTCGATTGCTGAAGCGGTTCTCTTCAAGTTGGTAGAGTGGTTCTATTCATTTTTTATTGTTCATTATCTTGTAATCTGTTAAACAATTTTTTAGTGAAAAAGGTTAATCACTATTTACAGTGATTAACAACTGGACGTAGAATCTTTTGATTCGAACCAGGATAAAAATTCTGTGTTGTTCTTCTTATTCCCTATACTCATTTTATTGTACGTACATCAACTGTTTGATTAATTTTCTGAAAGAAAATTATTTTTACTAAAAGGACCAAATGAAGTTTAATTGTTATCAAATACGCTTTCCGCTCTCTGAGTTTTTAATTCCGCTGCGCTATACTCTTCGAAAAATACCCCCTCCGATACCATCAATTGGTATAAGAGCAATTGATGGTATCGGACAAAAGACTCACTTTGAGGAGATTTATGAGTGGCAACGATCTGTTGATGAGTACATGGTTGATCAATTTCTTGATCTTGATGTTCGTCTATCTAACATCGAGATTCATCTCAACATTCAACCTCCCGAGAGATCTCCTAGTCCTGAGTTTTAGATATAGGTTCTATGTTAGACTGTTTTGTTGTTTACTTGCCATTTCATCTATGTTATAATTCTGTCTGTTATGTGTCTTCTTATAATGTAATCTTTATTTTCATAAATAAAATGATCTCTTCATTATATGCATCCTTTGATTAATTGAGGGGGAGATCATATTTAGGGGGAGCCTATAACATCCGATCTTTTTGCTTCTGATCAAAAAGGGGGAGAAGAATAATACAAGGGGAGAAGTATAAATTATTACAGGTATTGCTAACCTTGTTGTTGTTTGTTAGCTTGTATGTTTTGCAGGTAAGCCAAACTTGCTTTTAAAATTGAATTTTTGATCATCATCAAAAAGGGGGAGATTGTTACCAATAAGGAGTATTGGTAAATCTTGAAGAAATTTGTTTTGATGATGCTACAAGAAGTTTTAGTTGCAGAAGATATTAGAATTAGTTAAAAGCAATTTGAAGAAATTAAATGTAGTAGGAAATTCTTGTAAACCTTGTAAACTTGCATTTTTAACTAAAATAATCGATTATGATTAAGCAATAATCGATTATCACAAGTCATACTTGAATAATCGATTATGACTTCATATAATCGATTATCACTTTTTTGAAAACCTATAACGGACTTGAATAATCGATTATCACTTACAATAATCGATTATTCATGGCAGTTGGGAGCTGACCTTTGGCACTCAGTGTACTTGGCTATATATTTTGTTTTGGAGAAATTAGAAAGCAACGTTGTTTTTGAACTGAGAAAGCTTAGAACACTGTGTGTCAGAGGAACGTTCTCAGAAAGCTTTTTGTTCATTGTTCCCTTGCTTGGTCTTGTGAAAGGAGAGGCTCGCGTATCGTGTGTCGATTGTCGGAGCAGACTCTCTTCAAGTTAGCAAGGTGCTCTGCCTGGTCTTGTGAAAGGAGAAGCTTGTGAATCGTTGGTCGATTGCTGAAGCGGTTCTCTTCAAGTTGGTAGAGTGGTTCTATTCATTTTTTATTGTTCATTATCTTGTAATCTGTTAAACAATTTTTTAGTGAAAAAGGTTAATCACTATTTACAGTGATTAACAACTGGACGTAGAATCTTTTGATTCGAACCAGGATAAAAATTTTGTGTTGTTCTTCTTATTCCCTATACTCATTTTATTGTACGTACATCAACTGTTTGATTAATTTTCTGAAAGAAAATTATTTTTACTAAAAGGACCAAATTAAGTTTAATTGTTATCAAATACGCTTTCCGCTCTCTGAGTTTTTAATTCCGCTGCGCTATACTCTTCGAAAAATACCCCCTCCGATACCATCACTACTGGTAAATAGTAATTTAGTTTTCTTTCTTGGTTAAGGTTAAAGTGATAGAAACTGGTTCAAAGAATTGGGATTAACAAAAGACAATTAGATTTTTATTCAACAGATTTCTTCAAGAAAAACCCAAAATACAAAGTAAACTTCTGGCTAAAAATTATGAGGATTTTAGAGCCTAGTTTATTCCCACAACAAGATAACCAACTAGCTGCCTTCCTCTTCTTTGTTATTTCTTCATAACAGCCTAATTAATTAACTTATTACTATATAACACGATAAGCATCGTTATGAAATTTATAGATGTAAATTAGATCATTAATTATGCATATATAATGTTCAAATAAAAATTATCTAAAAATAAAGTTATTCATGATTGATAATGGAAACTTATATTTTTTTCTTGAACATTTCTTTTAATTTGTATGGTTGAATAATATTTAGAGTACATTTTATATAATAATATTTTATTTTATTTTCAAATTATTTAATTGTATCTTTCATCATTAAAGTATTTTTTTTTATGAAAATCAAATAATATTTGGAATATAAAAAAAATGATTTCCATTCTCGACAGTTTTGGAAAAACCCCTACAATTGCCGGCGGTTTTGAAAATCTTCAGTAATTACCGGCGATTTTGAGAAAACCTCTGCAAGTACCGAGAGTGTTGGAAACCCATGGTAATTATAGGAGGTTTTTGTGAAAACCCCGGATAATTACCGGCGGTTTTGTGAAAACCCTAGCAAATACCGGCGATTTTTGAAAACCCCCGGAAATAGTAGCGATTTTTCAAAAAACCGCCAATAATTATTACCGACGTTGCTTTTCCTAGCCATTTTCAGAACCGCGGGAAATGTATTTAGGCGGGCTTAAAACCGACGGTAACGTGAAAAAAATCCCCGGTAAAATCAGACATTTTTGTAGTGTTTTACCATTTTCAACTACTAATATCACAATAAATTATAATTAACATAGTGATGGAAGAGCGGCTTCGAGAAGTGACCGAAGGCGCGATGCGGACTCCTCGAAGCTCCCTCCGATGAGTAAAGACGCACCGGAATGATGAGGAACACGAGATCGAGGAATGACTCGAATGAAATCTAAGGAAAACTGAAAGCGAACACAACAAAACCCTAGACCGAGGTTTAATCGGTGGAAAACCTTAGAAACACAAAGGAAACCCTAGAACGGTGAGGAATCACTAAACTGACCGATTAATCAGTGGAAATCGTGTTTTAAACGGTGGAAAGGGAAGAACGAAGGTTGGGGAGGTGTTTAATCGGTCAAAACTCAAAGAAAATGATGAAAGATGAAGAAACCCTAACGGAGGCTAGAGTTCGAAGAACTAATCGGTGTAAATGGAAGAAAATAGTGATAAGATGGAGGAAATATGAAGAAGATCATGAGTCTATGAGTGAAGGAGGCTTACCGTGATAAGTGGTGAAGAGAGCTTTCGAGAAAATGCAAATGACGCTATGGCGGAGGCGTGATGGAATGAAGAATGTGTTTCTGATGCGGAGAGATAAAAATGTGAGAAGCTGACACGTGCGCTATGGAGACGTGGCTGAGGCGCGCACGAGAAGCTAAAGATATGGCAGCGGAGGAATGGCTTAGCGTGGAGGATGAGAGACAATGTAAGCACGGTGGAAATGGAAAATGGAAGTGAGAGAGTGTGCTTGGAAGGTGGCTAGAGGGAGTCTTTAGACTCTCTAGCCTGACTTTCAAGGAGAATTATTCTGATTTCAGAAATATAATTATTCATCTCAAAAGTGACCATTATAAAGAGAGAAGCTGGGTATTTATAGTAACTCATGCTCCTTGCAAACTTATACACGTATACAATAAAATGTAAAAATACAAAAGGGAAACACTAAGAAATGTATGTCAGGCAGGATTCCATCATACCCTCCCTCTAAAAAAAAGATTTATCCTCAAATCTGGCAATCGCCTTATGAAGAAGCTCCACACAGTCTTGGGAGCATGGCCATCTTGAAGTGGCCTTATTCTTTTAGATCCATTTTTCTTCCTCCTGAATCAAACACGAATTTGCAATACGCATCAAATATATCTTGAATTAATATTAATCCAAAGAAGAAACTTTCTACAAAAACAAGAGAATAAGAACTTCTAATATTTTGATTTGTAATCTTTGAACATTTTAGAAGTCCAAATTCAATTATGTCTTGAGTTACTGGTTTTCTTAAAGATAACAATAACTCAAGATTTGAATTGCCATATTTTAAAAATGTTTGCATAGAATATATAATGACAATTGGTTTGAAAGAGAAATTAAAATTAAAAGAGTTAAAAATGGTTGGAAAAGATTTAAGAGATGGGAAACCTTCCCTTTTAAATTTAGGTTCCATGATTGGAGTCAAAGTTGCCATCAGTAGCAATTTCTCCTTTTCTTTCTCTTCTCTTTCTTCTCTCTTCTTTTCTTCTTCTCTTCTCTCTCTTTCTCTTCTCTCTTCTTCTTTTCTCCGTTCCTCTTCTCTTCTTCTCTCTTCTTCTCTATTTCTTTCTTCTTCTTCTCTTCACTCTTCTTTTTCTCTTCTCTTTTTTTTTTCTCTTTCTCTCTTCTCTTCTCTTCTCTCCTTTCTTCCTCCTCTTTTCTCTCAATCTCTCTTTCTCTTTTCTTATCTTTGAGTTCTTTAAGTCTTGCCCCAAATTCTAGTTCTCTACGAAGAAACCCATGATCATTTAAACTCTCAAGAAATAATTTTCCATCATCAATGCAATTTCTAATTAGTTATAGGTTTCTTTTAATCCTTGAAGGCACAAACTTTCTTCTCATGCAAGCTTTTAAATCATGCCAATCACGAATGGAGGACTTTCTACCTTTCCTAACATAATATTGTCTTTCATCCCACCACTCACTTGCATGCTCTTCTAACTTAGAGAGACATATGCTAAGGACATAAGATTCACTCTCTCTATAAAACCAAGGATCTATTTAGTCAATTTCTTGTTCCAAAGCTAGGTATGTTAATGCACCTGTGTCTTTACCAAAGAATGGAAGATTCCTAGCTTGATTAAACATTTCATCAACATTATCTAACCTAGAAGACCTATATGAACTATAAGAAGACATCTTTGTTTTTAAACGTTTTCTTAATCTAAAGGGTTAAAAGCTTCCACTTAGACAAGTCCAAGTGAGAGAGGTGAGTCATAAAGACTACTTAAATACCAAATATTTCCTTACCAAAAATGTCTTATGTTACTAACTATTTAACCCTTAAACTAAAATCACCTTTATAAACAAAGTACATGACTCAAACAAACACAAGCAATTAAGCACAATTAAAAGACTAGACTCCTCAGAATCTAATGTGAGAAGGCTTAAAGTTTAATCCTTTTAGCCTAATCACCCCTAAACATGAACACAATTCAAAAATTCAAACAATCAAGTTGCCAAGAGTTGAAAGAGCACCAAGGACTCTTCCAAATTACTTGGACTTTAATGGCCTTTTACAAAACAAGAATGAAACTAAAAGAAAGCTAGCCTATCAGCCTATTACAAATCAAATGGAACAAACAAATACAAAACATGCATGATGCTACGGTCTGGTTCAATCCGCTTTGTTGCTCAACTTTGTTGCTTCAACTCTCTTGGTCTATATCAAGAAGCTCATTCTCATCCTACAACACAAATGAACAAGGCTACTGTCACTTACACCCTTAGCCAAACAGTTTGCACAAAAAGATATAGCAGTAAGAACTTTCCTTTCTTGGTCTTGTAGAATTGATGTAGCTAATAGAATTGTTTGGCTCTCAAATTACAATCTGTAGCCCTAGAGAATTCCGACATCAACAATTCACTCATTGCAAGCAATTACAAATTATACAAGAGTCGTTCAATCAAAACATAAACAGTTTAGGGTAGAAGACTCCCTTCAATTCAAAACTGCGCACAGAAATGCTACTGCTACTATTTGCCCAATCTATACTCCTCAAACTAAACTAATCCCAACTTTTATGCTACACCCTGTCCAGATTCAGTTCTGCACACAAAATCACAACCAAGCTAGCAGCACATGCAGTGTTATCAAATACAATTTGTGATTAAAAAAAGGAACACATTCAGATTTATATCAATCAATTAGTACAAAATTGGATTCTGACCCTTCCAATAATCACATTAAACAAAGAAGGTTTCATTACAGAGCAAATGAGATAGAACTTCTCCAAATGTTTATGTGGGCATTCACCTACAAAACCATGAAACTCGGACAACAAATGTATCAGTCCAGTGTTGAAAACACAACGAACATCCTCATCAAGTGGAATCGGCTCCCAAGGAGCACTCTTAGGAGTTAGAGGATGAGTCATATTGTTCTCAACATAGAAATCAGCAGAATATACATGAGAACTAAACTCAGAGTTAGATGCAGAAGGAGAATCATAATTATAGCACAAGCAAAAGAAGTAGTATGTTCATAATCAAAATAGGTAGACATGGTGAAAGAAGCGGGAAGGTAGAAAGGAAATGCTCAAAATTATGAAACAAACAAAACACAACACAATTAAACACGTAACACGCACACACAATAATGCACACACAAAACAGAACATCACACTTACAACACAAAACAAAACACAACGCACACTAACACAACAAAAGAACTAAGACTGAACCGTTGGTCCCCAGCAACGGCGCCAAAATTTGATGCGGCTGTCGCGACCCATGCAAATTTGATGTGCAAATAAGAATGCAGTATAGTGCTAGGAAGTGACTCCTAGGTCGTCTCTCAAGGACCAAATGTGGTTCGAGACTTAGGTCAAACACGTAGTGGGGGATTCTGAGAGTGTTTTTGTGATTAGAAATGAACTAAATTAAAACTGGAAATTAAATACAACCAAACATAATTGAAAATATTGAAATAAATGAACAAAGCATGAAGACCGAACAATCCTACAGATGACCAAACGGTTCTACAATGAGACCGAACGGTCTCTAAAGCAAGTGAGGAAATTAGAAATGCAGAAGATAAAGAAGTAGAACAGAATAGACAGCATAGTGAACGAAAATAATAAATTGAACGGTCCTAAAACAAGATAGCATTAAAGTGTAAAGTGCTTGGACCAATTAAAAAAAATGCAACGTTGAGCTAAACAATTAAATGCACACGCACGTGAAATAAAACTTGAATTGCACATCCAGCACAGAAACAATGAATTGAAAACGTGTGAACAATGAAAATAAAATGAATTAATAAGTTGCTACCAAGCTGAATGCATTCTAATATATATAATATTCAATGAGTTTCAATGCAGACTTGAGCTAATAAAAATAAAATCAAACCTATGGATGCGAACCCCTAGTGGACGTAACCTGCTGGACACCGTGTGCACACTTCTTCAAAATTAATCACCGTGCAGCTCTAAAATTCAATCCCTTGCTGCACGCTTCTCCCTCCTAGCTGGACGCTACCTTCTCCCAATTACTCACCTTCCTATTCTCGCGTGCACAAGCCAATCCCGTAAGTTCCTCTCCAAAGATAAATCACGCATGTGCCTCTGCTGCCATGAATCAGCGCCATACTTTTGTTTCTGCCTCTAAAGAAAGAAAAGAAACTAATTCCCTGGTGCTGCTGGAATAATAAACCGAGACCTCCAAACGTGGGTGGCGGCTGCTCCCTCCAAGTGTGCACACCAAACTTGACCCTACAATGTCGACGTGAGATCCTAAAATGAAAGATGAATGACTCTATTGCTGGACGTGGCAACAGCAGCTCCAACCTACCACCTCTTCATTCTCAAAGAAATAAAGAAAAAAATTAGCTAACATTCTGCTATCAAATCTCTTGGCACGTCCCATCCTCCTAGACTCCCACCTAATCTATTTCTCATTCCATAAAAACAAAAGCAAAACTACTTTCCTTCCAACCGTGACATCACACTTCTTTCCAAATGAAATCAGCGCTTTTTCTACAAGAAAGAAAATCAACGTGCTACTATTGTCTAAAGAAAAGAAAGAAGCACTCATTTTCCTACTGGTAGCGTCTTCAGCCCAAGTGAATCAAGAAAACTTGGCGCTCTCCATTCCAGTCCATCACGTGCCTCTTTAATTTGCTGGGTGCTAACATGCAGCCTGTTTGTTTCATGGGCCTCCTGCCTTTAAAAATGGATTCAGCTTACTTCCAGCGTGTCCAGGCCGTGCACCTCTTTGCAAGTTAGAATGAATTCTTCAATCACCACTTCTTCATTTGAGTGTGCTTTTTTTAAGCAAAACCCGCTGGATCAATGTTAAAGAAACTTGGAGCTTTTTCCTCAGCCCGTCTACGTGTGCCCCTCCTTTACCAAGCCCAAAATCAGTTGCTGCAGGATGGAGTCTAGCCCATGTGGGATGTGCAGCTGCCTTCTTCTCTTTTTTAATTGAAACTTCAATATCTATCTTATGTGTGAGCAGCGTGCCTCTCATTGCTCGGCTGGGCCCGTGAGCTTCTTTAAATGGAATGTGGTAAAATATGTGCTTCTACAATCAGTGTTCCAAGCACAAAAATTCAATGTAAAATGCCTCCAAAAAGTAAATCCCTCATGTGCGCCTTGTGTGGCAGTTGGACCGTGTGAAGGTCGAACGTGCTAAATGAAGCCAACGTGTCTTTTACTCATTTAACCTCCAAATGTCCAAATTGTATTTTCAAAATTTTCTCTGCAATTAATAATGCAAATAATTAGCTCAGATAATTCAAATTAATTAAAATTAGAATTTCTGGTCAAATTAAGCACAATTAGGAAAAATGGAAAAATACCGGACATTTAAGCACAATTTCCTGATTAATTCTAGCACAATAAACTAAGTGAAGTTAAGAAAATATTGACTCATCAAACACATTCAGATTTATATCAATCAATAAGTACAAAATTGGATTCTGACCCTTCCAATAATCACATTACACAAAGAATAGCTTTTTCAGACAATGATAAACTGGATGCACAAAGCCACTAGTGCAGAAAGCGCTTTAGACGTCTGTTATTTTGGCTTTTTGATGTCCGACCTGCACCCGACGTCTTTGTGGGTGACGCTAGTCAGACGTCTGTTGTATCAGGCCGGACGTCTATATAGACGTCTGTTCTGACACAAACGGACATCTATATGGCTGAATGGGTTGTTTAGGGTTTACGGGTTTGGACGTCGGTTTGTGCATTGCGAGACGTCTATAGACGTCCGTTTGTGCACTAACCAACGTCTACTGGCGTTTTTTTTTTTAAAAATGAATTTATTTTTGCATTAAAACCACACCTGAAAAGCAGAAAATTGTCCCAGAACAATATATAGTATAATATATTTGTGTTTCATATAAAGAAAGTTCTACTTAATGTACAAAATAATCCAATACCAAAACTATCAATATATAAACTTATAAAACTAAAATTAATCAATGTTCAACAACAAATAAAACTGTTCCTAACTCCATCTTTGCAGAAGATAAGTTGTCCACTCCTGCCTTATTTGCCTAATCGTTTCCTTTGGTATAGGAGATGTACTCTTGAAGCGCTGCAAAATTGAAGAAAGATTCATTATGGTTTCATATATGTTTAAAGCTGAATTTGATTTGTAATGTCTTCAAGGTATGCATCATTACCTCATTCTAATCATCTGTAATGGCAGCTCGAATGATGGTCTTAATCCAACACATGACATAGAAGCCACATTCTCATGAATCCTGTTGTTGGTTACACTAAAATGATGCACTAAATTGTCAATAATTTAGATCATTCAATAACATACAAAATGAATTATAATTATAAATGACAATCAACCTTTGGATATAAAATTTGAACTAGTTGACCTGGAGATTTACCAATAACTCTGTACAGATTAAAAACACAAAGTAAAATTATCATTACTATATTTATCATAAAAGTTTAAGGTGAACATCAAATTCAAAGTCATTTTTGCAGAAACACTTACCCTTGAAGCATGGTCCTCAAGTCATTTCTCATCTTCCTGTGCAACGAACAAAACCATATAATTTTACGTTGTTTGGGAATGATGACCATCAGCTGCCAGTGCGACCTATCACGAAGGACAAATAGTTATTTAACTAAGTAATTAAGGAAACTTTAATAATGAACTTTTACATATAACAACACCTACCCATCAATGTATGGCACAAGGTATACGTCTCTTTTTGACTCATCCATCCATGTTTGCAAATAATGTTGTCTGTTTTGAAGTGTGTTACCAGAAGGTTGAATGGTCTGAGGTTCAACAAATCCGTACATGGAAGACCGACCTTGGTTTACAACGATTGTGTCCATGTACCTAAATTATCAAAGTTAACTTGTTAGAAAGTATAGGAATCAAACAAAAAGAATAGGCCCTACCCATTCAAAAAAATTAATTTTCATAATTTGCTAAGACACGTGCATTGAAGTCTACATCATAAATTTGATAAAATTTCGGCAGCATTTCGCATTGGTCTCCGAAATACACGAATCAAATATGCATCCGGAGAACAACACAAATACTGAACTGAAAGTTTATCAATCTTATCCGTAGACTCCAACTTACATGTTATTGCAAATTATGAAAATTAATTTTCTCAAACTGTCCAATCGGACAATTCAAAATTTAACAGAAATGATTAAAAGATTAATCGTTTGTGTTAAATTTCAAACGGGAACTAAGGGTCACTCAATGATTTCATACTTATAATCTAACATGAAAATTATAATAACACAACTAATACATGCATATTCAAAAGCCAATAACACATGCAGACCTTAAAGTCCAAAACATGCATACACAAAACCCTATAAAAAAATTATTAACGAAGAAACTAACCTGAAGAGCAGATTCAAAATGAAAATGGAGGGAAATGAAGGAGTGCACGACCTAAAACGTAGGCCAAAAAACGCCGCCCAAGAACATGCAACAAACTGCACCAAAACGCACCAAAAACGATTTTTAATCGGTCCAAAATGAAAGATATTTCATCACTGAACAATTTAATCGGAATAAAAGTAAGATTAAATGGTCAAAAACAGATAAAAACCAACTTGGAAATGCAAGGCGCAGAGGGAAAATGCGGGAAAGACGATGAACAGTGAGGGTAACTCCTCACGGGTTTGCGTTTTGGTATAAATGCCCTTAGACGTCCGTTACTGCGAGGCCCCGACGTCTATAATACTATAGACGTCGGGGCAGTCACTAATATGACGTCTTCTGGTTTTAACTATTGATATTCGCGGGGGATTTTAATCGTCCGTTAGAGGGGCCCCGGCGTCTATAATATTATAGACGTCCGTCCTGGAGGGGGCCGGACGTCTAAAAGGCTGAACGCAATTAACTCTTAAACTACCCTGTCAGCCTCTTAGACGTTCGTCCTGGAGGGGGCCGGACATCTATAATATTATAGACGTCCGGCCCCCTCTAATAGACGTTTAAAAGGCTGAAGCAATGAACTCTTCAACTTCCCCGTCAGCCTTTTAGACGTCCGTTAGAGGGGGCCGGACGTCTATAATATTATAGACGTCTGGCCCCCTCCAGGACGGACGTCTAAGAGGCTGACAGGGTAGTTGAAGAGTTAATTGCGTTAAGCTTTTAGACGTCCGTCGTGGAGGGGGACGGACGTCTATAATATTATAAACGTTCGGCCCCCTCTAACGGACGTTTAAAAGGCTGAAGCAATGAACTCTTCAACTACCCCATCAGCCTTTTAAACGTCCGTTAGAGGGGCCCGGACGTCTATAATATTATAGACGTCCGACCCCCTCCAGGACGGACGTCTAAGTTGCTGACAGGGTAGTTGAAGAGTTAATGCGTTCAGCCTTTGAGACGTCCGTTAGAGGGGCCCCGACGTCTATAATATTATAGACGTCCAGCCCCCTCCAGGACGGACGTCTAAGAGGCTGACGGGGTAGTTGAAGAGTTCAATGCTTCAGCCTTTTAAACGTCTATCAGAGGGGCTCGGATGTCTATAATATTATAGACGTCGGGGCCCTGCAAGCACAGACGTCTACAGTTCCACTTATTTACATTTATGCCACCGGTCAATTATTTACGTTGGGGTTTTTGTGGACGGACGTCTATTGGGTGATGTTAAAGGCCAATTCTGCACTAGTGAGCTGATCAAACCAATGGACAAAAAGTGATATGATGCAATGCAGAAAATTTAGCTAAGATTAAATAATGAATCTAAACAGAATGGAAATCTACACAAAATAAATTTGAGTTGTTTAAGCTCTCAATCATCACACTGAGGTTCTGTTATGCACTCTCATCAGATTCAAGACCCAACCTGTTACAACTATTTAAAGGATCCCAAACAGGTCAGTTCAGAATATAATATAGTAATCAAACTAAAATTTGAGTGATTGCAGTAGCAGCTTGCTCTCTTTGCCAAACAGATTATGGATTTTGCAAAAGTAAATAGTTAGAACACAGTTATGTAAAACCTTATTCTCCCATACAGATGTGCCAAGGAAATTAGGCCAAGTTAGCCTCACTAAACTCACTACACTCAGGCTTCTCTGTAGAAATTTAAAGCACACAAATGAAAGGTTTAGGAAGGGAAATTCCCCTTGGCATTACAAGGTTGGAGAATCTGTCAGACCACCACCACCTAAGATGCTACCAAGCACACAAACCTTCTTTCAAATTCTAGAAACCAAAGTATAAAAGCTTATTAATCAAGAATGGCTAGGCTAAGGCAAAGTCAGAGATCAGAACAGGACAACCACAAAGCAATGACAACACAACAAAGCAATTATTATAGATCAACTCTAGACCAGATTACAAAAACAACAAAAGCTCAATTAAAAAAAACTGCAGAACAAATTTTACAAGTGAGAGACAAAACTAAGACAGCCAACAATTGACAAACAAGAAACAAAGCTTTTTAAGAAGAAGGCACACAAACTGAACCTACCAAAGGATCTAGAACAGATTCATAAAACAAGAAACAAAAACAAGTTGCAATAACATCAAAATTTGAAACTCAAATGCATTTGACAAAATTTGTACCAGTTTTTAAAGACATTTTATGATTTTGTGTTTCAATTAAAAATATGTAGACTGGACTTCACTGACCCAATTGGCTTTTAAACTTGTGCAATGGTTATTTTAATTGATTATGTTCAACTCTTTTTTTTATGGTCAAACCTGTTGCTACAGTCCAACTATCATGTTCAGGAATTCATAATGAATACACATCAAATATGTAGTGTGAAAGGAAAATTGGTCAGAATTTAGTGGTTCAAGTAGTGAAAACACATAGGTCAGCTAAAACATTCATTTTCTTTGCTTCAACACGTTATAAATGCTAAAACAAACTTGTTTGTAGTGCATATGGAAGCAAAAATGTGCATTTATGAAATCTGATTGAGCTAACCTTGATATTTTCCTATTTCAAGCAACTTTGTCAACCAAATTTTAACTCAAAGATTCAAATAGCTTTTGATCAGCTACATAAACTCAGAAACAACAAATAAAGTTTAAACAGACACTAGAAAGTTAATGCAAGATGTCCAACAAGGATCTATATGCCAGACCAGATTCAAAACACAAAAAGATTGGACTCAAACTAGGAAGATGCAGATCGACCAACTACAGAATGTGCTAAACTGTTTTTCACAATGTGCAACTGATCTAGGCTATGCCTTTCATTGATCTTTGCAGTATGCATTTGCTATTGGACAACAACTCAAATTATAAACCAGACTTCAATCAAACAAAATTAAAACTGATTGTAGTGTTGCAAAGATCAAAACAGATTCACGAAACATGAGATTCATTATCTCTACCACTGAAATCTGCCACCAAGTTCATTTATCCAAATGTCATAGCTTATATATGGTGAACAGAACATACTCAGTGCAGGAAACTCAAATAATCATAAAATACGAGCCACAACTAGCTAAACTCAGATTTGCACTAGTATAAAAATAGCGTACAATGTCGAATATCTTGGGCCTTTCACATCGAATTTGAGAATGACGTCATATCAGGAGACGTTAAATTGACGTCGAATTTAAAAAATTTGACGTTAAATTTAACGTCAAATTTTATCAATAAAGGACGTTAAATTTAACATCGAATTTTACCAATAAACGACGTTAATCAATTTTTTTAATTTTTTTAATTAATCGTGATCCTTTTTTACAACTCTACGAGACCTGAAAAGCAGAAAAACAACAAATTTAAGTTTTTGGTATTTTGTAAAGCATGAACTATGAACGTGTAATAGAGTATCCACAACAAACAACCATGACAAACAACAAACAAGTTCAATCAAACAACAACAACAAACAAGTTCAACCAAACAACAACAACACGAAATAAACTGTTGCCGCAAGTGAGAGAGAAAGCAAAATGTGCCTATGAAGGACAAGAACACGAAAATAATCAGTCCAAATTAACAAAAATCATACCTAAAGTAGTAAATTAACATGCATTTGTATCAAATGAAAGAAAGATTACATGTGATGATCATCAAACTTCCTTCCAGAAAAGTTTGAGCAGAGAAGAGGGTCTCGCGCGCTAAGATAAAGTGAATGAATTTTCAATTTTCCGCTCAAATTAGTATTGAATTCACTAACCTTTTGACGTCTAACGCTGGGGCATTCGACGTTTTATATCCTTTTACGTCGAATTATAATTCTAAACGACGTTTAATAATTGCATTTATTTACAAAAATGCCACCGGTCATTTTTAACGTTGGCTATTGAGTGGTTCGATGTTGAACGCGTGACGTTATACGCTGTTTTTGCACTAGTCTTGATTGATAATTAAAACAAAAACCGTAACATAGACAAAACAGAAATAGATTTAGAAATTAAAGACTCAAACAAAAACTTGCACCGAACAAAATGAAAATAAGACTTACTCAATCTAATGACTCAAAGGCACGGAACAAGAAAGCTTAAACAAAAGTAACACTCTACTTGAAAACCTAAACGCAAAAATTGAGATCCAAGAACGAACAAACATATTTGAATCTCATACAGAGAAAATAAACTCAACAAACACGAAATCAACACAAGACATTCAATGAAGACAATGAACAACGCGAAAATTGAAGAACAAAATAAACACGACTTAGACAAAACCGAATCAAGAAAAAAACAAAACTAGAAACAAAGACAGAGACGTGAATCAAACTGAAACAAGAATCGAAACAGAGATACTTACCTTTGACGCGTGGACGCAACCTGAGTTCTGGTGCCAATTGATGGAAGAGCAGCTCTGAGAAGTGACCGAAGGCGCGATGCGAACTCCTCGAACTCCCTCCGACGAGTAAAGACGCAAAAGAATGATGAGGAATACGAGATCGAGGAATGACTCAAATGAAATCTAAGGAAAACTGAGAGCGAACACACCAAAACCCTAGACCGAGGTTTAACCGGTGGAAAACCTTAAAAACACGAAGGAAACCCTAGAACGGTGAGGAATCACTAAACTGACCGATTAATCGATGGAAACGGTGTTTTAAACGTTGTGGCTGAGGCGTGATGGAATGAAGAATGTGTTTGTGATGTGGAGAGATGAAAATGTGAGAAGTTGACGCGTGCGCTATGGAGACGTGGCTGAGGCGCGCATGAGAAGCTGAAGATATGGCAGCGAAGGAATGGTTTAGCGTGGAGGATGAGAGACAATGTAAGCACCGTGGAAATGGAAAATGAAAGTGAGAGAGTGTGCTTGGAAGGTGACTAGAGGGAGTCTTTAGACTCTCTAGCCTGACTTTCAAGGAGAATTATTCTGATTTCAGAAATATAATTTTCATTCATCTCAAAAGTGACCATTACAAAGAGAGAAGTTGGGTATTTATAGTAATCCATGCTCCTTGCAAACTGATACACGTATATAATAAAATATAAAAATACAAAAGGGAAACACTAAGAAAGGTACGTCAGATTCCATCGCATAGAAAGTAAAAATTGCACAACTGCAAAAAAAATAAAATCTAAAACTTTACATTTACTAAACTTAATTCAACGAACAAAAGAAATATAAAATACTTAAATAATAGAGTTTGTGGTGGATTGGGATGGTGGAATATGTAGATATTTTAATCAAAGTGAAGAATTTGATATTTTATGGCTTCAATTTTCAAATCCCTTTTTCATGCATGTTAAATGTAAATAAAAAAAATCACCATAAATCCACATTAACCAACTATAGTCACATTTATGTTTTACCATGATAAATAAGCGATATCTTAATAATGTTTACTCAACATAACGGAAATAAATAAATTAAATATTTCTAAAAATAAGAAAACAAATGTCAAAACTCATTTAAAACCCACTAAAAACCCCATTTGAGTGGAAGCCAAATGTCAAAGAAGAGAGCTGAAAATTAGACAGTGGAAAACAGGTGGCAGCAGGAGGTTGGTCGTTCGCTAATGACGGTAGGAGTAAAATTCTGGGTTTTCAAAAGTTGACGTCACTTCTACATGCACCCTTCTTGCCCAAAGTTCTGAACTCCATTTTCTCCTCCTTCTCTCTAAGATTTCTTCATCTTCTCTCTACAAAATCTTACTCTTTTCTTCCTCCGATCATCAAACAGACCACACCTGAACATTCCCGACGTCGAGGGCGTTCGTTTGAACCGATCAGTTTTCGAGTCCGAGCTGGTAAGTTCATCTCTCCCTCAGGTGTGTGATTTCCTGGTACATGCAAACTTAGTTTATGGGTTGCATGAGTCAATCATCTTGTTTTGAGAGTTTCTGGATTCTTGTTTGGTTTAGTTTCTTAAGGCATGACTGTAGAACGCTAAGGCCTCTGGTAGAGGTGAACCCTATTCTGGAACTGTGAACGTTTGGTCACGCTTAGAGGTAAGGGAAGCTTATATAATTTGATTTAGATTCTTGCTTTGTATGGATGCATGTTCGTTGATTGCTGAATGAATATGAAATATGGTTGTTATTGCATTGTTGGCTATATGAGTTTATGAATCTAAGAGATGAGAAACTAGAATGATATTGTGTTGATGATTTGGTCGATGATGAAATATTGTAGTTGTTTAAAAGTATTGATGATTAATGAAATCCATGAAATGGGTAGGGATGTTGTCGAGAGTCAGTATTGACCATTTAGTTATACTTGAGTATTTGGTCTTGGACCAAGCGTTCGTTTTAGTAGCGTTCGTTCTTCATAAGTGTTTGGTATTAGACCAGCGCTCGTTCGATATAGTGTTCGGTTTTCTTGTGGACTCGGTTGGAACTGTATTATTTCATTTGGAGAGAATTCTAGTTGAGAACGAGCATCTTCATTTTGTAATATTCGTACATGAGAGTTCGACCAAGTGTAGTCGTTCCTTGGTATTTGGTTATAAACTTCAGTATATCTATATGTATTTGTATATTTCGTTCGATCTTGAACACTAGTTAAATGATATCTTATATGTATTAAGCCTTTATTCTATAAGTTTAGTAGTGCTCGGTCTTACGCCAAGCGCTCGTACTAAGTAGTGCTCTGTCTTACACCAAGCGCTCGTACTAAGTAGTGCTCGGTCTTACAGCAAGTACTCGTACTAAGTGGTGCTCGGTCTTAAACCAAGCGCTCGACCTTGATTCAGTAATATGATTTTTAAAATAAGAGCATTCGGAAAAACTCAATAGCGTTCGGGATCTTTATTCAAATTGGTTTAGTTGAGGTTTTAATAATGAAAGATGATGGAATATGATATGGATGAAATGACTTTGGTTATGAAGGAGTGTTCCGGGGAGGAATATCTCATGATTTGATATTGGAATGGTAAAGTATGAATGTGGTCAAACTAAGCTGTCGTTCATCCGGACATTCTAATGGTCACCGAGTCTCAAGTAGAGAATGGTGGCGCATGTGGTGAGAATAGCAGGAAGCCTGGTTGCGTATAGCTTGGGGTTCCAGCTATCAGACTAAACTCATGTGTAGACTTGGGTTTCCAACTATGGTAATTCTGATGGTTTTCCAGATTACCTTTCCACGAGTGCACAAACGTCGTAGCTACACAAAATTCATACAGTCCGGATAGTCAGAGTAAAAAGAACAGTCTTTGCATGCATTGTTATATGATTATGGTTGGGAAAAGTATGATTTTTGTACATGATGGTTTTTATTAGACTTGTGTGAAATATATGTTGATACTTGAATTAAATTACATAAGCTTACCCTATTTCCTGTCTTGTCATGTATTCTCGTTCGTTCGTCCTTGTCATTGCGATGATCACCCTGTGGGTGGAAGCAGAAGGAGAAGAGATTGCTGAAAGAAGCATTGGAAGAGACAAACGTGAAGGTCGAAACTTAGGACACTCGGTCAGTTGTTGGCCTACTCTTTTGTAGGAGCGTTCGATCATTCGTTTACTTTATCTTTTGATTTTGACCGTTCAGCATAGGAAGGGTTATAAGCCATTCGTTCTATATTTGTAGCCGGTTGTACAGTTTTAACTCTCTGCTATTTTTATAAGGTCGTTCGACCATAACAGTACGTATCTTTTGTAAGAACTGAGCTGTCATATTATTATATATGATCATTCTATTATATGGTTTTACACTACATTTTTGGGATGTTACAACAAATTAAACCAAAAAATTAAAAAGAATGAAATTGAACTAAATGGAGTAAATCAATAATTATTGCCTTTAATTTAAAAACACACAAAATCTACATTTCCCTCTTAAGAAGAACATTTAATTAACGAGACAGATAGACAAATAAAAAATAAATGCACACTATAGCAGTAAAGCAATAAATAAGTTTATTTTTATCAAAAAGAATGATCCCATTTTGTAAGATCACGAGATCAAGTGATTTTGCAGCCTTTTCTTGAAGGTGGCGAGACATCCACTTTACGGATCCACAAGATTACGTCCATCTTCTAAAAGAAGCATAATTTATTAATAATATTATTATTAATAATAATAATAATAGCACAAAAGTGAAAAAAGAACTTCCATAAAATACTTTTTATCAACCATTTCCATTTGCATATATTTTGAAATGATTACACTCTTCTTCCCATCTCCACATTTTTTAGCCTGCAAATCGTTCAAAAAAGATATCACATCATTCATCAATTCATTAGACTATAAAATAGTACCAAATATCGAATATTCGATTTTTGAATAAGTTACTCTAATTCTTAAATTATTCGATAGTTTTTAATTAGATATTTCAACTTGTATTTGTTTTAGTTGAGAATCCTTGTCTTTTTATTTCAACAGAAAATTAATGTGAAAAAAATTGAATGGTTCATCATAAGCAGATTAAGAAATTAAAATGTTATACCAAATGCTCTTTTGCAGATTGAGAGAAGGACGACAATAACGGCTAAACCAGCAAGCACTCCCACAATAATGGCAACTGATTTTCCCACTTGGTCATCCTCATCAGAAGATTCTACACAAAACATAAAGTTGCACCACAACGATAATCAAAATCATTGCATGAGATTTTTCAAAATTATCACATCTTTTTTCATTTATTAGAAAAAAAAAATAACACTTTTACTTAAATTATCACACTTTTTTTTTCTAAAATAGTCTAAAGTTACACTACTATAACATTTATTTTTTATTTTACAAGAAAAACATTTCAAGAAAAGAATGAAGATATTAATAAAATTTAAGTCATTTGAGTATTTTCTTTAATATATGTGAATTCAATGTTCTTTTCTCATGTGTAAGAAGGGAGGTTTACTCCCTCTATTCACTCTATGTATGTTTAAGTTTTTTCTTTTTATAATTTTTCAAATTCACTGTCATTTATGCTTTCTAATGTAGTAATTATAATTTTATTTCAATATTATCCTAAATAATATTTATATAATTTAAATCCTTTTATCCTTAGTTATGAACTAAATAAATGGGGGAAAATACTATTATACAATTATGGGTGCATTTCTATTATGTGTGAGTATTAAAAGATGTAATAATTATTTCTTTAAATGTGCAAATTACAAGTATAATTTGTAAGAATACCTTAATTAAAATTTTCTATTCACTAATTTATTTATTAATTTTTCATGTTTGAGAAAGTTTTACATAATAGATAAAATAAAATGAAATGGAAGGAGGGTAAAACTTTAAAAAGTATTTGTCATTGGATTCCATGTCATCTCATCTTTAATTAATACATAAATTCAGCTTTCTGTTAAACTATGACACTAGAGAAAAAAAGGTATTGGGAGAAATGTAAAGTTCTCTAGTGTGAACTGATATACTAACAAGCAAAGATAAAGAATAAAATAACAAGTGTTTTCATAGATTTAACCAAAAGTAATGAAACTTACAGAAAGTTAAAGAACACAGAGGAATTGCAGTGTGCATTTTCCAACATAAAGCATAAAACACTTTTCTGCATATAAAGATTACAAGTTGACCATTGCATTTGATCATTTGTTAGGTACTAGCTGCATGCATCCTGCATTCTTTCCACCTCTATTAATTTTACTTCACTTTTGAACAACTTCAATGCCATAATGTTTCTCTATGTAATTCCAAGCATATTTTAAACTTTAAAGAAATTTCAAATTCCTTCTCCTTTATCATTATCAAATTTTCCTTTGTCAAATGGTGAATGGGAAGAATATGCATATCATGTATAAAGAAAGCTCTATGTTCTTAAAAATGATTTCACATTTCTTGTAATATACACTTAATTTCTACAATTTTTTTCTAATCTAACTTTCTCTAAAAGTTAAAAATATATAATAGTTAGAGATCTCTCATCAATTAGAGACAAAATTTATTTTATAAACTAATTTTGTAAGATTGAGTTAGACTGTGTTGTTATTAATGATGTCTTATTTTGAAATGAAAAGATAAGATAATGAGAAATCAAATGAACCTGCTTGATCATAGTAGCCAGCTTCCCAGTAGCGAGAATAACATTGTGCCAAGAACACATCAGCCGATGCTGCTGAACCACAAATGCTCCTAAGCTTTCCAACTGCTGCTTGAAGACAGGAGGAGCAATCAGCCACATTCAAATCTCCCAAACACAGTGCAAACCCTTCAACAAAACCAGAACTACTGACTCCAAATCCATTAGCTGCTTGCAAATCAGAAAGAACATCATCTCTACGCCTCAAGAACTCAGCATCACTTGTCACTGCTTTACTGCACTTCTTGTACCAAAGGCTTGTGTCAGGTTTTCCAAGGAAATCAACATGCTCATATCTGATATAACAGCCTTCAAGTTGCAGAGATGCTCCAAGTGCCAAGGGACAGACCAAGCCTATTTGGTCAACACAACTTTTAACACATTTTGAGCATTCCTTTGGCCTCAAATCACTCCTGCACTGGTATAAGCCATATATGGATCCCTCTGGTGGTGACGAGCTTCCATTTCCAATAGCAAAGCTATTGTAAGAATTCTCAGAAGATGAGACAGAAACTGAAGACAATAAGGAGTTGAGGTTGGCTTCAAAGGGTGTGTTTGGTTGGTATTTTTCTTGAGAGCAGCCAGCATAAATGAAGATATGAGCTCTGCTAGTGTAGCCTAGGGCATTAGGAATTGAAGAAAAGAGAAATAGCAGCAGATATGAGAGTTTCAAAGCTATAATGACTCTATGAGTTGAGTCTAGTTGAAGGCTTATGAACATTTTCTTTTTCCTTGCTTACTCTCTCAATTCAAACTTAACTTCCTTTCATGGTTATCACAATTTCAGAATGAAGTGGTGACTGCTTTTTTGGTCGTTTCTCACGTGATGCCTTTTTACACAGTGAAGTCTTATGATGTTAAATGCTATATTTGAATGCTTATTCATTTTTACTTTACATGAACTTTAAATTTATAAACTTGTACTGCTGTTCATTATTTTACAACATCGAATTAAATAACACCAAATTGAGGGTAACATATGCTTTTAAGATCTCTTTACTTGAATATAGTATCAATTTATGACACACTGCATATGCTGTGGAATTATGAATTACAATGAGAACTTTCAGATATTATAGATATTAAATGAATATATTATCTGCACTTTCTCTTCAAACTGTAAAATCCCCATTGATGCGTTGAAACAGATGGGCCATACCATATGTTAGAAGGTACTCAAAAGAGCTTTAGAAAAAGAAAGACATGAATATTGATAACAAGCCAATTTTATGCCACTATTTTGATAATTGAATAGCTGCTATCATTGTTTACTGTTAATTAAATTCTACTTTATCTCTTGATAATTTCGTATGTTCTCCATTTACTTGCCTATTCACTTTTTGTATCAGTAAAATAGTTATAATTTTCATAAAGAATAAGACAACTTGCGTGGTTTTTCTTGCTCTCTTGAAAATCTAATGATGTGAGATCATTATGATTTTGTTCATGTGAATACAAAAACAGAGAACTGTTTTGAATCTTATCGCTTGAAATTAGGGGAACGGTCACTTAGTTTTCGTCATTTATGATGCAAAGGATGCATTTGTGCTTTATCAGTTCACATCACAACAAACTGCATATGTAGCAAAATTGAACATTCTGAATAGTGAAACACCAACCAGAATGTTGTGTAAAAGGAAACCTGTTAGCAAGCAAACTATAAGTCATCCAAATAATGCAAGGCCCAAAAGGATTACTACCACACCAGCCCATTTGAAGGATTATGTTCCATAAAAAAAACCTCTTTGTTTCTAGAAGTGCCAGGTCATGTTTTTTTCACTGCATCAGAATAATTCAGTTATGCATTTTGGAAGATTTGCTTTTGATCTTTGTAGATTTCCTTACCCACCAAATCAGGAATACCCTTTGATTGTAACCAACTATGATATGAATATTCCTTGTAATAGCTTTATATAGATTTCGTATGAATGAAAAGGAGAGGAAAAAATTCTATCATCTCTGTCTCTTCCCTTATTCTGTTTCAGGGGCTCCCTTAGCCATTAATTAAGAAAGTGAAATCTAAAAATTTGGTGCTTTCATTGAGCTCATTTTGAGTCACGGCCAACCGACCCACCAACGCAGAACGCTTGGATGATTTAACCATCAAAGTTGATTCTATTCTAGAACAACTTTCTCTTTTGATGGTTCGACCACCTTCCCCCCAACCACACGTTTCTCCCTCAAATTCCAATGCCCCTGACGGGTTCCGCAGACCACACATGAAGCTCGAAGTTCCCAGGTTCGATGGAACCGACCCCATTGGCTGGATCTTTAAAATTTCCCAATTCTTCGACTACCACAATACACCGGAACAGGAACGTCTTCAAGTCGCCTCCTTCTATATGGACGGACCAGCCCTAAGTTGGTACCAGTGGATGTACCGGAACAACCAGATTCAGACATGGTTTGGGTTCCTTCGCGCCTTGGAAACTCGTTTCGCTCCGTCACTCTATGATGAACCTTCTGGTGCTTTATTCAAACTCACACAGAAAGGGACAGTTCAACAATATCTCACAGAGTTTGAACGCCTCACAAATCGAATAGAGGGTTTACCTGCCACATTTGCCCTGAACTGCTTCATCTCCGGATTGACACCAGAAATCCGCCGCGAGGTTCAGGCCATCCGTCCCGCATCTCTGGATCACGCGACCCAGCTTGCTAAGCTGCAAGAAGACAAAATCGAGGAACGTCGCCGTTCTTTCCGCCCCAAAACTTAGATTCCGGCAACTAATTTCAATACTGCGTTACCAACCGCCACTGCGTCCCCGGCACTTCTACCAGCACCCCAACCCCGCATCAACTTTCGCCGCCTCGGCCCAGAAGACATGGCCGCTCGTCGGGAAAAGGGTCTTTGCTATAACTGCGACGAGATCTTCACACCATCCCACCGTTGCAAAGGGAAATTTTTTCTCTTCACTACCGAAGACCCTATTGCCGATGATTTTACCCCGGACCCTACAATGGTTCTGGATCCACCTTCTCCTACGGCCGTTGCTGACGGAAACCATTCTCAGGTCAGCCTCCATGCTTTCACTGGCGGTGTTGGTTCATCCACCATACGTCTCCAAGGGCAAATCGGCAACAACCCTGTTTCTATTCTCGTCGACGGTGGTAGCGACCACAATTTTATTCAAGACCGGGTAGCCAAATTCCTAGATCTCCCTTTAATCCCATACAACCCCTTGACCGTTATGGTTGGGAGCGGCAATCTCTTACGATGTGATCGTCTTTGCCCTGAGGTCGAACTAAAAATTCAGGAGCACACTCTCCATGTTAATTTCTAGGTTTAATGTCTCGGTAGGTCCCTATTTTCGGCGTGAATTTCAAATAGGTCCCTTTTCTTTTCGGCGTCTCAATTGGGTTCTTTTTTTGTGTAAAATTGGAGCAATTAGGGGTCTGCCGTCAAATTAGACAAACGGCCGTTTAAGTTTGCCTACGTGTTATTAAAAATGATTTTGAATTAATTTTTGTATTAAAAAATGGATTTGTTCTTCAAGGGCAAAAAAGGCAAACTGGGGCAAACCCTTTTCTTCTTTTCCTCTTCGATTGGAAGCGCGGTTCTTCTTTTCTTCTTCGATTGGAAGCGCGGAGGGGAAATCCCTTCCGAATGAAGAACTTACAAGAGGTCACGATGCTATTCGCTATCAGGACCGCTGGCGACGACGCCGGTCACCACCAGGGCTTCTCCCAGCGCCCCGCTTCACTTCGGGCAAAGCACTCCTGCACCAGCGTCCACAACCGTCGCGACCCCTCGAGATCTTCAGTCAGGCGACCGTTGCGCGACCACGCTCCGTCAAGCTAGGACAGCCATCGGCGATGACGGTCACCATAGGAGGAAGATTTACCAGCGTCAACGCGACCTTCTCCTTCTTCGCTCTTCTCCGACAACCTAACTTCACCGTGCTTCTCACTGCTCCTGTTTTTTGACTGTTGGAGACATGAAGAGAAACTCAAAATTTGTTTTGTTTGTGCCCGAGTGGTTCTTGATGGTTCCTAGTGAATACAGGTGAGTAGTGTGAGGGGTGGAGAGTAGTGTGAGAAGTGTATGATAGATGATGAAGGCGTTGAGGTGGTTACGGATGAGAGGAGTCAAAGGTTGGAGTTTGTATGGTTGCAGTAGGCAGAGACTGGGAAAAAAATCTCTACATAATTGAGCTCAACCGTAATTGCAAACTAACTTTTAAGTGCCTTACTTGAGCTGGCATAATCCAAGAATAAACGAAGCAAACAAACAGAGGGCCAGTGAGAATGTGAACAGAAGTTAGACATTCTATTCCAACAACAATGCCACTTAGTGGTAACCAATGCTTGACCAAAAACGACAATATTAAAGGTTGTATTGAAGTTGAGCAGTTAGAGTGTTGATTCCAGATTGACCTGAAAATGGGTACAAGTAATTTCTACCCAAAAATCATTACATAAATCAAGGTAATTTCCTCTCTGAAACAATCATTACAAAACTCTAACACAAAGCTACCACAATCCTCTCTTATTTAGGTAATTTCCTAATCTAAACCGAACAAATCTAACCCAGAACTACATAAATCAAGGTAAATCAACAAAATCCAGTGTCGGCAGCAGACACTAGTTTCACAAACATCTGAGCCTTTTTCTTCTTGTCACCCATTCTTTACTCTTGAAAGTGATATCACTATCTATCACAAACGCAAGATCTGTAATGGAGGTGTTGTGAGACGCAAATCTGTGTGGTAGATGTTCGATTCGTCGCGCTGCTGCAGGTGCTTAAGGCTGCTCCTTCCACTGTTTGTCGTGGCTAACGCCGGTGAGGTGCGATTGGAGGTTATCAGAGGAATGGCAAAGAGAAGATGATATGAAGAGGATTATATGAAAAGGGTTTGCCCCAGTTTGACTTTTTTGCCCTTGAAGAACAAATCCATTTTTTAATACAAAAATTAATTCAAAATCATTTTTAATAACACGTAGGCAAACTTAAACGGCCGTTTGTCTAATTTGACGGCAGACCCCTAATTGCTCCAATTTTACACAAAAAAGAACCCAATTGAGACGCCGAAAAGAAAAGGGACCTATTTGAAATTCATGCCGAAAATAGGGACCTACCGAGACATTAAACCTAATTTCTACATCCTTCCTTTGAGAGGTGCCGATATTGTTTTGGGCGCGCCATGGCTCAAATCTATTGGGCCTGTTCTCATGGATTATAACCACCTTACCATCTCATTTACCCACCAAGGCCAACCCATCATATTAAGGGGGATTAACCATAGTCACACCGACCCACTCTCTAGCCCACAACTCAAACGGTGCATCTGATGGACAAATTTATGAACACCAAAATATGATGTCACAAACTTGTTTTTCAATCGGCAAGTATGACCGAATCGTTCAAGTAATAAACTTGGTAAGACCAAGTATCGTTCTTCCCAAAGGACTCACGGCCTAGTTTAGTTGTCTGGTTTATTGATTAGCTAAGACTTAAAGACGAAATATTTGGATTTTATATGCAAAAGACGAAAATTAAATATGTATGCATGAAGTTTTGATCAATGGCAAAAGCAAAAGATAAACACTTTCACTGAAATATATGTATGAATATGTTGTTGGGGTTCAATTTCATCTTATCCACTCTCATATATTTTAGGAATTCAACATTCAAATCATCAATGTTAATGCAAAGTACCTTTCAAGAAGGCTTCTCCCTAATCACGAGTTCATACAATTCCTAGCATTCCTAATGATCAGTTCATAAGTGCAGGAGCTTAACGACAACCAATATGATATTGGGAGAAATTCCCCGGATCTAGACTTCCCCGTACGCGCCCGTATCGACAAAACCAATAATCATGCATCGAATGAGTTAAACAATGCAAGCATTACACAAAGAGGAAAAACCCTAACTAATGATGAAAGAAAGCATAGATCTTAAATAAAAGATGTAAAAACAAATTCCATATATGAGAGCTTCAAAAGATTACATTGATTCCCCAACAAACATACAGAGTTTAGTTCACCATATTCATGGTGAACCTAGATGAATAACAATGAAAGAATGAAAGATAAAACCCTAAAAAGGTGAAGAGGAAGCCTCAGCATCCAATATCCTCCTTTAAAGGGGTGGAAGAGAGAGTGTTTACTTCGTTCCAGCCAAAGATACCTAACCCAAGGAAACCCTAAAGCTTATATATTATTCGTAAATTACAGAAAATTAGGTCCAAGCCCATAAAAGTGCCACTCAGCGGTAAAGTACCGCTCAGCGGTAAGTGCGTGAGACGTTTCTTCCCCTCAGCGGTCATTTTGCCCCTCAGCGGATCTCCCGTAAGCTCTTGAGTGTCGCTCAGCGGTAAACTGCCGCTGAGCGGTGACTTCGGCTTCTCCTTTTGCACTTTTTGATGTCTTTTTTGATTCCATCTCTCTCCTTCTTCACTTCTTTCACCAAATTCACCTTAAAACCTGCACAAAAACACTGAAATCAAGCATAAACCTGTCTAGCTCTCTTATTTCTAAAAATATGAAGAAAAGCATGATTTCAAGCTAGTTTCTAAGTGTAAAGGTTGCTTTTAGTGTCAATTTTAATCATGAAAATAACAGTTTTTCAACTGTTATCACAACCCCAAACTTAGAACTTTGCTTGTCCTCAAGCAAACAAGATGTAACTCAATCTCCAACCAATTCATATGATGGTTCACTCATTAAAAAAATCCTCTTTTTAGATAAGTAAAAACTTCAATCAAACTTATGACCAAGAGTTCAATCAAGATGTGCACATGCTTTAGTGTTTCACAAAGTCAGTTAATACCCAACAAACGCTCTTTTTCATGAATGACCAATCAATTAAGCATGGATATTCATGTGCTAATGAAATATTTCCTCACTAGGTAAAGTATTTCACTCAACACACAAGTGTATAAAAGGTGATCACTCATTCACTCTACTATCACAATGTCACATGAATCAACTTTGCCTTTCATTTTACCACAATCAAAAACATTCACAAGCATGCATCATCACAAGGACTTTTCAATGGCTTATAATGTGGCTGGGCTAACAAGAAAATTGGTTTTTCTGGATCGCAAAATCCTTGAATTAAGAGAATCATAACACACAATTATTCTTATTTTTCCCAACTTGCCTTTGCATTTGCATTGAGCTTTACTTCTTTTTCTTTTCTTTTCTTTTTCTTTGCCTATACTTCCTTTTTGGCTCTTAGCTCAATGCTTTTCCTTTTTCATGTTTTCCCAACAACCCCAAACTTGAACATTTAACAATACAACACAGATCTTCTACTTAACTCAAGGTAAAGATTTTCAATCAAGGGTTTCAGTGTATGTTCAAGGCTAAGGGTTCAAAGGATAGAACAATAAGTGTTCTCTTTTAGTGGGCTAACTTTATGAATTTGGCCAATAAAAAGGGTTCCAACAAACGGCCTTGATCATATGATGCAAAACAAGCAATTGATTCAATCATAGAAAACCTGGGCAAAGTCATTCATGCTTCCAGAGTAATAGCATTCAAACATAACAACTCTGGAGCTCAAAACCTCACATATAAGCTCATTCACATTTGACATACACATCCTGCTTAATTTCACAATCACAATCATAATATCATGCATTTGTTCACAAAGTTTGTGAATCACCTGTATAAGCATTTTAATGTGCACATCATCTCAACATCAATCAATCAATAAGCATCATTCAGTATTACTTATCACAAAATCACAGTTAATAGCAAACCATCATAACAAACCAGGTGTTCAATAGAGTACATCAAACCCTAATCTAAAAACAAAAACAAATAAGTTCAGAAAACTTAAACCACAAAAGCATAATCATATGATAGCATTTATCAGTAAATGCTATCTCAGCTCCTCATCAGTCTGAGCTGTCCTCTGTATCTTCTTCTTCTTCCTCATCTTCATCATCTTCAAATGCATCATCATCATCAGCTTCATCTTCTTCCATCTCTCTAGCTGAAGCTTCAGCTGCTCCAACTCCTCCTCCATGCACTGGTTCCTCTGGCCAAGCTACCACATTATGGAATTCATCCATAGTCCACCTGTGGGTTGGAGGTGTATCATACATCCCCACAATCATCTCAGCAGTGGCCACCTGCCCTCTGTGAATGGACTGCAACTGAGCACCTATAAGAGACATATACATGTCCCTCATCTGGAATGGTTCTGCTTCATGTGTCTCAGCAGATGTCTGGCTCTGTGCTGGCCCTCTCTCTCTACGAGCACGGCGTGGTGGAACTGGCTGAGCTGCTTCCTCACCTCCATAGTATTGTCTGTAATAAGCCTCATCATTAGCTTTTCTTGGCCTCTCAAATGGTGGAGCAGAAGTGTCCACCCCAGCTATCTTGCAAAGGTGCGTGATCAAAGAGGGATGTCCTAGTGGTGCTTTGTTGTTTGAGGTATTGGCACACACACTAATCTCATCAGCTATCACCTGCCCAATATTAACATTTAAGTTTCTGATAGCACAGTAGATGAATAGTGCCCTGTTGAGAGTAATATCTGACACATGTGAACATGGCTGAATGTTGGCATGAGAAAACGCCATCCAATACTTTGCAAGAGGAGTCAAATCCGTCCTCCTAATGTTAACCACTGAGCCAGATCTATTCCTTTGGAAGTGTCCTCCAGGTATGCATAGTACTCTGTCCACATCCTCATAATCAGCACCTTCTTCCATGCAAAGAGCAAACTGTCACTGCTCACCAGCCCATACAGTGTCCAGGAAGTTATTAATAGAATCAGGATCATACCTGATAGCATGGCCTCTGACATAGCCCAAATAATTCTCAGCTGGATAATCACCAATCTTCTTAGCATTGGTGTAAAATTCCTTTACCACAGCTATGTTGGCAGGTGCAGGATAAGTGGCTAGCTGATGGACAAATTTATGAACACCAAAATATGATGTCACAAACTTGTTTTTCAATCGGCAAGTGTGACCGAATCGTTCAAGTAATAAACTTGGTAAGACCAAGTATCGTTCTTCCCAAAGGACTCACGGCCTAGTTTAGTTGTGTGGTTGTTTGATTAGCTAAGACTTAAAGACGAAATATTTGGATTGTTTATATGCAAAAGACGAAAATTAAATATGTATGCATGAAGTTTTGATCAATGGCAAAAAAACAAAAGATAAACACTTTCAATGAAATATATGTATGAATATGTTGTTGGGGGTCAATTTCATCTTATCCACTCTCATATATTTTAGGAATTCAACATTCAAATCATCATTGTTAATGCCACTCTCTAAAGTACCTTTCAAGAAGGCTTCTCCCTAATCACGAGTTCATACAATTCCTAGCATTCCTAATGATCAGTTCATAAGTACAGGAGCTTAACGACAACCAATATAATATTGGGAGAAATTCCCCGGATCTAGACTTCCCCGTACGCGCCCGTATCGACAAAACCAATAATCATGCATCGAATGAGTTAAACAATGCAAGCATTAAGCAAAGAGGAAAAACCCTAACTAATGATGAAAGAAAGCATAAGTCTTAATTAAAAGATGTAAAAACAGATTCCATATATGAGAGCTTCAAAAGATTACATTGATTCCCCAACAAACATACAGAGTTTAGTTCACCATATTCATGGTGAACCTAGATGAATTACAATGAAAGAATGAAAGATAAAACCCTAAAAAGGTGAAGAGGAAGCCTCAGCATCCAAGATCCTCCTTCAAAGGGGTGGAAGAGAGAGTGTTTGCTTCGTTCCAGCCAAAGATACAAACCCTAGGAAACCCTAAAGCTTATATATTATTCGTAAATTACAGAAAATTAGGTCCAAGCCCATTAAAGTGCCGCTCAGCGGTAAGTGCGTGTCACGTTTCTTCCCCTCAGCGGCCATTTTGCCCCTCAGCGGTCCTCCCGTGAGCTCCTGAGTGCCGCTCAGCGGTAAACTGCCGTTGAGTGGTGACTTCGGCTTCTCCTTTTGCACTTTTTGATGTCTTTTCTGATTCCATATCTCTCCTTCTTCACTTCTTTCACCAAATTCACCTTAAAACCTGCACAAAAACACTGAAATCAAGCATAAACCTGTCCAGCTCTCTTATTTCTGAAAATATGAAGAAAAGCATGATTTCAAGCTAGTTTCTAAGTATAAAGGTTGCTTTTAGTATCAATTTTAAGCATGAAAATAACAGTTTTTCAACTGTTATCACAACCCCTAACTTAGAACTTTGCTTGTCCTCAAGCAAACAAGATGTAACTCCATCTTCAACCAATTCATATGATGGTTCACTTCATTCAAAAATCTTCTTTTCAAGATAAGTAAAAACATCAATCAAACTTATGATCAAGATTTCAATCAGGATGTGCACATGCTTTAGTGTTTCACAAAATCTGTTAATACCCAACAAATGCTCTTTTTCATGAATGACCAATCAATTAAGCATGGATGTTCATGTGCTAATGGAATATTGCCTTTGCATTGAGCTTTGCTTCTTATTCTATTCTTTTCTTTTTCTTTGCATATTCTTACTTTTTAGCTCTTAGCTCAATGCTTTTCCTTTTTCATGTTTTCCCAACAACCCCAAACTTGAACATTTAACAATATCACACAAGATCTTCTACTTAACTCAAGGTAAAGATTTTCAATCAAGGGTTTCAGTGTATGTTCAAGGCTAAGGGTTCAAAAGGAGAGAACACAAAGTGTTCTCTTTTAGTGGGCTAATTTTACGAATTTGGCCAATAAAAAAAAAGTTTCCAACAAACGGCCTTGATCATATGATGCAGAACAAGCAATTGATTCAATCATAGAAAACCTGGGCAAAATCATTCATGCTTTCAAAGTAATAGCATGCAACAATAACAACTCTGGAGCTCAAAACCTCACATATAAGCTCATTCACATTTGACATACACATCCTGCTTAATTTCACAATCACAATCATGATATCCTGCATTTGTTCACAAAGCTTGTGCATCACCTGTATAAGCAATTTAATGTGCACATCATCTCAACATCAATTAATCATAAGCATCATTCAGCATTACTTATCACACAACCACAGTTAATAGCAAACCATCATAACAAAATAGGTGTTCAATAGAGTACATCAAACCCTAATCTAAAAACAAAAACAAATAAGTTCAGAAGACTTAAACCACAAAAGCATAATCATATGATAGCATTTGTCAGTAAATGCTATCTCAACTCCTCATCAGTCTGAGCTATCCTCTGTATCTTCCTCTTCCTCCTCATCTTCATCATCTTCAAATGCATCATCATCATCAGCTTCATCTTCTTCCATCTCTCTAGCTGAAGCTTCAGCTGCTCCAGCTCGTCCTCCATGCACTGGTTCCTCTGGCCAAGCTACCACATTATGGAATTCATTCATAGTCCACCTGTGGGCTGAAGGTGTATCATACATCCCCACAATCATCTCAGCAGTAGCCACCTGTCCTCTGTGAATGGACTGCAACTGAGCACCTATAAGAGACATATACATGTCCCTCATCTGGAATGGTTCTGCTTCATGTGTATCACCAGATGTCTGGCTCTGTGCTGGCCCTCTCTCTCTACGAGCCCGGCGTGGTGGAACTGGCTGAGCTGCATCCTCACCTCCATAGTACTGTTTGTAATAGGCCTCATCAATAGCTTTTCTTGGCCTCTCAAATGGTGGAGCAGAAGTGTCCACCCCAGCTATCTTGCAAAGGTGCGTGATCAAAGAAAGATGTCCTAATGGTGCTTTGTTGTTTGAAGTATTGACGCACACACTAATCTCATCAGCTATCACCTGCCCAATATTAACATTCAAGTTTCTGATAGCATAGTAGATGAAGAATGCCCTGCTGAGAGTAATATCTGACACATGTGAACATGGCTGAATGTTGGCATGAGAAAACGCCATCCAATACTTTGCAAGAGGAGTCAAATCTGTCCTCCTAATGTTAACCACTGAGCCAGATCGATTCCTTTGGAAGTGTCCTCCAGGTATACACTAGTACTCTCTCCACATCCTCATAATCAGCACCTTCCTCCATACAAAGAGCAAACTGGCACTGCTCACCAGCCCATACAGTGTCCAGGAAGTTATTAATAGAATCAGGATCATACCTGATAGCATGGCCTCTGACATAGCCCAAATAATTCTCAGCTAGATAATCACCAATCTTCTTAGCATTGGTGTAAAATTCCTTTACCACAAGTATGTTGGCAGGTGCAGGATAGGTGGCTAGCTTTCCCCAGTCATTCCCTAACACTTGCTCTCCAAATTGAGGAGCAAAGTTAGGTATCATTCCAACCTTTCTCTCCATCAGAAGTCTCCTGTCCTGAACCACCCTAAAGTGCTTCTCATGTTTCCTAGAGAGGAACCTGCTAGAGTGGGGTTGCTCTGGTTCCTTTTCCTTTCTCTTGGTTGCCATGGTTTTCAATCTTTTTCCTGAAGAGGATGTCATTCCTACATTCAAACACAAATACAAAACCACAGAACATGATGTTAATCATTAGTAAAACACAGAACACAACTCCTTTCGAAGCTAAACCACCGCTGAGGGCCAGAATTCCCCCTCAGCGCCACCAGTGCCACATTCCAACACGCAAAAATTCAGAAAAACCAAATCTGGCAGAGTGCCGCTCAGCGGCAATTTACCCCTCAGCGGTAACTCTGCAGATTTTTGAAAATCTTGTTTTAAAGTTGTCCTAACTCCACCCAAATGCAATTTTCAGTTTTCCAGTTCATAATCATGCAGTTTAATCGCTTCAAACACCAAATATATCATCAAATCAAGCATAGAAATCAAAAGCCCTAAATATTCATGCTTTGACAATCACATTCAAATTCAAGAACCCTAAAATGAACAAAATGCATTTTACTTACTTGTGTGGAGATACTAGATGCAATAAGAATGCTTCCAAGCTAGAATGCTCTCTTCCAACCCTAAACTTTGATGACACACTAGTGAACAAGTGAGTGGAAGAGAAATTTTCTTAAGAGGAAAGAGTGAAAATATGTGGAAAACCTTGGAAAAGGTATGTGAGGGTGTTGGTGCAGAGAAAAATCTGAAAGTGTGAGCAAGTGTGCAGCTTAGGGTTAAAAAATACCCTAATGGGCTCGGGTCCCGCTAAGGGGAACTAAAGCCCATTCTGCGAGAGTACCGCTCAGCTTGTTTAAAATGTTTAAAATGCTTATGCAAACCCTAACTAAAATAAACAAACAGAAATATTCAATCAACTGGGTTGCCTCCCAGGTAGCGCTTGTTTAACGTCACGAGCCTGACCCAAAATCCACCAACACCCATCAGTAGGTGCAAAATTTTCTTACCAACACCCATCAGTAGGTGTTACAAACATAGTATCCTTCAGTAGATACTTAACCACCTAGCATCCTTAAGTAGATGCTATTTCCAACAAAATAATTACAAAAATAATGTTCACAAATTAAAAATTACAAAAACCAAATCAAAAGTCTTTAAATCCACTGGGTTGCCTCCCAGCAAGCGCTCTTTTAACGTCATTAGCTTGACCCAGTAAAGCTCAAGTTCCTTCTTCTTTATAGTTGATGTTGTCATTCCACCAACTCCTCAGCTGTTTCCTTTGAACTGTTTTGGTCCTTCTAGAATATGGAGACTCTATCTCTATCATCTCCTTCTCTTTAAAGCCCTTCACAACCCACAACTTGTTCTTGATTCTTACAGGTGTGCCAAGTTGGAGTTTTCTTTTCTCCCAGTCACTAGGAATTTTTTCTCCTCTTCCAGTCTCTTCTTCCTTGGGTACCTGAAACAACAAACAATGGTTACCTGCAAACTTGAGATTTTCATCTTTACGGCTAGTCATGGGTGCATCTTGAAATGCAGCTTTATAACTAGCTTCTTCCTCCTTTGCTTGCGTCTCATCTTTGAAGACGTCTACCACCACTCTCTCCTCTCTGTCCTGGAGCACCACTATACCTTCATTTACATCAATGATAGCTCTAGCCGTTTTCATAAATAGTCTTCCAAGTATGATAGGTATCTTCTCTGTCTCCATCTTCATCACCACAAAGTCTGCCAAGAACTGAAGTTTGCCAACACAAACTATAATGTCCTCTACAATCCCACATGGCTCCTTTGAGGATCCATCGGCCATTACTATTTAAACCTTTGCAGGTTTCACTTTAACATTGCCGATTTTCTCCAGTAAAGAATAAGGTATCAAGTTAACACTTGAACCTAAATCAAGGAGAGCTTTCTTTACCTTTTTCTTCCCTATGGTACAAGGGATAGAAAAACTGCCTAGATCTGATGCTTTAGGAGGGAATGGCTCTTTTTTAACAGTTATACATTTCTTTGCTTCATCACCTCTACGTCTCTTCTTTGTAGAGATGTTCTCATCAGATTTTGTGTAAACTGTGATTTTGTGTAGAATCTGCTCCCAAGGTGCATCATTATCCAACATCTTGAATAATTCTGTGAAATCCAATTATTTCTCTTGATTTATTGGAAAAGGAAAAATAAATTCGCTCTCTATTTCTCTTCTTTCTTCTGTTTCTCCTTCTTCTAACTCAATTATCTCTTCATTCACACTCTTTACCACCTTGCACTCTTCTCTAGGGTTAACCTCAATATTAGCCCCAAAATTTCTATTTGGCCTTTCTTCCAATTGCTTGGTAATCTGACCCATTTGAATCTCCAAATTCTTTATAGCAGCTTCAGTGCTCTTTTGAGAAGATTCAGTTTTCTGTATGAATTGCTGAAGAGTTTCTTCCAACCTTGTTGATCTTTCATTAAGCATAGATAACTGTTGCCAAAAGGTTGGTTGCTGCTGCTGCTTATTATATTGATTAGCTTGCCCAGTTTGTCCTTGACCAATGCTTGGATGTGGTTTCCACCCTTGATTGTAATTCCCTTGACGGTATGGAAATTGATTGGCCATGAAATTAACATCCTCTACGGCTTCAACTGGAAAAGCACATTGACCATTGATATGGTCACCTCCACATAATTCGCACAACTGAGTTTGTACCTGTGCAGCAGTTTTTAACTCTTTAGGTAATTGTACAAGAGTTTTAGTCAGAGTCTCCAACTGTTGAGTTAGAATTTTATTTTGAGCTAGCAAGGCATCATGTGTCTGTAATTGGAGAACCCCTTTTTGTTGCATAGGAGCTCCTCTCTCATTGTGCAGCTCATTATCACTAGTAGCCATATTGTCAATGATTTCTATAGCTTCCTCTGGAGTTTTCCATTTGATATTTCCTCCTGCTGAGGCGTCAAGCATCATCTTGGTTTGTGAACCAAGCCCTCCAAGGAAAGTTAAGACTACTTCCTATTCTTCAAAGCCATGCGTGGGTGTTTTTCTTAGTAGACTTTTGTATCTATCCCATGATGCCCCAGTGATTCTTCCATGCCTTGCTTAAATGAAGATATCTCTTGCTTGCCTTTTGTCACCTTTGATTGTGGAAAGTACTTGCTTAAAAACTTTGTTACCACTGCTTCCCACTCTGTGAAACTTCCTTCTGGGAAAGAATTCAACCAAAGCTTAGCATTGCCTCCCAATGAGAAAGGAAACAAACTAAGTTTGATCGCTTCATCTAGCACCCCATTAATTTTGACTGTGTTGCAAATTTCATTGAATGTAGTAAGGTGCTCATATGGGCTTTCATGAGATAACCCATTAAATTGGTTACTTTTCACCAGTTGGATCAGTGCTGGTTTGACCTCCATGTTAGCTGCATTGACTCTAGGTCTAGCTATGCTGTTAAAGTGCTGAGGTCCAGCTATATTGGTGTAATCAGCAAGAGTTCTTCTGATATTATTCTCCATATTTTCTGTGCTATGTCAGAACCTTGTGGTGATGGTTGCAACAGAGTTTCCGGAGGAGGGAAAAGTTCTCTAGATGTTCGGATTCTTCTCCTCCGTCTACTGTCTTCTAATCCTTCAACCAGAGGTTCTGTTGTTTTCTTGCTCCTAGTTCGAATTGCCTCCTGCATACACAAGAACACAAAACCCTAGAATATTTGGTTAGCACAAAAAGATATAGGAGAAGATAAAAACAGAAAACAGAAAATAAAATAAAATAAAATAAAAAACCAAAAAAATAAAAACAGAAAATAAAAACAGAAATTCAAAATTAAAGTCAAAGATAATCAATAATCACACAAATTAACCAGTTAAACCACGAGTCCCCGGCAACGGCGCCAAAAACTTGATGGACAAATTTATGAACACCAAAATATGATGTCACAAACTTGTTTTTCAATCGGCAAGTGTGATCGAATCTTTCAAGTAATAACCTTGGTAAGACCAAGTATCGTTCTTCCCAAAGGACTCACGGCCTAGTTTAGTTGTGTGGTTGTTTGATTAGCTAAGACTTAAAGACGAAATATTTGGATTTTTTATGCAAAAGACGAAAATTAAATATGTATGCATGAAGTTTTGATCAATGGCAAAAACAAAAGATAAACACTTTCAATGAAATATATGTATGAATATGTTGTTGGGGGTCAATTTCATCTTATCCACTCTCATATATTTTAGGAATTCAACATTCAAATCATCATTGTTAATGCCACTCTCTAAAGTACCTTTCAAGAAGGCTTCTCCCTAATCACGAGTTCATACAATTCCTAGCATTCCTAATGATCAGTTCATAAGTGCAGGAGCTTAACGACAACCAATATAATATTGGGAGAAATTCCCCGGATCTAGACTTCCCCGTACGCGCCCGTATCGACAAAACCAATAATCATGCATCGAATGAGTTAAACAATGCAAGCATTAAGCAAAGAGGAAAAACCCTAACTAATGATGAAAGAAAGCATAAGTCTTAATTAAAAGATGTAAAAACAGATTCCATATATGAGAGCTTCAAAAGATTACATTGATTCCCCAACAAACATACAGAGTTTAGTTCACCATATTCATGGTGAACCTAGATGAATAAAATGAAAGAATGAAAGATAAAACCCTAAAAAGGTGAAGAGGAAGCCTCAGCATCCAAGATCCTCCTTCAAAGGGGTGGAAGAGAGAGTGTTTTTTCGTTCCAGCCAAAGATACCTACCCTAGGAAACCCTAAAGCTTATATATTATTCGTAAATTACAGAAAATTAGGTCCAAGCCCATTAAAGTGCCGCTCAGCGGTAAAATACCGCTCAACGGTAAGTGCGTGTCACGTTTCTTCCCCTCAGCGGCCATTTTGCCCCTCAGCGGTTCTCCCGTGAGCTCCTGAGTGCCGCTCAGCGGTAAACTGCCGCTGAGCGGTGACTTCGGCTTCTCCTTTTGCACTTTTTGATGTCTTTTATGATTCCATGTCTCTTCTTCTTCACTTCTTTCACCAAATTCACCTTAAAACCTGCACAAAAACACTGAAATCAAGCATAAACCTGTCCAGCTCTCTTATTTCTGAAAATATGAAGAAAAGCACGATTTCGAGCTAGTTTGTAAGTATAAAGGTCGCTTTTAGTATCAATTTTAAGCATGAAAATAACAGTTTTTCAACTGTTATCACTAGCTTTCCCCAGTCATTCCCTAACACTTGCTCTCCAAATTGAGGAGCAAAGTTAGGTATCATTCCAACCTTTCTCTCCATCAGAAGTCTCCTGTCCTGAACCACCCTAAAGTGCTTCTCATGTTTTCTAGAGAGGAACCTGCTAGAGTGGGGTTGCTCTGGTTCCTTTTCCTTTCTCTTGATTGCCATGGTTTTCAATCTTTTTCCTGAAGAGGATGCCATTCCTACATTCAAACACAAACACAAAACCACAGAACATGATGTTAATCATTAGTAAAACACAGAACACAACTCCTTTCGAAGCTAAACCACCGCTGAGGGCCAGAATTTCCCCTCAGTGCCACCAGTGCCACATTCCAACACGCAAAAATTCAGAAAAACCAAATCTGGCAGAGTGCCGCTCAGCGGCAGTTTACCCCTCAGCGGTAACTCTGCAGATTTTTGAAAATTTGTTTTAAAGCTGTCCTAACTCCACCCAAATGCAATTTTCAGTTTTCCAGTTCATAATCATGCAGTTTAATCGGTTCAAACATCAAATATATCATCAAATCATGCATAGAAATCAAAACCCTAAATATTCATGCTTTGACAATCACATTCAAAATCAAAACCCTAGAATGAACAAAATGCATTTTACTTACTTGGGTGGAGATACTAGATGCAATGAGAATGTTTCCAATCTAAGATACTCTCTTCCAACCCCAAACTTGAATGGAACACTAGTGAGCAAGTGAGTGGAAGAGAAATTTTCAAGAGAAAGAATGAAAAGATGTGGAAAACCTTGGAAAAGGTATGTGGGAGTGTTTGTGCAGAGAAGAACCTGGATAGAAAACCTAAAACGCAGCTTGGGGTATAAAAATACCCTAATGGGCTCGGGTCCCGCTAAGGGGAAACTAAAGCCCATCTGCGAGTGTACCGCTCAACGGTAATTTGCCGCTCAGCGGCACTTTCGTGATGTGCTCTTCTCCTTCTTTTCTTAACCTACGTGCCTCCCATGCATGCCTCTCACTGGTTCCCTGCAATTCAATGTTTAAAATGCTTATGCAAACCCTAACTAAAATAAACAAACAGAAATATTCAATCAACTGGGTTGCCTCCCAGGTAGCGCTTGTTTAACGTCACGAGCCTGACCCAAAATCCACCAACACCCATCAGTAGGTGCAAAATTTTCTTACCAACACCCATCAGTAGGTGTTACAAACATAGTATCCTTCAGTAGATACTTAACCACCTCGCATCCTTCAGTAGATGCTATTCCCCAACAAAATAATTACAAAAATAATGTTCACAAATTAAAAATTACAAAAACCAAATCAAAAGTCTTTAAATCCACTGGGTTGCCTCCCAACAAGCGCTCTTTTAACGTCATTAGCTTGACCAAATAAAATTCAAGTTCCATCTTCTTTATAGTTGATGTTGTCATTCCACCAACTCCTCAGCTGTTTCCTCTGAACTGTCTTGGTCCTTCTAGAATATGGAGACTCTATCTCTATCATCTCCTTCTCTTTAAAGCTCTTCACAACCCACAACTTGTTCTTGATTCTTACAGGTGAGCCAAGTTGGAGTTTTTCTTTTATCCCAATCACTAGGAATTTCTCCTCCTCTTCCAATATTTTCTTCCTTGGGTACCTGAAACAACAAACAATGGTTACCTGAAATCTTGAGATTTTCATCTTTACGGCTAGTCATGGGTGCATCTCGAAATGCAGCTTTATAACTAGCTTCTTCCTCCTTTGCTTGCGTCTCATCTTTGAAGACGTCTACCACCACTCTCTCCTCTCTGTCCTGGAGCACCACTATACCTTCATTTACATCAATAATAGCTCTGGCCGTTTTCATAAACGGTCTTCCAAGTATGATAGGTATCTTCTCTGTCTCCATCTTCATCACCACAAAGTCTGCCAAGAACTGAAGTTTGCCAACACAAACTATAATGTCCTCTACAATCCCACATGGCTCCTTTGAAGATCCATCGGCCATTACTATTTTAACCTTTGCAAGTTTCACTTTAACATTGCCGATTTGCTCCAGTAAAGAATAAGGTATCAAGTTAACACTTGAACCTAAATCAAGGAGAGCTTTCTTTACCTTTTTCTTCCCTATGGTACAAGGGATAGAAAAACTGCCTGGATCTGATGCTTTAGGAGGGAATGACTCTTTTTTAACAGTTATACACTCTTTTGCCTCATCATCTCTACGTCTCTTCTTTGTAGAGATTTCTTCATCATATTTTGTGTAAACTGCGATTTGCTGTAGAATTTGTTCCCAAGGTGCTTCATTATCCACCATTCTGAATAATTCTGTGAAGTCCATTTGTTTCCCTTGATGGATTGGAAAAGGAAAAGTACTTTTGCTCTCTATGTCTCTTCTCTCTTCTGTATCTAACTCAACTTTTATCATCATCAACACTCTTTACCACCTTGCACTGCTACTGCTTATTATATTGACTAGCTTGCCCAGTTTGTCCTTGACCAATGCTTGGGTGTGGTTTCCACCCTTGATTGTAATTCCCTTGACGGTATCGAAATTGATTGGCCATGAAATTAACTTCCTCTACAGCTTCAACTGGAAAGGCACATTGACCATTGATATGGTCACCTCCACATAATTCGCACAACTGGGTTTGTACCTGTGCAGTAGTTTTCAACTCTTTAGGCAATTGTGCAAGAGTTTTAGTCAGAGTCCCAGCTGTTGAGTTAGAATTTTATTTTGAGCTAGCAAGGCATCATGTGTCTGTAATTGGAGAACCCCTTTTTGTTGCATAGGAGCTCCTCTCTCACTGTGCAGCTCATTATCACTATTAGCCATGTTTTCTATAATTTCTGTGGCTTCCTCTGGAGTTTTCCATTTAATATTGCCTCCTGCTGAGGCGTTCAGCATCATCTTGGTTTGTGAACCAAGCCCTCCAAGGAAAGTTAAGACTACTTCCTGTTCTTCAAAGCCATGCGTGGGTGTTTTTCTTAGCAGACTTTTGTATCTATCCCATGCATGCCCTAGTGATTCTTCCATGCCCTGCTTAAATGAAGATATCTCTTGCTTGCCTTTTGTGACCTTTGATTGTGGAAAGTACTTGTTTAAAAACTTTGTTACCACTGCTTCCCACTCTGTGAAACTTCCTTCTGGGAAAGAATTCAACCAAAGCTTAGCATTGCCTCCCAATGAGAAAGGAAACAAACTAAGTTTGATCGCTTCATCTGGCGCCCCATTAATTTTGACTGTGTTGCAAATCTCAGTGAAAGTAGTGAGGTGATCATATGGGCTTTCATGAGATAACCCATTAAATTGGTTGCTTTTCACCAGTTGGATCAGTGCTGGTTTGATCTCCATGTTAGCTGCATTGACTCTAGGTCTAGCTATACTGTTAAAGTGCTGAGGTCCAGCTATATTGGTGTAGTCAGCAAGAGTTCTTCTGATATTATTGTGTTCCATATTTTCTGTGCTAAGAACATAACCTTGTGGGGATGGTTGCAACAGAGTTTCCGGAGGAGGGAAAAGTTCTCTAGATTTTCGGATTCTTCTCCTCCGTCTACTCTCGTCTAGACCTTCAAGAAGAGGTTCTGTTGTTTTCTTGCTCCTAGTTTGAATTGCCTCCTGCATACACAACAACACAAAACCCTAGAATATTTGGTTAGCACAAAAAGATATAGGAGAAGATAAAAACATAGAAAACAGAAAATAAAATAAAATAAAATAAAATAAAATAAAAACCGAAAAAATAAAAACAGAAATTCAAAAATTAAAGTCAAAGATAATCAATAATCACACAAATTAACCAGTTAAACCAGAGTCCCCGACAACGGCACCAAAAACTTGATGGACAAATTTATGAACACCAAAATATGATGTCACAAACTTGTTTTTCAATCGGCAAGTATGACCGAATCGTTCAAGTAATAAACTTGGTAAGACCAAGTATCGTTCTTCCCAAAGGACTCACGGCCTAGTTTAGTTGTGTGGTTTATTGATTAGCTAAGACTTAAAGACAAAATATTTGGATTTTATATGCAAAAGACGAAAATTAAATATGTATGCATGAAGTTTTGATCAATGGCAAAATCAAAAGATAAACACTTTCAATGAAATATATGCATGAATATGTTGTTGGGGTTCAATTTCATCTTATCCACTCTCATATATTTTAGGAATTCAACATTCAAATCATCAATGTTAATGCCACTCTCTAAAGTACCTTTCAAGAAGGCTTCTCCCTAATCACGAGTTCATACAATTCCTAGCATTCCTAATGATCAGTTCATAAGTGCAGGAGCTTAACGACAACCAATATGATATTGGGAGAAATTCCCCGGATCTAGACTTCCCCGTACGCGCCCGTATCGACAAAACCAATAATCATGCATCGAATGAGTTAAACAATGCAAGCATTACGCAAAGAGGAAAAACCCTAACTAATGATGAAAGAAAGCATAGATCTTAAATAAAAGATGTAAAAACAAATTCCATATATGAGAGCTTCAAAAGATTACATTGATTCCCCAACAAACATACAGAGTTTAGTTCGCCATATTCATGGTGAACCTAGATGAATAACAATGAAAGAATGAAAGATAAAACCCTAAAAAGGTGAAGAGGAAGCCTCAGCATCCAAGATCCTCCTTCAAAGGGGTGGAAGAGAGAGTGTTTACTTCGTTCCAGCCAAAGATACCTAACCCTAGGAAACCCTAAAGCTTATATATTATTCGTAAATTACAGAAAATTAGGTCCAAGCCCATAAAAGTGCCACTCGGCGGTAAAGTACCGCTCAGCGGTAAGTGCGTGAGACGTTTCTTCCCCTCAACGGCCATTTTGCCCCTCAGCGGATCTCCCGTAAGCTCCTGAGTGTCGCTCAGCGGTAAACTGCCGCTGAGCAGTGACTTCGTCTTCTCCTTTTGCACTTTTTGATGTCTTTTCTGATTCCATCTCTCTCCTTCTTCACTTCTTTCACCAAATTCACCTTAAAACCTGCACAAAAACACTGAAATCAAGCATAAACCTGTCCAGCTCTCTTATTTCTAAAAATATGAAGAAAAGCATGATTTCAAGCTAGTTTCTAAGTGTAAAGGTTGCTTTTAGTGTCAATTTTAATCATGAAAATAACAGTTTTTCAACTGTTATCAGCATCCAAACTCATAGTGCATCCGAACTATTTACTATCCAAATTATACCCATACATGAACCCACCACCACAAATTCACCGCCCCACATCGCTTACCTACCACCTACCATCAAGACACTTCTCCTCCGTTTTGACAATCTCTTCCACTCACCACCATCATTATCCCCATCTCGCCCAACTGATCACCGTATTCACCTCCTTCCTAATGCTACACCGGTAAATGTCAAGCCCTACCGTTACCCCCATTCCCAGAAAAGTGAACTTGAAAAACAAGTAAAAGAGTTGCTTGACAAGGGCATGATCCAACCAAGTAGGAGTCCGTTTTCTTCACCGGTTCTCCTAGTTCGCAAGAAGGACGGGTCCTGGCGCTGTTGTGTCGATTACAGGGCTCTTAACGCTGTCACTGTTCGTGACCGTTTCCCAATGCCTACCATTGATGAGTTGTTAGACGAGCTTGGTGGCGCAACATGGTTTTCCAAACTCGATCTTCAACAAGGCTTTCATCAAATATTGATGCATCCGGATGATATTGCTAAGACAACATTTCGTACTCACCAGGGACACTATGAGTACCGCGTAATGCCCTTTGGCCTCTGTAATGCGCCGTCAACGTTCCAAGCTACCATGAACACCATCCTCGGCCCATTTCTCCGTCGATTTGTTGTCGTCTTTTTCGACGACATTCTTGTTTATAGTTCGTCTCTCTCACAACATGTTTCTCATTTGGAACAGGTACTACAATGTCTGTTGGAGAACCAGTTTTATCTCAAAATCTCTAAGTGCCTCTTTGCACAAAGGCAACTGGAATATCTGGGACACATCATTTCCGTTGCAGGGGTTCAACCTGACCCTTCCAAGATTCAAGCCGTGCTGGATTGGCCTCCTCCTTCTAACGTCAAGGCTCTCCGTGGCTTCCTCGGCTTTACTGGCTTTTACCGTAAATTTGTCAAAGGGTATGCCAATATTGCCTCCCCTCTTACAAATTTACTTTGAAAAGATGCCTTTGCTTGGACTTCGGAAGCTCAACACGCATTTGAAGCTCTTAAGGCAGCCATGACCCGTGCACCAGTTCTTGCCTTGCCGGATTTTTCTGTCCCTTTTACTGTTGATACGGACGCATCTGGCACAGCTATGGGTGCCGTTCTGATGCAACGCAATCAACCCATTGCGTTTTTCAGTAAGCCATTCAGCCCCAAACTCCTTCATTCTTCCACTTATGTCCGGGAATTACACGCTCTTACTTCAGCTGTTAAGAAATGGCGCCAATACTTGTTGGGGTACCCCTTTGTCATTAATACCGATCATAAGAGCCTCAAAGAGATTTTGTCCCAGATCATACAAACTCCAGAACAACAACATTACCTTTCTAAGTTACTGGGATATGAGTATACGGTCCAGTACAAGCCAGGATCTCATAACGTTGTTGCAGATGGTCTTTCTAGACTTCCCGATGCTTCCCCTGCTGTGTGTTATGCCATCTTCATGCCTAATTTCATTTTTATGGATCAGTTGCGCCAATCGGTACATGCTAGTTCTACTTACATCAAATTACTTGACCGCATACAAACGGACCCTGCTGCTCATCCAGATTATAAGTTGCATAATGGGTTGATTGTATTCAAAAATCGTTTATGGTTGAATCCAGATAATACATTCCGCCTCAAGCTTATTGATGAATACCATAGTACTCCAATTGGTGGCCACATGGGCATAACTAAAACGGTGACTCGACTATTAGCAAATTTCTATTGGGATGGACTCCGTAAAGACGTTAAAATCTTCATTCAACAATGCTCTATCTGCCAACAAGTGAAATCTGTAACACACAAACCAGCTAGCCTTCTGCAACCTTTGCCAGCACCTACAACTGTGTGGGAAGATTTATCCCTTGACTTTATAACTGGTCTACCCTCTTCTCAAGGCTTCACAGTTATCTTGGTTGTTGTAGACCGTTTTTCTAAGGGCGTTCACTTAGGACCTTTGCCACCTCACTATTCTGCTTCTAAGGTGGCTCATTTGTTCCTTGATATTATCTGCAAATATCACGGTTTACCCCGCAGCCTTGTATCCGATCGCGACCCCATCTTTATTAGTAAATTTTGGCGCGAATTATTTCGCTTATGTGGTACCCGACTGTGCATGAGCACATCCTATCATCCAGAAACGAACGGCCAAACAGAGGTTTTTAACTGGGTCTTGGAGCAATACCTCCGTGCCTTCGTTCATTCCAATCCCTCTCAGTGGTCTAAGTATTTAGCTTTGGCGGAATGGTCTTATAACACTTCTACCCACTCTTCCACAGGGTATTCTCCTTTCCATATTATTTATGGCAAACCAGCTCCATCCATTCCCCATTACTTACTGGGTTCATCCTCTGTCGAAGCTGTTGATACATTATTGGCATCGCGCCAAACCCTCTTCGCACAATTGCAGCGAAAAATAATTAAAGCCCAAGCCACTATGAAGCATTATGCAGATCTCAAACGACGTGATATGTCTTATGAAGTAGGTGATTTTGTTTATGTTCGCCTCAGACCATATCGGCAACAGTCTCTTTCTGGTTCTACTTATCACAAACTTTCCAAAAGGTTTTATGGTCCTTACAAAATCTTGGCCCGAATAGGTAAGGTTGCTTATCAATTGGATTTACCACCTGAGTCTAAAATCCATCCAGTCTTCCATTGTTCCTTGCTGAAATGTCATCATGGTCTTGTCCCGGACCCCACTCCACTTCCTTTGGAGGCCTTCAACCAACAACCCGTAATTAGGCCTTTGGCGATTTTAGATACTCGAACGGATGATTCAACTGACCCTCCAACCAAAATGGTCCTTGTTCAATGGTTTGGTCTTTCACCTGATGATACTAGTTGGGAAGAGTGGGCACAACTCAGTTCTGATTATCACCTCAAGGACAAGGTGATTTTTCCAGAGGTGGACATTGTTAGCAAGCAAACTATAAGTCATCCAAATAATGCAAGGCCCAAAAGGATTACTACCACACCAGCCCATTTGAAGGATTATGTTCCATAAAAAAAACCTCTTTGTTTCTAGAAGTGCCAGGTCATGTTTTTTTCACTGCATCAGAATAATTCAGTTATGCATTTTGGAAGATTTGCTTTTGATCTTTGTAGATTTCCTTACCCACCAAATCAGGAATATCCTTTGATTGTAACCAACTGTGATATGAATATTCCTTGTAATAGCTTTATATAGATTTCGTATGAATGAAAAGGAGAGGAAAAAATTCTATCATCTCTGTCTCTTCCCTTATTCTGTTTCAGGGGCTCCCTTAGCCATTAATTAAGGAAGTGAAATCTAACAAAACCCCAATAGAAATTGTCTATTGTTTTTGTATATGTCCTTGTCAATGTCATCATCCTTTTATCTGAATTATCTGAACCGTTTCTTTGTAAGTACTATCATACTTTGTGACATCCAACTTGAAAATCATTAGATTGTTCAAAATTTTGAAAACGAGTAACCTTCAATTTTCCAACTAAACATGGATCATGTTAAAGATTCTGTATTAACGGTAAATAACATCAATTTATAATGTTTAAGTTGAGATTAATTTTATTTTATTAACCGATTTTATAGAATTATATTAAATTTAAACTTTTTAAGATAATATCAAAATTACTTTTTTAATATGATATTAAAGTCATTCAAAATTTTAAATTCAGTTTGTTAAATTTAGTGCATCATCGGTTATCAGATTTTTTTTCAATTTTTCTTTTCTTTTCATTTTACTAAACTGGTTTTATAAAATTGAATTTTATAAAATTGAATTAACCGGAAAAGGTTGTCATTTTGTTCTTTGCATGCTTTTCTTTTATAGTATACAATTTGTAATAGTAAAGAACATATTTGGTTTTGGTGGAATGGGAGCTGCTGATTAGTCATAGTGTGAAGTTTATTCTTTTCCATAACTTATGACATGGTCATTGTTTCAAATTTCTTGAAGGACAGTCACAGTACTAAATTCCTACCACATAATTGTGAAAGGAAAATACTAAAGTCACAACAAAACATTAAATGAGCCTGTCTACAAGCTCGTAGGTATAACATGTTAGGTATAATTTTTTACGTGTACACAAACTTTAATGTAATTGCGCCTATTTAAGACAATATACTGAATTGATATTTTAAGAGAATATTTTGAACATGAAAATAAAGCCTTGTGAAATTTAATAGGAGACCCATGTTCCTTGTAGTTATCTTATAAGTAAAAGAAATAAGAAATAAAAATCCACACACACACGCCTGCCGTGCACGCATAAATAATTACAATTACAATAAGGTTTACCATGTAACTACAATTTAGAATAAAATGGTTTATCTTACCTAATATTTCCCTTGTGTTCTTCAACATTATCGCAAGAAAAAGAGGATAACTCAAGAACACAAAGAGAACTCCTAAATTACTTAAAAGATTGAAACTCTAGTTAAAGAACACCCTGAAAATTAAAGTGAAATTATCTTAGGTCTACAAAATTATTACATACATGAATCTAAATAAAAGAATGAAATTGAAATTTTTGGAAAGGAAAAAAAAAGTTTTCCTAATTTTATCAAAAGTAATGTTCTTGTGCTCTTTTAAGAGCTAGAGAAAGGAATCAAATATTCTCAAAAGGAGGGTGTTAACCCTCGGCAAATGTACCAAATTGTATCAAGTAATAATAAAATGGTAAGACCAAGTATCGTTATGTAATTTGTTGATTATCTTAAACTTGTAACCGAAAATATTGTTGTTGAACTACGAAAAATAAACATGAATGCAAAGTTTTGATCAATGGACTTGAAAGATGCAAAAACGATTGATGTATAATATGAATGATTATGTTGTTGGGGTTTCCGGTTCATCCTATCCACTCTCATGTATTCAAGAATTCATCTTTCTTCATTAATGTTAATGTCACTTTCTAATTTACCTTAAACCCGATGTCTCGGCGAAGAAAGCCTACTCCTAATCACTAGTTTACAATGTCTTGTCTCCCTAGCAATTATTCATGCATTACATTCTCACAGAAGCTTAAAGACAACCAATCCTCCTATCCCTATGTCTAGGCAATATTGCTCTTTGAAGAATTTCTTCAGTTCTAGATTTACTTATATGTGTCCATACCAATAACATCAATGATCATGCAATTGAATGAGTTAAACAAAGCATGCATAGAGTATAGAAGAAAAACTCTAACAATTAATGAAAGAAAGCATATAGATTAAAGAACCAATTCAATACATGAGAGTTTCAAAGGATTACATCGGTTCCCCAACAACAATGAAGGTTTAGTTCACCATAGACATGGTGAAACTAGATGAAAAACAATGAAAGAATGAAAGATAGAACCCTAGAAGTTGAAGAATAGAACTTGAGCATCCAAAATCCTCCTCCAAGGGGTGAAGAAAGTGTGATTTCGTCTCTTTATGTCCAAAGATAAAACCTAATTCGGTTAAACCCTTATACAGATTCCTAAAAATTACAGAAAATAAGCCCAAGCCCAAACTAAATAGCGCTCAACGGTAATTAGCGCTCAGCGGTAATTAGCGCTCAACGGTAATTAGCGCTCAGCGGTAATTAGCGCTCAACGGTAAGTGTGGTTCTTCTATTTTGACGCCCATCTGCAGTTTTGCCCTTCAGCGGTGACTGCGAAACTTCATAGTGCCGCTCAACGGTAAAAAATGGCGCTGAGCGGTAACTACGGCTCTTCTTTTGTGCACTTTTCCTTTTCCAACTCCTGGCTATTTCACTTCTTTCATTCAATTTATCTTAAAATCTGCCAAAAACAAGGAAAACCAAACATAAAATCTATCCAACTCTCTTATTTCCAAAACATAAACAAAAACATAATTTCAAGCTAATTTCTAAGTCATAAAGGTTGTCTTTAAAGTCAAAATTAAGTATAAAAATAACAGTTTTTCAACTGTTATCAGAGGGGGAGAAAATTTGGGTTTATGGATTTTGAGAGAAAGGATAAAAGTTAAGAAAAAAATACGAGAAAAAGAAGAATTAAGAGTTATGGATTTGCCATAGCCTTTCATGAATTCCTATTTGCAACCCATGTTTTTAATAAACTTCACCCTTCTTAGCATGCTATCTCTTTTCTATTCAAGTTCAAACCAAGTCCAGTTCCATTTAATAATCATACTGTCCATAAATTGTATTCTCACCCTCAAAAAAATCTACCACTACTCACAAAATTTCAAACAAATAATTAAATAAATTAGAGTCTAACATACAATAAATATAGTTATCATTTTAATTAATGATCATACACTTATATTAAGGCAGAAAACGAGTCTTTACATCACTTAACTAAAATGGTTAGAGTTTAATCCCTTACTGCAAAAAAGAAGAAGAAAAGTTTAAGTTAGAAAAAATGTCCACCAATTTAATGTTTACAAACTTTTGAGGGAGATTGGTCTCCATGTTTGATATGATACTTATTGATAATGAAAAAAAATGACTATCGTCTTTTGAAGTAAAAAAAAAAATATTCTTTAAAATTTTATAGACTAAATTTTAATATATTTATATATTAAACATTTAAAAGATTTAAAAATATAAATATTCGAACAGCTTCATAAAGTTTTAGAAATCATTTAAAATTATGATAGCCATATAAAAGATAATAAAAAAAGATGTAGATAAACTAAAATAAAATAAATACAACTTTTGATACGTAATTGATTATAACTTTATGTCCTCCTATATTATATATAGGTTGATGTCTTCAACAGATTTAAAATTATATTTGTTAAACGGATTTTCAGAAAATATTTTGGGATGTATACAAATTGTGGAAATTCTAAATACATAAAATATATTAAAATTGAAAAAAAAAAGTATTTATATATTAATTTACATATATAAAAGAAATTAAAGAGTAATAAGGCCTTTTATAAGTCTTCTTAGCTTCATCACTGATATTTCCTGTGGTAACGCTAAAAGAAGATATCAAGTAATTTATACTAATGTTTAAATCCCTCTCAACAAAAAGAGAAAAAGTATATGCAATAGAAAAAAAAAACAAAAGTCTAGAAACTAAAAAGAAAATAGTTTATGAAAGTTTTCATGGTTTAGGTGTAACTATTTGATAGGGATGGTATTATATATTATAGAAAAGTAACATGAAATAATTCATTGAAATTTCTACATTTTTCTTATAATTTGAAAAAGAGATCAATTGAATACTACCACTTTTGTTATTCTCTACGAAAAAAAAAGTCTTTTAAAATTATAATACGACATAATTTCATAAGAACAATAGACCATATTAAAAATTCAAAATGATTGCGTCCATTTTCCAAGATATTGATTCTTTTAATATATTGGTTAGTCTCTAATGGTGGCTTAAAAGTATGGATTAAAGGGTGAATTAATTTTGTGACGACATTTACTTCTACATTGGAAGTGATAGTTGAAAAAAGCTAAGTTATCTAGAATTTTGATTACTTGAAATTTGGAAATAGTAAGCAGATTCATGCGTGTGGGTGACTAGATCCACTAGTTAGTGGTTGATGTGGAAAAATCATATGCCAAACTAAATTAAGAGACTGTGATGTGGAAGAAAATAAGGACAAACAAATACGAAAAAAGCCTAATCATACAAATGCTCATCAAAGATTGCAATTTTTAATCCTTTCAATTATGCTATTTCCATATATATTATCCTATTTGTGACAAAACATTTTGTTCTCTTCAATTTAAGACTAACTTGATTTTTTTATGTAATTGACTTTAAAAAAGTTGGTCAAAAAAGTATGAAATTAATATATGTTTATGGGAGACAATTAAAGTAGCTTTATGTAAATTAAAGAGAAAGAAGAGTGGTGATTGAATTTTGTAAAAAAAGAATAAAGTTTATGTTTTCAATAATAAATGGACTAAATTAAATAAAAAACGAAAAAGAAAAGTGATAAATTCATCCTTAATTTGAAGAAAAATAAAAGTTCATAGGTTGAAGTTGTTGGGAATTTTCTTACTTGCTACCACTAACTATTCTAAGTAAAGTGCCTAATATTGTTTAATCTTCCAATAAGATGGCTCCATTGTTACTTTATGTTGCACTGTAAACCTCTTCAAGTGGAACACTCATCCCACATAGAATGCAACATAGATCTCAAAGGATGTTTTTGTTAATGGGGTTAGTTTCATATTTGAAACTATTTTATATTTTGAGTTATTATTAAGCTCGTGTTTGGTTCTACTAGTTTAGGGTAAGAATAAAAAGAAAAAGACAATTTCTAAAAAGAAAAAAGAGAAAAAAATAATAAACACAAAAAGATATCACTTGTTAATCTTCCGATCAAAAATTAAAAAGTTTGTATAAAAAACTTATATTATTGATTATGTTTAAAGAACTAACTAAATATATAGTATATAATTTATTGTGTTATAAATATTTAATATTTACTTATGTCGAATAAAAATGTTAATATTTAAGTCATATTTATAATAAAATAAAAATGTTAATAATAAATCAAATATGTTTCACTTTTCATTCATTTTTTTCTCTTTCCCATTGACAAGAGGTAAGGAAAATACGCAATTAAGTTTTTATTGCTTTATATCATATTTAAGATTTTGATATATCAATTAATATATTTTTTCTTAAAATTTAATGTGATAAGACTGTTTAAGTACTAAGTCCTAGGTGAGAGAGGTGTGTCTAAAGACGGCTTAAGTAAGTCTTACCTTGCAGAAATGTCTTAGGTTATTAACTAGTTACCCCTTAAAATAAAATCACCTTTAAAAACAAAATGCATGACTCAAAAACCAACACAACTAATCAAAGATAATTAGCGGACTCTAATGACTCCTAAATGTGAAATACAAATAAAAAATTCAAGCAATAAAGAAAAGTTGTCAAGAATTGAAAGAGCACTAAGAACTCTTCCAAAGCACTTGGACTTTTTAAATACCTTTTACAAAACAAAACTAAGCTAACAGTAGGCTAACACAAGCACATTACAAATCAATTTAAGCAAATCAAATTACAAAAGAAAATCAAAGCTATGCTACGGTCTTCTTGTGCTTGATACGATCCACTTCTCCAAAGCTTCACTTGATCAATGTTCTTGTGCAAATCACCTACACTTTTGCTGCCTTTAAGTAGCCTTGTGTCTCCTAGATCTCGTTCAAGCAACATAGATAACAATTTGGGTCAATACACCTTATCTACACATAGATAGCAAGAGGATAATTACACAATATACAAGATTCCTCCCTTTTCTCTTGGTCTTGTGTGTGTGATGCAGCTAAAAGAATCTCTTTTGCTCTTCATGGATAAAGCAAACAATTAATGTAAACAACTCCCTTTAGTTTAGATGGTTGTTTTTAGCTTGTTACCATTCACGAGGTACTATTGATTCAATGTTATCCTGCATGTTCTAATCACACCACAAACCAAATTAGGCAAGGAAACATGAAAGGAAGTGCAATCAGATCTTAGATTTAAGTGCAGGAACCACTTTTAAAACTGGTACAATGTAGTGGCAAAGGAATAACAAGTTGATTCATAATTGATTATGACAAAACAGTTCAAGCCAACAAATCCATCTCAAATAAACTTTTGCTCAACTAATGATTCCAATACTCCAGCTCTGCACACATAACTCACAACAAAGCTAGCAACACATACAATGTTATCAATTACAATTTGTGATTAAAAGAATGAACACATTCAAATTTGTATCAATCAATCAGGAAAAAATTGGATTTTGACCCTTCTAATAATCAAATTAAACAAAGAATAACTTTTTCATGCAATGATAAACTGGATGCATAAAGCTGATCAAATCAATGGGCAAAAAGTGATATGATGCAATGTAGAAAATTCAGCTAAGATTAAACAATGAATTTAAACAGAATGGAAATCTGCACAGATAAATCTCAGTTGTTTAAGCTCTCAATCATCACATTGAAGTTCTGCTATGCACTCTCATAGTCTACTTTACTCAATTTTCATCAGAGTCAAGACACAACTTTCAACCTGTTGAACCTATTTAAAGGATCCCAAACAGGCCAGTTTAGAATATAATGCAGTAATCAAAGTAAAATTTGAGTGATTGTAGTAGCAACTTGCTCTCTTTCCCAAACAGATTCTTGATTATGCATAAGTAAACAGTTAGCAACACAGTTAGGTAAAAACTGACTTTCTCACAAATTTGCTAAGGAAATTAGGCTAATTCATTAGCCTTACTAAACTCACTACACTCAGGCTTCTCTTGAAAAACTTAAAGCACACAAATGAAAGGTTTGGAAGGGAAATTCCCCTTGGTAGTTCAAGGTTGGAGAATCTTTCACCACAACCTAAGATGCTACCAAGCACACAACCTTTCATTCAAATTCCAGAAATCCAGAGTGTACAACTTCTCAAACAAGAATTGCAAGGCTAAGGCAAAGTTAGAAACCATAACAAAACAGGACAACCACAAACCAATGACATAACAGCACAACAGATCAAGTGCTCTAGACATACTCGAGATCAAATTATGAAAGCAATGAAAAGATTCAAATTAGGAACAACAGATCAGAGTTCACATGTGATGGACAAAACTAGAGTTAGCAATGAAGACAAGCAAGAAACAAGCTACTGATCAAAGTAAGCACCTAAATAGAACCTAAGGAATAAAACTAGAACAAATTTTAAAAGCAATGAAAAGGAATAATGTTGAACCAAACATAACAGATATAAAGTATGCACTGTTGACAAGCAAATTGATTGAGAAATTTCCTAAAAGAAAATTGTTAAACCAATCAGTAATGCTCATATTGTGAACTTCACTTTTCTAATTGCTTCTTTCTTTCCTTAGTTATTTTAGAAACCACCTATCAAGAGTCTCATATGATTATTCAAGATTGTTTTGAAGTTGAAAGCTTTTGCTACAATTCACAATAGAATAATGAACTACTATACTTCAACTGATAAGCAAGTTATACATGTGGAAAGTAAAGTGGTTCAACTTAAAAGAAAACAATGAAAGATCATACATGAATCAATCCCAATGTAGAGTTTGCTAGTTTGACAGATTGAACCTTCAAATGCAGAGTTGAATGTAGATATGGCAAATCAGGGAATGAACATCAGATGTTGATTAAAACAAATTAGCCATATCATTGTTCACGCACTTACCGCACTTACCGCTGAGCGGTACTTTACCGCTGAGCGGCACTTTTATGGGCTTGGACCTAATTTTCTGTAATTTACGAATAATATATAAGCTTTAGGGTTTCCTAGGGTTAGGTATCTTTGGCTGGAACGAAGCAAACACTCTCTCTTCCACCCCTTTGAAGGAGGATCTTGGATGCTGAGGCTTCCTCTTCACCTTTTTAGGGTTTTATCTTTCATTCTTTCATTGTTATTCATCTAGGTTCACCATGAATATGGTGAACTAAACTCTGTACGTTTGTTGGGGAATCAATGTAATCTTTTGAAGCTCTCATATATGGAATTTGTTTTTACATCTTTTATTTAAGATCTATGCTTTCTTTCATCATTAGTTAGGGTTTTTCCTCTTTGCGTAATGCTTGCATTGTTTAACTCATTCGATGCATGATTATTGGTTTTGTCGATACGGGCGCGTACGGGGAAGTCTAGATCCGGGGATGTTCTCCCAATATCATACTGGTTGTCGTTAAGCTCCTGCACTTATAAACTGATCATTAGGAATGCTTGGAATTGTATGAACTCGTGATTAGGGAGAAGCCTTCTTGAAAGGTACTTTAGAGAGTGGCATTAACATTGATGATTTGAATGTTGAATTCCTAAAATATATGAGAGTGGATAAGATGAAATTGACCCCCAACAACATATTCATACATATATTTCATTGAAAGTGTTTATCTTTTGCTTTTGCCATTGATCAAAACTTCATGCATACATATTTAATTTTCGTCTTTTGCATATAAAATCTAAATATTTCGTCTTTAAGTCTTAGCTAATCAAGAAACCACACAACTAAACTAGGCCGTGAGTCCTTTGGGAAGAACGATACTTGGTCTTACCAAGTTTATTACTTGAACGATTCGGTCATACTTGCCGATTGAAAAACAAGTTTGTGACATCATATTTTGGTGTTCATAAATTTGTCCATCAAGTTTTTGGCGCCGTTGCCGGGGACTCTGGTTTAACTGGTTAATTTGTGTGATTATTGATTATCTTTGACTTTAATTTTGAATTTCTGTTTTTATTTTCTGTTTTTATTTTTTCGGTTTTTATTTTATGTTATTTGATTTGATTTGATTTTATTTTATTTTATTTGATTAGATTAGATTTGATTTGATTTGATTAGATTAGATTTTATTTTATTTGATTTGATTTGATTAGATTAGATTAGATTTTATTTTATTTTATATTATTTTATCTTATCCTCTGAATCTTTTATCTTCTGAATCTATATCTTCTTCTCTATCTTTTTGTGCTAACAAATATTTTCTAGAGTTTTGTGCCTAATGCATGCAGGATGCAATTCAATCAAGAATTTAACTATATGGGCACTCAATTCTTCCAAGGTCAACAAAGGAAAGCAAGAGATCTCATCTTTCAGGCAAGGCATGGAGGAATCACTAGGTCATGCATGGGAAAGATACAAAAGCTTGTTACGTAAAACTCCCACGCATGGTTTTGAAGATCAGGAAGTAGTCTTAACTTTCCTTGGAGGTCTTGGTTCACAAACCAAGATGATGCTAGACGCCTCAGCAGGAGGCAATATCAAATGGAAAACTCCAGAGGAAGCAACAGAGATTATAGAAAACATGGCTACTAGTGATAATGAGCTGCACAGTGAGAGAGGAGCTCCTATGCAACAAAAAGGAGTTCTCCAATTACAGACACATGATGCCCTGCTGATGGACAAATTTATGAACACCAAAATATGATGTCACAAACTTGTTTTTCAATCGGCAAGTATGACCGAATCGTTCAAGTAATAAACTTGGTAAGAACAAGTATCGTTCTTCCCAAAGGACTCACGGCCTAGTTTAGTTGTGTGATTTATTGATTAGCAAAGACTTAAAGACGAAATATTTGGATTTTATATGCAGAAGACGAAAATTAAATATGAATGCATGAAGTTTTGATCAATGGCAAAAGCAAAAGATAAACACTTTCAATGAAATATGAATATGTTGTTGGGGGTCAATTTCATCTTATCCACTCTCATATTTTAGGAATTCAACATTCAAATCATCAATGTTAATGCCACTCTCTAAAGTACCTTTCAAGAAGGCTTATCCCTAATCACGAGTTCATACAATTCCTAGCATTCCTAATGATCAGTTCATAAGTGCAGGAGCTTAACGACAACCAATATGATATTGGGAGAAATTCCCCGGATCTAGACTTCCCCGTGCGCGCCCGTATCGACAAAACCAATAATCATGCATCGAATGAGTTAAACAATGCAAGCATTACGCAAAGAGGAAAAACCCTAACTAATGATGAAAGAAAGCATAGATCTTAAATAAAAGATGTAAAAACAAATTCCATATATGAGAGCTTCAAAAGATTACATTGATTCCCCAACAAACATACAGAGTTTAGTTCACCATATTCATGGTGAACCTAGATGAATAACAATGAAAGAATGAAAGATAAAACCCTAAAAAGGTGAAGAGGAAGCCTCAGCATCCAAGATCCTCCTTCAAAGGGGTGGAAGAGAGAGTGTTTGCTTCGTTCCAGCCAAAGATACAAACCCTAGGACGTTGCAAGTCCTTAAATAGGGCATAAAAATAACATAAAACAAGTCCAAGCCCATAAAAACAAAAGAAAACCGGTCCAAGCCCACTTAGAATGGCGCTCAGCGGTATTTTACCGTTGAGCGGTACTAGCGCATGATTCATTTTGCCCCCCAACTGCTGTTTTGCCCCTCAGAGGTGATTTCGGCACCCAAAAAGTGCCGCTCAGCGGTATTTTTCCGCTCTGCGCCACTCGGTCAGACTTTTTCTGCGTTCTGGTTGGTTTTTCAGCATTCTGGTTGACTGGTTGACTTTTGTGGTTGATTGGTTGACTTTTCTGGTTGACTGGTTGACTTTTCTGGTTGACTGGTTGACTTTTCTGGTTTTGGTTGACTTTTCTGCACTCCAATCATTCTGTATTTCAATTCTTCTTTCAAATCATTCAATTAGCCTACAAAATCAAGAGACTCTTGCACAAAACCATTAAATTCAATTTCAACTCTCTTATTCTCAAAACTAAAGCAAAAATATGAGTTCAAGCTTGTTTGTAAGTCTTAAAGGTTGCTTTTGGTATCAAATTTAAGCATAAAAATAACGGTTTTTCAACCGTTATCACAACCCCAAACTTAAAACTTTGCTTGTCCTCAAGCAAACAAGATGTAACTCAATCTTCCATCAATCCATATAATGGTTCACCACATTCAAAAATCCTTCTTTCAAGACAAGTAAATACTCAATTTAGCTCATCATCAAGACTTCAATCAAGATGTGCACATGCTTTTAGTGATCACTCAAACACATACTATCCAACAAATGATATTTTCATGAATGATCAATTAACTAAGCAAAGATGTTATTATGTGTTCATGGAATCTATCCTCACTAGATAAAGTGTTTCACTCAAACACACAAGTGTATAGGAGATATTCACTCATTCACTCTACTATTACAATATCACATGAATCAACTCTGCGTTTCATTTAACCACAATCAAAAACACTTATCAGCAAGCATCATCACAAGGACTTTTCTATGGCTTATAACGTGGCTGGGCTAACAAGAAAATTGGTTTTTGTAGATCACAAAACCCTTGAGTTAAGAGAAACATATAAACACAATCATTCTTATTTATTCCCAACTTTCTTTTGCATTGAGCTTTGCTTTTTCTTTTCTTTTCTTTTTCTTTTTCTTTTTCTTTTCACATACTTAATTCTTAGCTCTTAGCTCAATGCTTTCAATTTCCCTTTCTATTTTCCAACAACCCCAAACTTGAACATTTGTCAATACCACAAAATATTTTCTACTTAACTCAAGGTAAAGCTTTTCAACAAGGGTTTTCAAATCATGTTCAAGGCTAGAGGTTCAAAGGATATAACACATAGTGTTCTCTTTTAGTGGGCTCAATTTATGAATTTGGCTAATAGAAGGGTTATCAACAAATGGCCTTGATCATATGATGCAAACAAGCAAGTAATTCAATCATAGAAAACCTGGGCAAAGTCATTCATGCTTTCACAGTAATAGTATTCAACAATAACAACTCTGGAGCTCAAAACCTCACATATAAGCTCATTCACATTCCACATATAACATCCTGCTTAGAATCATAATCACAATCATAACATCTTGCATTTGTTCACAATGCTTGTGAACCACCTGTATAAGCATATAATGTGCACATTCTCAACATCAATCACTATCAAAGCATCATCAGGCATTACTTATCAAACAACAATCATAAGCAAACCATCATAACAAACAAAATTTCCAATTGAGTACATCAAATCCTATTCTAAAAACATAAGTGATTGATAAAACAAATCCTACTCTAGTGCTTTGAAAAACTCAGCCCCATCAATGATGCTCTCTCCCAACCCCAAACTTAGATGGAAAACTAGTGAGAAAGTGAGTGGAAGGGAGATTTTTTAAAGAGGAATGAAAGGAAAAATGTAGAGAACCTTTGTAAAAGTTTTTAGGAGTGTGTGTGTAGAGAAGAATATGGAAATAGAGGCCAAAACGTGACTTAGGGTATAAAAATACCCTAATGGGCTCGGGTTCCGCTAAGGGGTAATTTGCCGCTCAGCGGCACTTTCGTGTTGTGCTTTTCTTCTTCCTAGCTTACCCTAGGTGCCTTCTACTCATGCCCCTCACTTGCTCCCTGCAATTAATTTCTCAAATCACTCAAACATTCAATCCCTATCATGCAACTAAAGCAGAATCAAAACAAACAATACAGATAAAATCAATCAACTGGGTTGCCTCCCAGGTAGCGCTTGTTTAACGTCACGAGCCTGACCCAAAATCCTCCAGCACCCTTCAGTAGATGCAAATCTTTCTTACCAACACCCATCAGTAGGTGTATACAAACATAGTATCCTTCAGTAGATACTCTTCCGCCTAACATCCATCAGTAGATGTAAACCCTGTAACAAACTTATAACAAAAACAAAAATACCCAAAAGTTCAAAATTACACCACCAAACCAAAAATTAAAAGTTCTTAAATCACTGGGTTGGCTCCCAGCAAGCGCTCTTTTAACGTCACTAGCTTGACCCAATAAAGCTCATGTTCCTTCTTCTTTTTCTTCTTCTTTCTACTGAACTTCTTTAGAAATTTGATCAAACCAGGAACCTGTTGCAGTGTCTCAATCATAGGAACTTTAATCTCCAATTTCTTGAAGATTTCCATAAAGCACTTGAATTTCTTTTCCTTCCTATGATTCTTCTTTAGATGAGGATGTGATTTTTCATATGATTTCTTCTTCTTTCCTCTCATCTTCTTTTTCTTCCTTTTTCTCTCCCTAAATTTTCTCTTTTTCTTTTCTTTTATTTTTTTCTTCCCTTTTCTTTTTCTTTTCAACTTCTTTATTTTCACACAAATTTTCTCTCTCTCTTCTCTCTCAACCATTTCTTTCTCTTTTTCTTCATCTTTATTTCTCTCACTCAATTCTTCTTTTTCTTTTCTCTCTATCTTTTCCTCATCGCCCCCTATTTTTTTCTCATCAAGAATCTTGTCACTTTCAGTGATAATGGCTTGCCCTTCCTCCTTAGGGTTAACTTCAGTATTAACCTCATCATTCAATCTCTGACTAATGGAATGAAGCTTCATCTCCATCCTTTTACATGATTCTTCAATGCTTTTCTGAGTAGCGTCAGAATTTTTCAAAAATTGTTGAAGGGTGTCATCCAAACTTCCTGATAGAAAGGTTTGTTGTTGTTGCTTGTTAAATTGCCCAGTTTTTCCAGCTTGCCCACTTTGTTCCTGACCAATACTTGGGTGTGGTTTCCACCCTTGATTGTAGCTCCCTTGACGGTACTGATTGGTCATGTAGTTTACATCCTCTACGACTTCAACTGGAAAGGCACATTGACCATTGATATGGTCACCTCCACACAATTCGCATAATTGGGATTGTACCTGTGCAATAGTCTTTAACTCTTGTGGCAATTGTTCAAGTATCTTTGAGAGATTCTCCAATTGTTGAGTTATTAACTTGTTCTGAGCTATCAAGGCATCATTGGATTGCAACTGTAGAACTCCTTTTTGTTGAATAGGAGCTCCTCTTTCACTGTTCCACTTATTAGTAGTCATGTTTTCAATTATTTCTGTGGCTTCCTCTGGAGTCTTCCATTTGATATTGCCTCCAGCTGAGGCGTCAAGCATCATCTTGGTTTGTGAACCAAGACCTCCAAGGAAGATTAGGACTACTTCTCCTTCGTTAAATCCATGCTTGGGAGTCTTTCGTAATAGGCTTTTATACCTGTCCCATGCATGCCCTAGTGATTCTTCCATGCCTTGTCTAAATGAAGAGATCTCTTGCTTCCCTTTGTTGATTTTAAAGCTTTGTTGTTGCCATTGTTGTTGTGGTTGGTTCTCAAATTGTCCGGCAGCTTGCCAAAATTGGCTTTGATCCATGCTTGAGTCATGTTCCCACCAGTGGTTGAGATTACTTTGGTAGAATTGAGTGCCCATATAGTTAAATTGTTGACCAAATTGCATTCTGCAGACATTAGGCCCAAAACCCTAAAAACAATTGTTAGCACAAAAAGATAGAGAAAAAAAATCAAAGGATATAATTGAAAAGATAAGAAGATAGGAAATAAAAACAGAAAAATAAAAACAGAAAAATAAAATAAAATAAAATAAAAACAGAAAAATAAAATAAAAGAAAAGCAGAAAATAAAATAAGATAAAATAAAAACAGAAAATAAAATAAAATAAAATAAAATAATAACCAAAAAAAATAAAAACAGAAAATAAAACAGAAATTCAAAATTAAAGTCAAAGATAATCAATAATCACACAAATTAACCAGTTAAACCAGAGTCCCCGGCAACGCCGCCAAAAACTTGATGGACAAATTTATGAACACCAAAATATGATGTCACAAACTTGTTTTTCAATCGGCAAGTATGACCGAATCGTTCAAGTAATAAACTTGGTAAGACCAAGTATCGTTCTTCCCAAAGGACTCACGGCCTAGTTTAGTTGTGTGATTTATTGATTAGTTAAGACTTAAAGACGAAATATTTGGATTTTATATGCAGGAGACGAAAATTAAATATGTATGCATGAAGTTTTGATCAATGGCAAAAGCAAAAGATAAACACTTTCAATGAAATATGAATATGTTGTTGGGGGTCAATTTCATCTTATCCACTCTCATATATTTTAGGAATTCAACATTCAAATCATCAATGTTAATGCCACTCTCTAAAGTACCTTTCAAGAAGGCTTCTCCCTAATCACGAGTTCATACAATTCCTAGCATTCCTAATGATCAGTTCATAAGTGCAGGAGCTTAACGACAACCAATATGATATTGGGAGAAATTCCCTGGATCTAGACTTCCCCGTACGCGCCCGTATCGACAAAACCAATAATCATGCATCGAATGAGTTAAACAATGCAAGCATTACGCAAAGAGGAAAAACCCTAACTAATGATGAAAGAAAGCATAGATCTTAAATAAAAGATGTAAAAACAAATTCCATATATGAGAGCTTCAAAAGATTACATTGATTCCCCAACAAACATACAGAGTTTAGTTCACCATATTCATGGTGAACCTAGATGAATAACAATGAAAGAATGAAAGATAAAACCCTAAAAAGGTGAAGAGGAAGCCTTAGCATCCAAGATCCTCCTTCAAAGGGGTGGAAGAGAGAGTGTTTGCTTCGTTCCAGCCAAAGATACAAACCCTAGGACGTGCAAGTCCTTAAATAGGGCATAAAAATAACATAAAACAAGTCCAAGCCCATAAAAACAAAAGAAAACCGGTCCAAGCCCACTTAGAATGGCGCTCAGCGGTAAAATACCGTTGAGCGGTACTAGCGCATGATCCATTTTGCCCCCCAGCTGCTGTTTTGCCCCTCAGCGGTGATTTCGGCACCCAAAAAGTGCCGCTCAGCGGTATTTTTCCGCTCAGCGCCACTCGGTCAGACTTTTTTTGTGTTCTGGTTGGTTTTTCAGCATTCTGGTTGACTGGTTGACTTTTCTGGTTAACTGGTTGACTTTTCTGGTTGACTGGTTGACTTTTCTGGTTTTTGGTTGACTTTTCAGCACTCCAATCATTCGGTATTTCAATTCTTCTTTCAAATCATTCAATTAGCCTACAAAATCAAGGGAATCTTGCACAAAACCATTAAATTCACTTTCAACTCTCTTATTCTCAAAACTAAAGCAAAAATATGAGTTCAAGCTTGTTTCTAAGTCTTAAAGGTTGCTTTTGGTATCAAATTTAAGCATAAAAATAACGGATTTTCAACCGTTATCACCTGCTAGCTCAAAACAAAATTCTAACTCAACAGTTGGAAACTCTGACCAAAACTCTTGCACAATTACCAAAAGAGTTGAAAACTGCTGCACAAGTACAAACCCAGTTGTGCGAATTGTGTGGAGGCGACCATATCAATGGTCAATGTGCCTTTCCAGTTGAAGCCGTAGAGGATGTAAACTACATGACCAATCAGTATCGTCAAGGGAGCTACAATCAGGGGTGGAAACCACATCCAAGCATTGGTCAAGGGCAAACTGGACAAGCGGGTCAATATAATAAGCAGCAGCAGCAACCCACCTTATGGCAACAGTTATCTATGCTTAATGAAAGGTCCATGAGGATGGAGGAAACTCTCAACAATTTCATACAGAAAACTGAGTCTACCCAAAAGAGCACTGAAGCTGCTATCAAAAATTTGGAGACTCAAATGGGGCAGATCACCAAACAGGTGGAAGAAAGGCCAAGTAGAAATTGTGGGGCTAATACTGAGGTTAACCCCAGGGAAGAGTGTGAAGTGCTAGTGAGTGTAAATGTTGAAAAAGTTGAGTTGGAAAAAGAAGAGAGAAAAGAGAGAGAAGAGAAAATTTGTGTGAAGATTGAGAAAGTGAGTAGAAAAAGAAAAGAAAAAAAGAAAGTGAGAGAAAAGAAAAAGAGGACGAGAGAAAAAAAGAAAGAATCATATGAAAACCCTCTTCCTCATCCAAAGAAGTATCATAGGAAGGAAAAGAAATTTAAGTGCTTTATGGAAATCTTCAAGAAATTGGAGATTAAAGTTCCTATGATTGAGACACTGCAACAGGTTCCTGGTTTGATCAAATTTCTGAAGAAGTTCAGTAGAAAGAAGAAAAAGAAGATGGAACTTGAACTTTATTGGGTCAAGCTAATGACGTTAAAAGAGCGCTTGCTGGGAGGCAACCCAGTGGATTTAAAGACTTTTGATTTGGTTTTGTAATTTTTAATTTGTGAACATTATTTTTGTAATTATTTTGTTGGAGATAGCATCTACTGAAGGATGCTAGGTGGCTAAGTATCTACTGAAGGATACTATGTTTGTAACACCTACTGATGGGTGTTGGTAAGAAAATTTTGCACCTACTGATGGGTGTTGGTGGATTTTGGGTCAGGCTCGTGACGTTAAACAAGCGCTACCTGGGAGGCAACCCAGTTGATTGAATATTTCTGTTTGTTTATTTTAGTTAGGGTTTGCATAAGCATTTTAAACATTGACTTGCAGGGAACCAGTGAGGGGCATGTATGGGAGGCACGTAGGTTAAGAAAAGAAGGAGAAGAGCACATCACGAAAGTGCCGCTGAGCGGTACTTTACCGCTGAGCGGTACTCTCGCAGATGGGCTTTAGTTCCCCTTAGCGGGACCCGAGCCCATTAGGGTATTTTTATACCCCAAGCTGCGTTTTAGGTTTTCTATCCAGGCTCTTCTCTGCACAAACACTTCCACATACCTTTTCCAAGGTTTTCCACATCTTTTCATTCTTTCCTCTTGAAAATTTCTCTTCCACTCACTTGCTCACTAGTGTTCCATTCAAGTTTGGGGTTGGAAGAGAGTATCTTAGATTGGAAACATTCTCATTGCATCTAGTATCTCCACCTAAGTAAGTAAAATGCATTTTGTTCATTCTAGGGTTTTTGATTTTGAATGTGATTGTCAAAGCATGAATATTTAGGGGTTTTGATTTCTATGCATGATTTGATGATATATTTGATGTTTGAACCGATTAAACTGCATGATTATGAACTGGAAAACTGAAAATTGCATTTGGGTGGAGTTAGGACAGCTTTAAAACAAGATTTTCAAAAATCTGCAGAGTTATCGCTGAGGGGTAAACTGTCGCTGAGCGGCACTCTACCAGATTTGGTTTTTCTGAATTTTTGCGTGTTGGAATGTGGCACTGGTGGCGCTGAGGGGAAATTCTGGCCCTCAGCGGTGGTTTAGCTTCGAAAGGAGTTGTGTTCTGTGTTTTACTAATGATTAACACCATGTTATGTGGTTTTGCATTTCTGTTTGAATGTAGGAATGGCATCCTCTTCAGGAAAAAGATTGAAAACCATGGCAACCAAGAGAAAGGAAAAGGAATCAGAGCAACCCCACTCTAGCAGGTTCCTCTCTAGGAAACATTAGAAGCACTTTAGGGTGGTTCAGGACAGGAGACTTCTGATGGAGAGAAAGGTTGGAATGATACCTAACTTTGCTCCTCAATTTGGAGAGCAAGTGTTAGGGAATGACTGGGGAAAGCTAGCCACCTATCCTGCACGTGCCAACATAGCTGTGGTAAAGGAATTTTACACCAATGCAAAGAAGATTGGTGATTATCCAGCTGAGAATTATTTGGGCTATGTTAGAGGCCATGCTATCAGGTATGATCCTGATTCTATTAATAACTTCCTGGACACTGTATGGGCTGGTGAGCAGTGCCAGTTTGCTCTTTGCATGGAGGAAGGTGCTGATTATGAGGATGTGGAGAGAGTACTGTGTATACCTGGAGGACACTTCCAAAGGAATCGATCTGGCTCAGTGGTTAACATTAGGAGGACGGATTTGACTCCTCTTGCAAAGTATTAGATGGCGTTTTCTCATGCCAACATTCAACCATGTTCACATGTGTCAGATATTACTCTCAGCAGGGCATTCTTCATCTACTGTGCTATTGATGGACAAATTTGTAAGCACCAAAATATGATGTCACAAACTTGTTTCACAATCGGCAAGTATGACCGAATCGTTTCAAGTAATAAACTTGGTAAGACCAAGTATCGTTCTCCCAAAGGACTCACGGCCTAGTTTAGTTATGTGATTTGTTGATTAGCTAAAACTTAAGAACACAATAATTGAAGTTTAATATGCAAAGACGAAAATTAAATATGTATGCATGAATTGATCAATGACAAAGACAAAAGATAAACACTTTCAAGGAAATATATGAATGAATATGTTGTTGGGGGTCAATTTCATCTCATCCACTCTCATATATTTTAGGAATTCAACATTCAAATCATCATTGTTAATGCCACTCTTTAATGTACCATTCTAGATGGCTTCTCCCTAATCAAATAGTTCATACAATTCCTAGCATTCCTAATGATTAGTTCATGAGTGCAGGAGCTTAAAGGCAACCAATATAATATTGTCAGTATAATATTGGGAGAAATTCCCCGGATCTAGATTTCCCCGTACGTGTCCGTATCAACAAAACCAATAATCATGCATTAGAATGAGTTAAACAATGCAAGCATTGAGCAAAGAGGAAAAACCCTAACTAATGATGAAAGGAAGCATATGTCTTAATTCAAAGATGTACTCAACAAATCCATATATGAGAGCTTCAAGAGATTACTTTGATTCCCCAACAAACATACAAGATTTAGTTCACCATATTCATGGTGAACCTACACTACTAGAATTTCATTGATTACCGAAGGATTATTACCGAAGGCCTTATGGCCTTCGGTAAAAATGGTAATACCGAAGGATCTTTCGACGGTCATTAAAGTTGTTCATTACCGAAGGCTTCTGGCCTTCGATATTGTGCAGAGGATTTACCGAAGGACTTTGGCCGTCGGTATATGGATGCACTTAATGAAATCTGAATTTGGGATTTCCCTCTTCCATTTTCCCAAATACACTCCGAGAAAGCTTCCCCCAAAATTTGGCTCCCGTCCCTACCTTCCACTGTCCGGTCTCCGTTGCCCTAATCTGTATCTCCCTCAATCGTTCACAATCTGAAAGCACCATTGTCGTTGCCTGTCCAGCTCATGTTAGGAGGTGTTATCGTTGGCGTTACGCTTCTTCCCCACTCCTCCATTATAGGTGAGGTCTCCCATTCTCCCATCTCATATTCTTTTACTGTTACTATTTTCGATTATGCATTAGTGGAGGAAGCTCTTTTAATTTTTTGCGTTTTCCAGTGTTCTGAGCTGAGGAAGGTGGTGGGTGGTTGAGTTGAAGGCTACCATTGTCGAGGGATGATATTTGACGAGGGGGCGTAGACGAGGCAGCGTAAGCAGGGGAGTGTCGCTGTGTGACAAGGTCTTCCACTACCGCTGTAGAGGCTATTGAAGGGGCTACCGTCGAGGTAAGTTGTCATTTTGATTGATGAACTATAGCTGCTACGAAGAATTCGTTCTGACTTTGTTCAATGCATGCTCTGAATTAGTTTGTGCAATATGATTTGTTGTTGAAAATATTGTTCAAAGTTTTTACTTTTTTTGTATGTTTGATAACTCCACCTTGGAATTGAATGAAAAGAGGTCCTAAGTAATCTAGTAATTGAATCGGTGGACTAAGACTGTCAAATATTTTAGGATGTGTTCCTTGTTTAAGTAACACATGGAAATGAGCTCAATTTTGCATAAGAAACAATAGTGCCATTTTTGTGCTGTCCAACATGGTATATAATTCAATTTTAAGTTCCTAAGATGTGTAAAATAATGTTTGGAGAACAAGTTCCTGGAACAACATTGGGAGTTGATTATTTTAATATATGGCAGTGATAAACAAGGAACATTTGCATGGACACTGATATCTCTGTCCTATACCTAATACCCATAACCTTATAATAAGTAAGTTGCACTCAATATAGTGCATTCAAACTTCCTTTCACTCAGAAGGTTATTTTTGCTCTTAGTTAATTAAAATGTACATCAATGAAAATAAGGATGAAAGAGACAACCATATGATATTTCTAAGTTAAAATAGAATTAGAGATGTAGGAAGTAGGAAAATTTAGGTGGGTGGGTGCACCATTCTTGGGTCATGATAAAAAGGGACAACCTTAGAACATTTAGAAAAGTTGGTTTTCAGTTGGATGCTATCAGAAACAGTTTGTTGGTGGATATAACTTCCTAAAACAGAAACTGTTTCTTCCACATTTAGGTGATTGCATCAAATCACAACATCTGAACCAAGCAGGGAAATTGAAACTTTGTTTTAGTTCAACAAAATCTGTTCTTTTCCCTTAATCTTTTTTGTTTTCATTGATAATTACAAAAGGGTATTTGTCTTGTGTTTAATGTAATTGAGCAGTACTATTAATCTTAATTAATCTGTTGTAATTTAAAAGTACAATGTACCAAACATAGGCTGTGTATTCTGACTGGAAAGGCCTTGTCATAGTCATATATAGTTTGATCATTCATTATTTCTTTAGGTCTGTTTTATTGTCAAATAACTATCTAGAAAACTTGTAAAACATAAAAAATAGATAAAAATGAAGTCACAAATTGAAAATAAGATGACAATCAAATTTGAGTATATATTGAGCACCTAAAGTTACAGTAGAATAGGGTGAAATAGATAAGGTTGCAAATGTGCATTCGGTTTTACAAACCTATAACTATCTACACCAGTTCTAATGGACTAGAAATGACAAAGAATTGAGTGAAGTTTTGATTCCTAACACAACTTCTAAAAATCACTACTCACATCTCTAAATTTGGCACTTAAAACATAAAAAAGTGTACTAAATAGGTGATAAATTCGAGATTCACCTAAAGTAACCTTAGAATGTGTAATCTTCATATTGTAACAAGTTTAAACTAGTTAAATGAAGGTAAGAAAGAAGTGAAATTGGTAGTGTACCTGAAACTCATAATTTGACTACTTAAAACCTACAAAAGTGTAGTATATAGGTGAGAAATTTGGGCAGAATCCTAAATTAGCATAAGACTGTGTGTTGTACTAATCCTAACAAGTTTAAACTTGTTAAATGAAGTTAAGAAACATGTCAAATTATATGAAGTAGCTAAATCTCAAAGTTTGGGTACTTGAAAACTTAAAAAGTCAAGTAAAAGGCTGAGAAAGTGGCAATTGACCTAAAGTACAATAACAATAACTAATGTTACTATCCTAACAAGTCTAAAATAGTCAAATGAAGCTAGGAAACTACTAAAAAGCAAACAACTACCTAAAAGTCAAAGTTTGAGTAGCTAGAACCTAAAAAAGTGTACTAAAAGGGTGATTACTTATCAATTTTTGTTCTGCTGTGATTCTGTGGTGTTTGGAAGTTTAAACAAGTCCAAATTGATGTATTAAAGCTGTTACAACCCTTCATATAAAGTTAGTATCACTTGTATGCAATTGAATATGTCAAACCATCATATTTAAGGCATTTTTGGAACTTGGAAATTGAATCTGAGTTGTTGATCTATTTTGTGCGTAATTAGAGTTCAAAGGAGTGTATTTTGATGAATTAAAATTGTTGAAATGATTACCAAAGTGTAAGAATAGCTTAGGCACAAAATCACTTCCAAAACCACCAATTTCGTTTCTGTCATGTGCTGTCAAACTCTGTCACTGTTTCAGAAATTTTTTTTATTCTGTTTTGGTTTAATTCGTGTCTGTGAGTGCTGTAATCATGCATTTGCTTTTCCTTAAAGTTTGTTGATCATTTTAAACGGTGAAAATTGTTTGTATGAGTTCATTCCAGCTTTCAAAGTCATTTTCTAGTTTTGTCCAATGTCATGTGCCTATGTGCAGTTTTAACTTCTGTCAGCATGCGTTTGAATCTGTTCTGGTATAAATTTTTCGTTTAATTTGAGTTCCAGTGCATGTGTAGCCATAGATGAATCATATAAGGCAATCACACAATGTCTAGCCTTGATTATATGTGCTAAATCAGTCCACACATGATTCTGTAATCACAAATCTGCATCAAATTTGCTTCTCTGGTTTGATCACGTGCAATCACAAACCTCATCACCTGCTGCCACTCAGCAGCCCACTTCAGTCCAACCCTCATCAGTCCAACCCTCATCAGTCCAACCCACACCAGTCCAGCCATCAATAGAGGAGCAGGATGATGAAAATCATTCTGATGATAGTTATGTACATTATTAGGTTTCATTTTCTTATTACTTGTTAGACAAACATTTGGATATTAGAACATTTTGAGTTGATATCATTTCAATGTTAGATGTACTTACAGACTTTGGATGTTACAACATCCTTGTGTTACATTGTTTTATGTTTGAACTATAAATACATTATTTATATATTAATGGATGTCCTGTGGATTATTTGATGTGCCATGGATATTGATCATTGATTGGATCTTTGAGATGCACATTATGCATGTTTGTATGTGTTTGAAAATTGTTATGCAGGTTTGTTTGTAAATTAAATTTGTTATACAGGTCTGGGTTGCAGAGGGAAAACCATTTCTCTAAAACCTGCTCTGCATTTTACCGAAGGCTTTTGCCCTTCGGTAAATGCCCTCGTCTGGCCATTACCGAAGGCTTCCGCCCTTCGGTAAATACCCTCGAATGCTCATTACCGAGGGCTTCTGCCCTTCGGAAATTACCGAAGGCTTTCGCCCTTCGGTAATTACCGAAGGCTTTCGCCCTTCGGTAATTACCGAGGGCTTTCGCCCTTCGGTAATTACCGAAGGCTTCTGACCCTCGGTAATTACCGAAGGGCAGAAGCCCTCGGTAATGGTTAGCGACAAGGGATTTACCGAAGGATTTTTGGCCGTCGATAGGCCTTCGGTAAACATCCATTATCGACGGCTTTTGGCATTTTCCGAGGGCTTCTGGCCTTCGGTAATGCCCTACTTTTTTGTAGTGCTAGATGAATAACAATGAAAGTATGAAAGAATAAACCCAATAAAGTGGAAGAGGTAGCCTCAGCATCCAAGATCCTCCTTCAAAGGGGTGAAAGAGAGAGTGTTTGCCTCGTTTCTGCCAAAGATCCTAACTATAGGACGTGCAAGCCCTTATATACTAATCTAGAGTTACAAAAGATTACAAAAGTCCAAGCCCAAAAAGTGCCGCTCAGCGGTATTTACCGCTCAGCGGTGATTGCGCGTCTTCTTTCTTCCCCTCAGCGGCCATTTTGCCCCTCAGCGGTTCCAACGTCACCTCTTGAGTGCCGCTCAGCGGTAGTTTGCCGCTGAGCGGTGCCTTCGACTTCTCCTTTTTGCACTCTTTCTTGTCTTTTCTAATGTCCTCTCTCTTATTCTTCACTTCTTTCACCAAATTCACCTCAAAACCTGCACAAGAACACTTAAATCAAGCATAAACCTGTCCAGCTCTCTTATTTCTGAAAACATAAACAAAAGGCATGATTTCAAGCTAGTTTCTAAGTCTAAAGGTTGCTTTTAGTATCAACTTTAAGCATGAAAATAACAGTTTTTCAACTGTTATCACAACCCCAAACTTAGAACTTTGCTTGTCCTCAAGCAAATAAAATGTAACTCCATCTCCAACCAATTCATATGATGGTTCACTCATTCAAAATCCTCTTTTCAAGATAAGTAATAACTTCACTCAAACTTAAGACCAAGAGTTCAATCAAGATGTGCACATGCTTTAGTGTTCACAAAGTCATTTAAATTCCAACAAATGCTATTTTTCATGAATGATAAATCAATTAAGCATGGATGTTCATGTGCTTATGGAATATTTCCTCACTAGGTAAAGTGTTTCACTCAACACACAAGTGTATAAGAGGTAAAGTGTTTCACTCATTCACTCCACTATCACAATCACATGAATCAACTTTGCCTTTCATTTAACCACAATCAAATACATTCACAAGCATGCATCATCACAAGGACTTTTCAATGGCTTATAATGTGGCTGGGCTAACAAGAAAATTGGTTTTTCTGGATCACAAAATCCTTGAGTTAAGAGAATCATAACAACACAATCTTCTTATTCATTCCCAACTTTCTTTTGCCTTTGCTTTTGGATTTGCATTGAGCTTTGCTTCTTTTTCTTTTCTTTTCTTTGCATATTCTTACTTTTTAGCTGTTAGCTCAATGCTTTTTCCTTTTTCATGTTTCCCCAATAACCCCAAACTTGAACATTTAACAATACCACACAAGATCTTCTACTTAACTCAAGGTAAAGATTTTCAATCAAGGGTGTTCAGTGTATATTTAAGGCTAAGGGTTCAAAGGATAGAACACAACGTGTTCTCTTTTAGAAGGCTAACTTTATGAATTTGGCCAATAAAAAGGGTTTCAAAAACACGGCCTTTGATCATATGATGCAAAACAAGCAATTGATTCAATCATAGAAAACCTGGGCAAAGTCATTCATGCTTTCAAAGTAATAGCATTCAACAATAACAACTCTGGAGCTCAAAACCTCACATATAAGCTCATTCACATTTGACATGCACATCCTGCTTAATTTCACAATCACAATCATGATATTACACATTTGTTCACAAAGCTTATGAATCACCTATATAAGCATTTTAATGTGCACATCATCTCAACATCAATTAATCATAAGCATCATTCAGCATTACTTATCACACAATCACAGTTAATAGCAAACCATCACAAGAAACCAGGTTTCAAATAGAGTACATCAAACCCTAATCTAAAAACAAAAACAAAAACAACTTACAAAGTACTGGGTTGCCTCCCAGTAAGCGCTTGTTTAACGTCCCGAGCCTGACCCAAACTTTCAAGGATCCACCAACAACATCATGGTGGACAGTTGTTGCACCTCTCCCCCTAGATATGGCTTGAGACGTTGACCATTTACCACCCAACTTCTCTGCGGATCATCAGATGGATTAAAGATTTCAATTGCTCCATGCGGATGCACTTCTTTTATCACAAATGGTCCTGTCCATTTTGACTTCAGCTTCCCAGGAAATATCTTCAATCTTGAATTGAACAATAATACCTGTTGTCCTGGATTGAAAACTCTATTCACCAACTTCCTGTCATGATAAAATTTCATTTTGTCTTTGTAAGCCTTGGATGAATCATATGCATGTAAGCGCATTTCTTCAAGCTCCAAAATCTGCCGTCTGCGGGTGCATTGAGTGTCATAAGGATCAAAATTCAAGAATTTCAAAGCCCATAATGCTCTATGCTCCAGTTCAACTGGCAAATGGCATGCTTTCCCATAGACTAGTTGAAATGGTGATAATCCCATAGACGTCTTCATTGTTGTCCTATAAGCCCAAAGAGCATCATCCAATTTGAGAGACCAATCCTTTCTGGATGAAGTCACAGTCTTTTCCAGGATTCTTTTTATCTCCCTGTTAGACACCTCAGCTTGGCCATTGGTTTGTGGATGATAAGGTGCAGCTACCTTATGCTTTACTCCATAGTGTTTGAGTACTTTCTCTAGCTGATAATTGCAAAAATGAGATCCTCCATCACTGATCAACACTCTTGGAGTGCCAAAACGTGAGAATATCTGCCTCTTCAGGAATTTAATTACCGTGCTAGCATCATTTTTAGGACAAGCCAATGCTTCCACCCATTTACTCACATAATCCACTGCTACCAGAATATATTCATTGTTGAAAGATGGAGGGAAGGGTCCAACAAAATCAATACCCCAACAATCAAAGACCTCAACCTCTAAAATACCTTGTAAAGGCATCTCATGACGTTTAGTGATTGTCCCTGCTCTTTGACATTTGTCACAATTCCTAGCATGATTATGAGCATCCTTAAATAAAGTTGGCCAATAAAATCCTGATTGAAGGACTTTTGCTGCTGTTCTTTCTCCATTAAAATGTCCTCCATAAGGTGAATCATGACAATGCCAGAGAATTCCTTCTGCTTCTTCATTTGTAACACATCTCCTTAGAAGATTATCCGCTCCAATTTTGAACAAATACGGATCATCCCATACAAACTGCTTGGCATCATGTAGAAATTTCTTTCTCTGTTGCCAAGTTAAATCTTCTGGCATGACTCTTGCAGCTTTGAAATTGGCCATATCAGCAAACCAGGGCCTCTGCTGAATATACATGAGTGATTCATCTGAAAAAGATTCCCAGATTGCAGACTCCTTGCTAGTGACCTCATTGTTGACTAACCGTGACAAATGATCAGCAATTAAGTTCTCACTTCCTTTCTTATCACGGATTTCTACATCAAATTCTTGTAATAGTAGTACCCATCTAATCAGACGTGGCTTAGAATCTGGTTTTGTCAACAAATATTTGATAGCTGCATGATCTGTATAGACAATCACCTTAGACCCAATAAGATAGGGTCTAAATTTCTCTAGAGCATATACAATGGCAAGAAACTCTTTCTCTGTAGTAGCATAATTCAATTGAGCATCATTCAACACCTTGCTAGCATAATAGATTGGATGAAACTTTTGTTCCTTCCTTTGACCGAGAACAACTCCCAATGCATAATCACTTGCATCACACATTAATTCAAAATTTTGATTCCAATCTGGTGCTACAATTACTGGAGCTGACACTAGCTTCTTCTTCAATATATCAAAAGCTTTCAGACAATCTTCTTTCATCACAAAAGGCACATCCTTCATCAAAAGATTACTCAATGGTTTAGCAATTTTTGAGAAATCTTTGATGAATCTTCTATAGAACCCAGCATGACCAAGAAAACTCCTAATCCCCCTTACATCTGTTGGGGGAGGCAGTTTCTCAATGACTTCTACTTTGGCTTTATCCACCTCAATTCCTTTAGCAGAGATTTTATGCCCCAGTACAATCCCTTCAGTTACCATGAAATGACATTTCTCCCAATTCAGAACCAGATTTGTCTGAACACATCTTTTGAGGACAGTGTTCAAATTAGCTAAACATCTTTGGAAAGAATTTCCAAAAACTGAGAAGTCATCCATGAATACTTCAATGCATTTTTCTAAAAGATCAGAAAAAATTGCCTGCATACACCTCTGAAACGTAGCTGGAGCATTACATAATCCAAAAGGCATCTTTCTATATGCAAAGATACCAAAAGGACAAGTAAAAGCCGTCTTCTCCTGGTCTTTTGGATCTACCACAATTTGATTATATCCAGAATATCCATCCAGAAAACAATAGAAAGCCTGCCCTGATAACCTTTCTAGCATCTGATCCATGAAGGGAAGAGGAAAATGATCTTTCCTGGTAGCTTTATTCAGCTTCCTGTAATCAATGCACATGCGCCAGCCAGTAACTGTCCGAGTAGGAATAAGTTCATTCTTATCATTATAAATTACTGTAATCCCTCCTTTCTTTGGAACCACCTGTACTGGACTCACCCATTCACTGTCAGAGATTGGATAGATGATACCAGCTTCTAGCAGTTTCAACACTTCTTTTCTGACCACCTCCTTCATGACAGGATTTAACCTTCTCTGCGGTTGAGCACTTGGTTTATAGTCCTCTTCCATAAAAATCCTGTGCATACAATAAGTTGGGCTAATACCTTTGAGATCTGATATTGACCACCCAATTGCTTCTTTGTTGGCTTTCAGAATTTCTATCAACTGCTCTTCTTCTTGTAAAGATAAAGAGTTGTTGATGATGACTGGCTTTGTTCCACCCTCTTCTAGAAACACATATTTCAAATGTGATGGCAATCTTTTCAATTCTGGCGATTGTGCTTTGATTGTTTCTTCCTTATCAATTGTTTCAAATATTGGATCTTTCTCTGGACCCTTTTTCAATGTTTCCAAGTCCATCAGACATTCATCGATCAATTTCTCTTCTTCTTCATCCAAATCTTCACATGCATCAATGAGCGTTTTTTCCAATGGTGAAATATTACGCACCATTCTTTCTTGAACCATACAAACTTCATCAAGTTCATCAAATTGAAAGCATGCTTTGTCATCATTTGGATACGTCATGGCCTTGGATACATCAAAAGTAACTTCCTCATCATCAACTCTCAGTTTAAGCTTACCATTCTCCACATCAATCAAAACTCTAGCAGTCTTCATAAAAGGTCTCCCCAGAATAAGAGGAACATCACTAGCTCCTTCCATCTCCATCACAATGAAATCTACTGGGAATACAAATTTGTCAACCTTCACTAGAACATCTTCAACCACTCCATATGGATATTTAAGAGACCTGTCTGCCAATTGAAGAGCCATTCTGGTTGGTTTAATTTCCAACCCCTGAATTGTTCTGCACATGGATAGCGGCATTAGATTAATGCTAGCTCCCAAATCAATCAATGCTCTTCCAACTTTCACATCTCCTATGGTACATGGAATGGTGAAGCTTCCTGGGTCTTTAAGTTTAGGAGGTAGTTTCTGTATGATTGCACTGCAATTGCCCTGTATATTGATAGTTTCCTTCTCAATGTACTTGTGTTTCTTTGTGAGAAGTTCCTTCAAAAATTTTGCATATGCTGGCATCTGTTGCAATGCTTCAGAGAATGGTATAGTGATCTCCAACTTCTTAAACAGTTCCATGAATCTTTCCAACTGCTTTTCTTTCTCCTTCCTTGAATAACTCTTTGGATAAGGAAGTGGCTTTTCATACTCTTTTTCTTTCTGTCTCTCTTCTCTCTCAATTTTTTCTCTCCTCTCCTCTTCTTCTTTTCTCTTTTTCTCTCTCTCACATGTTTCTTTTTCACTCTCACTCTCATTTTGTCTCTCCTCTAACACTCTACCACTTCTAGTCACAACAGTTTTGCACTCCTTTCCAAGATTATCCTGTTTAATTTCGTCAACTATTCTCTCAACATGAACCTCCATTTTTTTAAATGCAACATCCACATTATGACAATAGGACGCATTTGTCTTCAAGAATCTCTGGAAAGTCTCTTCAAGCTTTGTTGTTTTCTCAACTGGAGTAACTTGCATCTGCCATTTTTGTCGTTCTTGAACCATTGAGACCTGTTGTATTCCCTGTGGTATTCGAGAAAGTTTCATGGTTACTTCCTCAAGCTGTTGAAAGAGAGTTTTATTTTGTTCTAGCAGAGCATCATGTAATGGTAACAACTCCCTCTGATGAAAGTCTCCTTTTTCAATATTGAGTTCGTTGTCACTAGTAGCCATATTTTCAATAATTTCAGTTGCTTCCTCTGGAGTCTTCCATTTGATATTGCCTCCAGCTGAAGCATTCAGTATCATCTTGGTTTGTGAACCAAGCCCTCCAAGGAAAGTTAGGACTACTTCTTCTTCTCTGAAACCATGCATAGGAGTTTTACGTAACAATCCTTTGTATCTGTCCCATGCATGTCCAAGTGATTCTTCCATGCCCTGCTTGAATGAAGATATCTCTTGCTTGCCCTTAGTCACCTTAGATTGTGGGAAGTATTTGTTTAAAAACTTTGTAACCACTGCTTCCCACTCTGTGAAACTTTCTGCTGGAAAAGAGTTCAACCAAAGCTTAGCATTGCCTCCCAATGAGAAAGGAAACAAGCTAAGTTTGATAGCTTCGTCTGGCACCCCATTAATCTTGACCGTATTGCAGATCTCATTAAAGGTTGTAAGGTGCTCATATGGGTTTTCATGTGATAACCCATTAAATTGATTACTCTTCACCAGTTGAATTAATGCTGGTTTGACCTCCATGTTGGTTGCATTGACTCTAGGTCGAGCTATGCTGTTAAAGTGTTGAGGTCCAGCAAGATTAGTATAATCTGCAAGAGTTCTTCTAGCATTATTGTTCTCCATACTCCTTGTGCTATTGAACTAGTGCTGGTTTGACCTTCCTGCATACACAAGAAAACAAAACCCTAGAAAAGATTTGTTAGCGCAAAAAGATATAGGAGAAGATAGAGATTCAAAAGATAAAAAGATTTAGAAGATAGAAGATTTAGAAGATAGAATGAAATAAAACCTAATCTAAAAAATAAAATCTAATCTAAAAGATAAAATAAAATAAAATCTAACCTAACCTAAAACATAGAATAAGAATAAAATAAAATCTAACCTAAAAAGATAAAAAAAAAAATCTAATAAAATAAAATAAAATCTAATCTAAAAAGATAAAATAAAATCAAATAAAAACCGAAAAATAAAAAACAGAAAATAAAAACAGAAAACAGAAAAACAGAAAACAAAAAAAATAAAAATAAAATCAAATAAAATACAAACTGAAAAATATAAACAGAAAAATAAAATAAGATAAAATAAAAATTCGAAATTTAAATTGAAATCATGCTTTTCTTTATATTTTCATAAATAACAGAGCTGGACAGGTTTATGCTTGATTTCAGTGTTTTTGTGCAGGTTTTAAGGTGAATTTGGTGAAAGAAGTGAAGAAGGTGAGAGATGGAATCAGAAAAGACATCAAAAAGTGCAAAGGAGAAGCCGAAGTCACCGCTCAGCGGCAGTTTACCGCTGAGCGGCACTCAGGAGCTTACGGGAGGTCCGCTGAGGGGCAAAATGGCCGCTGAGGGGAAGAAATGACTCACGCACTTACCGCTGAGCGGTACTTTACCGCTGAGCGGCACTTTTATGGGCTTGGACCTAATTTTCTGTAATTTACGAATAATATATAAGCTTTAGGGTTTCCTAGGGTTAGGTATCTTTGGCTGGAACGAAGCAAACACTCTCTCTTCCACCCCTTTGAAGGAGGATCTTGGATGCTGAGGCTTCCTCTTCACCTTTTTAGGGTTTTATCTTTCATTCTTTCATTGTTATTCATCTAGGTTCACCATGAATATGGTGAACTAAACTCTGTATGTTTAGTTCATTGTTATCCATACCGTCAGGGGAATTTCAATCAAGGGTGGAAACCACACCCAAGTATTGGTCAAGGACAAAGTGGGAAAGCTGGACAATCAGGGGAATTTAACAAGCAACAGCAACAACCAACCTTATGGCAACAAATGGCTACACTTAATGAAAGATCAATAAGGATGGAAGAAACTCTTCATCAATTCATACAGGCAACTACATCCACTCAAAAGAGCATTGAAGCTGCTATTAAGAACTTGGAGATGCAAGTGGGTCAAATTACTAAGCAGTTGGAAAAAAGGCCTGACAAAAATTTTGGGGTTAATACTGAGGTTAACCCCAGGGAAGAATGTAAGGTGTTAGTGAGTGTAAATGTTGAAACAGTTGACTTAGAAGAGAGAACAGAGAAACAAGAGATAAGAGAGATAAAGAGTGAAGACAATCTTCCTTTTCCAATAGATCATGAGAAACAATTTGATTTTACAAAAATATTCAAGATGTTGGATAACGATGTACCTTTGAAGGAGATATTACAGAACATTGCAGTTTATACAAAGCCTGAGGAAGAAGTCTCTACAAAGAAAAGACGTATAGAAGATGAGACAAAGGAGTATAAAGCTATTAAAAAGAAGCCACTCCCTCCAAAAGCAAAAGATCCAGGAGGTTTCTCCATTCCATGCGCTATAGGGAAGAAAAGGATAAAGAAGGCTTTACTTGATTTAGGATCAAGTGTTAACTTGATGCCTTATTCCTTACTTGAGCAGATTGGTGATCTTGATGTGAAGCCTATAAAGATGAATTTATTAATGGCAGATGGATCCTCAAAGAATCCCTATGGTATAGCAGAGGATGTTATAGTTTGTGTAGGCAAACTACAATTCTTGGTGGACTTTGTGGTGATGGAAATGGAGGATGAGAGGATACCCATTATTCTCGGAAGACCGTTTATGAAAACGACCAAAGTCATCATTGATGTGGATGAAGGCCTAGTGGTGTTCCAAGACCGAGAAGAAAAAGTTGTTGTAGATGTCTTCAAAGAAGAGAGGCAGATGCAGGAGGAAGAAGCTAGTCATAAAGCTACATATCAAGATGTACTCATGACTAGCCCTGAAGATGAAAAGCCAAATGTCAAAGGTAAACATTGTTTTTTGTTTCAGGTACAGGAAGAAGAAAATATTGGGAAAGGAAGAAAGGTCCATGATGACTGGATGCAAGAACGACTCCAACTTGGTAAACCTATGAAATTCAAAAACAAGTTCTGGGTTGTGAAAGACTACAAAGAAAATGAGGTGATAGAGATAGAGTCTCCACATTCCAGAAGAGTCAGAAAAGTGGACGGAAGCAGTTGATGAGTTGGTGTGATATGAACATCAACCATGAAGACGGAACATGAACTTTATTGGGTCAAGCTAGTGACATTAAAAGAGCGCTTGCTGGGAGGCATTCCAGTGATTTGAGGACAATTTTTCTTTTGATTTTATTTGCGTTTTGTAATTTTTTATAAACTTGGACATTAGTTCTATAAATTTCTGGGTTTAGCATCAAAGTTTCTTTTGGCGCCGTTTTTCGGTGTTCATAAATTTGTCATCACGTTCCTACTTTCTGGTGCTTTTTCAGATCTTTCTGAGCTTCATCTCCTTGGCACTTCAACTCTACTTCCATATTATCTCATTCCCTGGCAAAACAAGGGAATTTAGTCATAAAATCATCAAGTTCAACCTTAACTCTCTTATTCACACAACTTAACAGAAAAACATGATCTCAAGCAAGTTTCGAAGTAGAAAAGGGTGCATTTAGTATCAAAATCACATCACAGATAACAGTATTTTCAACCGTTATCAGTCACTGGATGAATAGAATGTCATGGCATTAGCAAATGTTTTGGGGAAGCATCATACTTTTTTAACGCCAAAGGGGGTTTTTCCGGCATCAGGGCTTCCATGATAGCTGATGTTAAAGGGAGCAAACGGGTTGATCGTACGATTTGTAGAGGTGTTGGTGACGGTATGACCCTGTTGTGTGCTTCCCTTTCTGTCGAGTGTTAACATGGTTGGATGGTTGTTGGTTACGGGCACCTTGTTCGTGATCCTGGTGGGTTGTTTGGGCTGTTGACGTTTAATGTTGAGCAGATTGCTCACGGCGGTTGGTAGCTTATTCTGCCCGTAACATATAATTTATTCATGGTGCTTCTTCTACATCTCCAACCATTAGTACAAAAACAGAGTATAACGTCACGCGTCCAACCACTGAATAGCCAACGTTAAAAATGAGCGGTGACATTTCTGTAAATAAATGCAATTATTAAACGTCGTTTAGAATTGTAATTCGACGTAAAAAGGATATAAAACGACAAATGCTCTTTAAATTCGACGTCAAAAGGTTAGTGAATTCAATAAAAATTTGAGTGGGAGATTGAAAATTCATTCACTTTATTTTAGCACGCGATACCCTCTTCTCTTCTCAAACTTTTCTCGAACGAAGTTTGACGAGCATCACATGTAATCTTTCTTTCATTTGATACAAATGCATGTTTATTAACTACTTTATGTATGCTTTTTGTTTGTTTTAACAGATTATTTTCGTTTTCTTGTCCTTCATAGGCGCGTTCTGTTTTCTCTCTCACTGGTGACGACACTTTATTCCAATGAACCCACCTTTTGAAGGTTAGTTTTCGTTTTCGTTTTGAAGAACTTATGTGTTGAACTTGTTTGTTATTTTTTTTGTTGAACTTGTTTGTTGTTGTTGTTTGGTTGAACTTGTTTGTTGTTGTTTGATTGAACTTGTTTGTTGTTGGTTATTATTGTTTTTTGTTGATACTACACTACACGTTCATAGTTCATGCTTTATAAAATACCTAAAACTAAAATTTGTTGTTTTTCTGTTTTTCATGTTTCGTAGAGTTATAAAAAAGGATCACAATTAATTAAAAAAAATTGATTAACGTCGAATATTGACAAAATTCGACGTTAACGTTAACGTCGTATATTGAGAAAATTCGACGTTAATGTAACGTCGAATTTTTTTAATTCGACGTTAATTTAACATCTCCTGATATGACGTCGTTCACGATTTTGTCGTTAAAAGCCCAAAATATTCGACGTCGTACGCGATCTTTGTACTAGTGAACAAATGTGCTTGTATTTGTGCCTTGATGAACAAATTTTTAATCCCCGAAAACGGAGTCAAAACTGGTAAGATTACTCAACTAATTAAGACTCTAAAGAAAATATTTTGGGGTTTTTGAATGCAAATGCAATAAAATAAACATGAATGCAATTTGATCCATTGAGGCAAAACACAAGAATGAATGAATGAAGTTGATGATATTGTTGTTGGGGTTTAGATTTCACCTAATTTACTCTTACGTATTTATGAATTCGTCTTTCTTCATTAATGTTAATGCCACTTTCTCAATTACCTTAAACCCGATGTCTCAGCGAAGAAAGCTTAATCATAATCACTAGTTTACAATGTCTTGTCTCCCTAGCAATCACAGAAGCTTAAAGGCAACCAACCATCATACTCCTATGTCTAGGTTTATACTACTATTGGGAGAATTCCCCAGATCGTGATTTGTAAGATATCTCTCAATAACAATCCTAGGGAGAGAAGAAGTGAGTTGTCACATCCCTAAATCGTCCAACCCTAAGAGTACGAAATCTCCTGATACTTACAAATCATAAGATTTATGCCATACATGAATAAAACATCATAATCATTTGAGCAAAGAAGAATATCTCTAACAATTAATGAAAGAAAGCATGTATTTTTAAAAGATCTTGAAGAACAAATTCAATACATGAGAGTTTAAGAGGTTACATCTTTCCCAACAACAATAAGGGTTAGCCCTCTGATAACAGTTGAAAAACTGTTATTTTCATGCTTAAAATTGACACAAAAAGCAACCTTTACACTTAGAAACTAGCTTGAAATCATGCTTTTATCCATATTTTCATAAATAAGAGAGCTGGACAGGTTTATGCTTGATTTCAGTGTTTTTGTGCAGGTTTTAAGGTGAATTTAGTGAAAGAAGTGAAGAAGGAGAGAGATGGAATCAGAAAAGACATCAAAAAGTGCAAAAGGAGAAGCCGAAGTCACCGCTCAGTGGCAGTTTACCGTTGAGCGGCACTCAGGAAGTCACGGGAGGTCCGCTGAGGGGCAAAATGGCCGCTGAGGGGAAGAAACGACTCACGCACTTACCGCTGAGCGGCACTTTTATGGGCTTGGACCTAATTTTCTGTAATTTACGAATAATATATAAGCTTTAGGGTTTCCTAGGGTTAGGTATCCTTGGCAGAAACGAAGCAAACACTCTCTCTTCCACCCCTTTGAAGGAGGATCTTGGATGCTCAGGCTTCCTCTTCACCTTTCTAGGGTTTTATCTTTCATTCTTTCATTGTTATTCATCTAGGTTCACCATGAATATGGTGAACTAAACTTTGTATGTTTGTTGGGGAATCAATGTAATCTTTTGAAGCTCTCATATATGGAATTTGTTTTTACATCTTTTATTTAAGACCTATGCTTTCTTTCATCATTAGTTAGGGTTTTTCCTCTTTGCTTAATGCTTGCGTTGTTTAACTCATTCGATGCATGATTATTGGTTTTGTCGATACGGGCACGTACGGGGAAGTCTAGATCCGGGGAATCTCTCCCAATATTATATTGGTTGTCGTTAAGCTCCTGCACTTGATGAACTAATTATTAGGAATGCTAGGAATTGTATGAACTCGTAATTAGGGAGAAGCCTTCTTGAAAGGTACTTTAGAGAGTGGCATTAACAATGATGATTTGAATGTTGAATTCCTAAAATATATGAGAGTGGATAAGATGAAATTGACCCCCAACAACATATTCATACATATATTTCATTGAAAGTGTTTATCTTTTGCTTTTGCCATTGATCAAAACCTCATGCATACATGTTTATTTTCGTCTTTTGCATATAAAAATCCAAATATTTCGTCCTTAAGTCTTAGCTAATCAACAAACCACACAACTAAACTAGGCCGTGAGTCCTTTGGGAAGAACGATACTTGGTCTTACCAAGTTTATTACTTGAACGATTCGGTCATACTTGCCGATTATAAAACAAGTTTGTGACATCATATTTTGGTGATCATAAATTTGTCCATCACCCTCCATCGTCATGGAGAAACTAGATGAACAATGGAATGAAAGAATGAAAGATATAGAAAAACCCGAGAAAGAGAAGAGGAGAGTCCTCACCATCTCCAATTCTACCCGTAAGGGGTGAAAAGTGTGTTTCTCCTTCGTTCCAACCAAAGACCTAGGTTAACTAAAACCTTCTATAGTATTCTAAAAATTACAGAAAAGTAGGCCCAAGCCCAAAAAAGTGGCGCTCAGCAGTAACTACCGCTCAGCGGAAATAGCGCGTCTTCTATTGTGCCCCTCAACTGCATTTTTCCCCTCTTCTTTTGCACTTTTTGTGTCCTTTTCTGATTCCATCTTTGTCCCACTTCACTTCTTTCATCAAATTCATCTCAAAACCTGCAAAAACAAGGAAATCATGCATAAAACCTGTCCAACTCTCTTATTTCCAAAAACATAAGCAAAAGCGTGATTTCAAGCTAGTTTCTAAGTCTTAAAAGTTGCTTTTGATATCAATTTTAGGTGTAAAAATAACAGTTTTTCAACCGTTATCACAACCCCAAACTTGAAACTTTGCTTGTCCTCAAGCAAAACAAAACCTGGCTTAAATAAAATAATGATACTACAATAGTCTAGCACTAAAAAGCATTTTTCTCTTAGGACAAGTAAATCACTCATGAATGCTCATCATAGAAAGATTAGTCAAGATATAATGATGCTTTAGCCAATCAAGCTTCAACTATGGTGCTCACATAATCAAGACATACACAACAAATGCAAACTTCATGAATAATCAACAACCAAGCAAGAATGTTATCATAGAGTGCATGAAACTATTCCTCACCAAATATAGTGTTTCACTCAAGCACTCAAAAGTGTTTTACTCAAGCACTCAAAAGTGTTTCACTCAAACTCAGGTGTATAGTGTGGTGACACTCTTACACTCTACCATCACAATGTCACATGAATCAACTTTTCCTTTCATTTAACCACATATCAAACACACTCACAAGCAAGTTATCATCACAAGGACTTTTCAAGGCTTGTATTGAGGCTGGGCTAAGAAGAAAATTGGTTTTTCTAGACAAAAAAATCCTTGAGTTAAGAGAGTGCACAATTCATTCATTCATATTAACAATTAACACTTTTTCTCCTTTTATGTGAAAAACCAAATCTTCAACTTATTCCCAACTTTCCTTTCATTGAGCTCAACCTTTTCTTTTCTTTCTTTTCTTCTCTTTTCTTTTTCTTTTTATTTTTTCTTTTGCTCAATGCTTTTTGATAAATTTCATAAATTTCTTTCCGGTTTCTCACCACTCCAAACTTGAACCATTCTCCATTACCACAAAAACATATTCTACTTAACTCAAGGTAAGGATTTCAAAAAGGGTTTTTCCACTTTTCAAATTTAGGCTCAAAGTGCAAAGGTTAGAGAAAACATTGATCTTTATTGGGTTCACCTATAAACATTGGCTCTAAGGGAGAAGAAAAACATGGCCTTGATCATTTATAACAAGCAAGCAAGTGGTTCAATCATAGAAAATTAGGCAAAATCAATCATGCTTCCAAAGTAATAGCACTCAATCAATCAAAAACTCTAGAGCCTAATCTCTCACAGGTTAACTCAAGTTCCACAATTTGATAAACATCCTACCCAGCATATTAATCACAATTGAAATCATGCATCTATTTTTTTAACAAAACTATGAGCAACCACCATCTATGCTTAAAAAGCCTCAACAATCATTAACTCAACATGCATCATAGACCAATAGAGCAAACACAAGAATATTACTCAACACAAACAACAGTTTATCACATCATACCAAACCATTGCAGCACAACTCATTAAACCAAGTACATAAGCAAAAAATAAAAATAAAACAAAATTCAAATAAAATCAAGCAAAAACATAAAAATCTTGATCCAGCAGCATCCATCAGTAGATGTTGTCAGTAACATCCATCAGCATAGCATCCATCAGTAGATGCTCTCAGTAGCATCCATCAGTAGATGCTCTCTTATCTGAATCTTCCTCCAGCCATTAGTAGATGTGAATCCTTCTCATCAGCTTCCATCAGTAAATGCTAATCTTTCTCCTCTTCATCGGCATCCATCAGTAGACGCCTTCAGTAGCACCCATCAGTAGACGCTATCATTCATCACCCTCATCATAGCAGCATCCATCAGTAGATGTTGTCACTCCTGCAAAGTAAATTCAAATCCAAAAGAAAAAGTCAAAAATTGGGTTGCCTCCCAATAAGCGCTTGTTTAACGTCACGAGCCTGAACCAAAATCCTCCAGCATCCTTCAGTAGACGCATATCTTTATCACCAACACCCATTAGTAGGTGTATACAAACATAGTATCCTTCAGTAGATACTCTTCCACTAACATCCATCAGTAGATGCAAATCCTTTTCATCAACACTCATCAGTAAGTGTATGATAGCATACTATCCTTCAGTAGATACTCAATCACCTGGCATCCATTAGTAGATGTTGTGCTTCTCCTCTTGATGATCTTGCGCTCCTAGTACATATTTTCGAATTTGATCCTGTAAACACTAAAGAACACTGCACTAGAGCACCCAATTAGCACAAACAGACAAAAAAGTAAAAAAGGAAAAAAATGAAGAGATAGAAAGATAAAAAGGATAAAAAGATAAAAATATAGAAAGATAGAAAGAAAAAAGAAAAAAAATAGAAAGATAGAAGCATAGAAAGAAAAAAATAAAAAGATGGAAGGATAGAAAGATAGAAAGAAAAAATAAAAAAAAATCAAAAGATAAAAAGATAAAAAAATAAAAAAATAAAAATAAAAATAAAAAGATAAACACAAAAAATAAAAAGAGAAAAAAAACTAAAAAGATAAAAAAAAGAAAAAGATAAAAAGATAAAAAGATAAAAAGAGAAAAAATAAAAGAGAAAAAGATAAAAAAATAAAAATAAAAAAGATAAAATAAAAAGAGAAAAAGATAAAAAGATAAAAAGAAAACATAAAAAGATAAAAAGATAAAAAGATAAAAGGATAAAAAGATAGAAATATATAAAGTCTAATCGGTTAAGAATCACACTAATAGAATAGTTATACCACGAGTCCCCGAGAACGGCGCCAAAAACTTGATGAACAAATTTTTAATCCCCGAAAGCGGAGTCAAAAACTTGTTAACCCTCGGCAATTGTAACCGAATCGTATCAAGTAATAAAACTGGTAAGACCAAGTATCGTTTCCCAAGAGACTCACGGCATTAAACAAATATGTGATTACTCAACTAATTAAGACTCTAAAGAAAATATTTTGGGGTTTTTGAATACAAATGAAATAAAATAAACATGAATGCAATTTGATTAGTTGAGGCTAAACACAAGAATGAATGAATGAAGTTGATGATATTGTTGTTGGGGTTTAGATTTCACCTAATTTACTCTCATGTATTTATGAATTCGTCTTTCTTCATTAATGTTAATGCCACTTTCTAAATTACCTTAAACCCGATGTCTCGGCGAAGAAAGCCTAATCATAATCACTAGTTTACAATGTCTTGTCTCCCTATAAATTACTCATGCATTATAAAGCACAGAAGCTTAAAGACAACCAACCATCATACTCCTATGTCTCGGTCTACTATTGGGAGAATTCCCCAGATCGTGATTTGTAGGATATCTCTCAATAACAATCCTAGGGAGAGAAGAGGAGAGTTGTAACATCCCCAAATCGTCCAACCTTAGGAGTACGAAATCTCCTGATACTTACAAATCATAAGATTTATGCCATACATGAATAAAACATCACAAGCATTTGAGCAAAGAAGAATATCTCTAACAATTAATGAAAGAAAACATGTATCTTTAAAAGATCTTGAAGAACAAATTCAATACATGAGAGTTTAAGAGGTTACATCTTTCCCAACAACAATAAGGGTTACCCCTCCATCGTCATGGAGAAACTAGATGAACAATGGAATGAAAGAATGGAAGAGATAGAAAAACCCGAGAAAGAGAAGAGGACAGTCGTCACCATCTCCAAATCTACCCCCAAGGGGTGAAAAGTGTGTTTCTGTGCTTAAGCCATCAAAAGATACAATCCCTAGGACGTGCAAGTCCTTAAATAGAACATAAAAGTAACAGAAAACAGGTCCAAGCCCACAAAAATGACAGAAAATAGGTCCAAGCCCATAAAAATGGCGCTCAACGGCACTTTTGCCGCTCAACGGTAAGTGCGGCACTGGCGCTTAGCGGAATTTGGCGCTCAGCGGTGATTTCGACACTTCAAAACTGCCGCTCAGAGCCACTCAACGCCGCTTAGCGTAACTTTTTCTGCACTCTGGTTGACTTTTCTGTATTCTGGTTGACTGGTTGACTTTTCTGGTTGACTGATTGATTTTTCTCGTTGATCAGTTGACTTTTCTGGTTTCTGTTGACTTTTCTGCATTCCAATCATTCTGTACTTTAACTATTCTTTCAAATCATTCCAATAACCTACAAAATCAAGGGAATCTAGCACAAAACCATTAAATTCACCTTCAACTCTCTTATTCAGAAAACTAAAGCAAAACCATGAGTGATACACTGTCGTTGAAGCTATCAAATTAATACTACTTTTCAAGGAAACTTCAGTATTGCCAAGTAGTATTCAAGAAAGTAGATAGGGTTAAAGTAACCCTGAGTCGTCTCCCAACGAATATGGAATTGCCTTTTAATATTTGAATCTTATGAATGCAATGCCATGTTCAAGAATAAAAATGATGTTTGGAGAAGGTTTAAAGAACAAATAAGAAACTTAAAAACGATTATAATGAAATAGTCTAATTCCACTGTTTTTCCAAGATAGATTCATCATCGGTTATTCACAGATAATTGTTCAATTGATTATTATTTAAGTTTCAATCAAATGCACTTAACCAAAGTAAATTGTCAATCAAATGCAAAACCTTTCTAGATTATTCACAATCAATTAAACCAAAGTACATTCTCAATCAAATCCTATTGTGTTTAATCATGTCTATTCTTAAATCGCCTAACCAAATTAAAAACTAATCAATCAAAGTAAATTCTCAATTGATTATAGTTGAAATTATTACTACCAATCAAAGTACATTCTCAATTGATAGTAAAAACCATTTAATCATATGAAAGTTCCTAAATTAAATCAAAGTAGATTCTCAATTAAACCTAGAAACCCTAGAACTCATATAATCAATATGAAAGTAGATTAAAACACATTATGATGTAAAAATCTTTGCTTTTAATTTGATAGTGAGATGAAAGACATAGAGAGAGAACAACTTAAATCAATAATCAAAATAAACAATTGCATTAACTCAACCTAACCTCAAAATCCATAATGGAATTACAACAGAATAGCCCTAGATGCTTAGCTCTCCATGAATGGAGTTGAATACAAGATGAAAGAAAAGTGAGAGAAGTGGTGAATGAATGAATGAAGTGAAGTCCCCTTTCTACCTCCCCTGGGTCTCTTTATATAGGGCTTGATTGGGCTTGGACTCTGAATATTCAGTTGACAAAATCTTTTATCTTATATCTTCCAAATAACTAAAAGATTTAGATAATCATAACATTATCTGGAAGAAATTTTCTGTTGATATTTCCAAATTAAATTAATTCAACAACTGAATTTTATCTTTTAGCTTTTCTAAATTTCCAAAATTGCACAAATGCCCTAAAATTTTCTCTATCTGCACTTCAGTCCTTCCTTTCTCTCCAAAATTTGCAAAAGAACCCCTTAATTGACCAGACTTTGACTATTTGACAATCTTTGACTCATATGGTCGTGGCCAATGGAAGCTCGCCACGTGGCAGTCGTTCCCAACCAAAAATTAGGGTTCTGCAGATTCGGGGAATACTCTTTCTCCAACGCCTATTCTCTCTCCGCGATTTCGCCTCTTCTCTTCCGCGGTGCTGCGAATCATGGACGCGTGAGACTTGGCATTTTCTGAGTGCAGGTTGTGCAAAGGAGATGGTTTTTCGCTGCTGATGGAGGCACTGCGAAGAAGATGATGGTGGCCGTGGAGGTTGTTGTGCGACGACGGCACTTGTATGCGCGCGATGGAGGTCTTGCGGCGACGATGATGCTCGTTGATGGCGTCCATTGCGGAATCGCGATTTGCGATTGTTGTGCGAGCGGAAGAGGTGGATATGTTTGTGGTTTGTTGGGTTGTGCAGGTGGTCCGCGAGGATGGTGGTGAAGCAGTGCTCATGGAGGTCTCGCTTTGGTGTTGGCGGTGCAAAGAAGATAGATTGGTCGTGAGTGTGGGCGGCGCGATTCTGGGTTTCTCTATGATTGGGTTTGTCTTCTTGCAGGTGCTTGCGGTGGAGAATCCATGGTGTGTGGCTTTGGGTGTCGAAAGCGGCGACGATTTCTTGATGTTGATGGTGGATGACGGCTTCGCGATGAAGAAGGGGGAGTGGCGGCGCGGTTTCACGGTGGCGGCACAGCATGGTGGTGACGAGTCCGGCGAGAAAGGAGGGAGAAGAAGTTGGCCGGCAGTGAGGATGGTACAGCGGCGGCTGACTGCGCATGGCCTGGCGGAGGCGAAACATTGGCTAGGGTTTGGATTGGGAATTAGGGTTTCAGTGGGTGGAAGATGATGATGACATGGCGGAGGGAGGTGACGTGGCGGCATGTGGTTGGCTAAATCTGTGTGGGGAGGATTTGGACACGTGGCATGATCTGGTGGAGTTTGTCTTAGGAAGGGTATGGGTAAGGAAATTTAGGAGGTGTATTCAGAATAGGGTTACTATTTGGCTTAGTATTAGGCCTGGTTAAGAGAAGAGGGGTGTATGTAGGGAAATTGAGAGGTGCAAAAAGTTACCTATTTGGCCCATCTGTACATTATTTTTCAAATAAAACCTGATTTTGGGCCTTCATTTGCAATTTAGTCCAATAAAGCTTTAATTTCAGCTGCACAAATAAATATTAGAAAATCCAAGAATAATTTATGCGCTAAAGCTCGCTTTTTACGTCTCATTAATTCTCAAACCCAACAATTTCAATCATCACAAATTCACTTTAAATCAATCATTTAAGCACATGAATCTCATTAAAAATTTTAATTTTAAAGCATAAATGTGGGCGTAAATATGCACTCATCAATGAGTTCAAGCATGCTTCTAAGTCAAAAATTGATTATCAAAATTAAGTATAAAAGTAACGGTTTTTCAACCGTTATCATGCCTACATGTCTTTTATCAATTCTTTCGTACTTTGTGGTTTCTCTATGTTTCTTATGGTCACCATTAGGCTTCTTCTTCCTCTCTCAGTCCCACAGTGGGCGCCAAAATGTTTTTGTATAAATTTGTGTAGGGCTGAAAGATATACCTTTTCGACGTAGCCTCCTTGTCTTCTGATATCTTTCTGACGTATCCTCTTTTCTTTTGATATCTAAACACCTGCTCCACTCACTTCAACTCCAAACAGGAAAAAGGTACCTGCAAAAGATACTATGACGCTCAAGTTAGGCGTTACTCAATAAGCTTGTTCTCACAATTGAATATTTGTAATTTTATAAAGCGTCCCTACCTTTGTGGCTTAACCTTGTATTTATAAGTTATTTCATGGACCTAAAAATTATCACAGGTCCAATGAAACGAACTTACCTTTAAATCTGGTCTGTTATTCATAAACAGCTTCCTTATTAGTTATCAATATCTTTAATCAATATTTTAACTATTTTGTTATCTATTCTCAGATATTATTTGTCCAAGTCATTGGCCCAATAATATTTTGCATGCTGGTCCAATTATGGTCTAACCTTAATAATTTAAATATTGGCCCAACATGGACACCTTTAAACACTGACCTAACATTAACCTGGTTGACCATCATTATCGTAGAGGATGGACCGAATGGTCATGACCGCTAACCGTTTGATTTATGTTATATACCATAACCGTTCTATTTATGTTATACACACTATGTTCTTCTCAATAAATATATATATAAATATATATATATATATATATATATATATATATATATATACTATACTATGTTCTTCTTAATTAAAAAATAAAATTAGTAGTAATATATTTTACTTTTTATAAAGGTTGAGATATTCTCGTAAAATTTGTATTCTATTATTGCTTTTGTAGTAATACTTATAGTCACTTTAAAGTCATAACTATATTTTATGAACATATAATACACTTAAATATACTCCCACTCAAATCAACAATAAATCTTTATATATATATATATATATATATATATATATATATATATATGGGGTTTGCTAACGCGCGTACGCCTATTTTTCAGTTGATACATTTCAGCAATGTGTACCGGATTTAGTAGCCTAAAATACCCTTATATATCATGAATTTTAAGTTTTAAGGTTAAGGGTATTTTAATCATTTTCATTCTCAAAACTAAAAAAAAAAAAAAGAAACCCCAAACTCTTGCTCAACTCTCTCATTCCTCTCAACCCTTTCTCTTTCATCTCTCTCACTCTGACATTTTCTCTGTCATCCTATGGTAGTCCCAACTGAAAAAAATCATAAACATTGCCTGTTAAACAATCTTACAAAAACAGATTTTATAATGAGTTTTCATTTTATAATTTTTGTCTTATTTAATTTTATCCAATTTTCACAAGCATAAAAGAATTGGTAATTGACCTGGAAAAAATCAGAAATACTCGTTGTTAAACAATTTCTTACAAAAAAATGATTTTATAATGAGTTTCCATTTTATAATTTTTGTCTTATCTAATTTTCAAAAGCATAAAAGAATTGGTAATTGACCTGGAAAAAATCAGAAATACTTGTTGTTAAACAATTTCTTACAAAAAATGATTTTATAATGAGTTTTCATTTTATAATTTTTGTCTTATCTAATTTTCACAAGCATAGTGACATCAAAGGAATTGGTAATTGGCCTGGAAAAAATCAGAAACACTCGTTATTAAACAATTTCTTACAAAAAATAATTTTATAATGAGTTTTCGTTTTATAATTTTTGTCGTATATAATTTTATCTAATTTTCACAAGCATAATGACATCCGAAGGAATTGATAATTGGCCTGAAGAGTTTTTTTTAAAGATAATGATTCAACATATGCAGATGATGAAATTATAGAGGTTGGTGAAAATGGTAAAATTGAAGAGATCTTGAATGAACCTTTTCCTGAAGGTGAATATGTCAATGACCAATCTCTTTACAAAATTTACAAAAAAGAAATTGTTTAACGAGAAGTGTTTTTGATTTTTTCAATTAGGGCTACAGTAGGGATGAGGTGGGAATGAGAGAGATAAAGAGAAAGGGTTGAGAGGAATGAGAGAGGTTAGTATGGGTTTAAGTTTCTTTTTAGTTTTGAGAATGAAAATTATTAAAATACCCTTAACCTTAAAACTTAGAATCCATAATATATAAGGGTATTTTTATCTACTAAAACTCTACACATTGTGTACCAACTGAAAAACAGGCGTACACGCGTTAGTAAATCCCTATATATATAAACTTATAAAATACATTCAACATTAAACCTGATTTGTCATTTGTTATATTAATAAAATAATGAATTTCATTGAAGAAAAAAGCTACGTCTATGATGAGTCAATATTTTGTTCACTTCACTTAGTTTATTGTGCTAGAATTAATCAGGAAATTGTGCTTAAATGTCCGGTATTTTTTCCGTTTTTGTTAATTGTGCTTAATTTGATCGGAAATTCGTATTTTAACTAATTTGAATTGTCTGAGCTTATTATTTTTATTATTGATTGGAGGAAAAAAATTTTGGAAATACAATTTGGGACACTTGGAGGTAAAATGAGTGAAGAGGTGTGAATTTCATATTTAAGGGTGCACTGGGAGAAGATGTTGTTGATTTCACATGGAGTCTTGGCCTTATAAAGCTCACTAATTCCATTTTCATTTTTATAGCACAAAAAGCACAGTAGTTGTCACGTGAACAATTTGGTTCAATGCTTTTACTATTCGAGCTTTTATTATTGAAATGTGCTTTTTGTTGTTTACATTCACGTATTGCTTCTCTTTCTTTCTTTAAGGAAAAGTGATTATTAATTGGTAAATGGTTGCACATGAAAGCATTGAACGGCACACACGTAAAGGGGAAGGGCAATTATCTTCTTTAAAAATTCTGCACCAAGAAACACAATGGGCCCACGGATAAGTAAATCTCCACTAAGAATGGGTGGCTTCTATTGGTTTTATGATGGCTGGAGTGCAAACCGAAATCTTCACGCTTCCAGCAGCTTTGGACACACTGCCACGTCCAGCAGGAGCAGCCACGTTGAGGAGGTGCTTCACTAAAGCAAGGTGTCCAAAGAAGACAACAACACGGCCCAAAGCAGTCCAGCACGTTCAGAAAGCAATCCACGTCCAGCTTGGAGAGAATGGAGGGTAGCGATCCAAAAAGCAAAGAAGCAGCACCCAACAACTTCGGTCCAGCAGAGAGAAGACTTCATACATCCAGCTGGCTGGGAAGGGTAGCAAAAGGAGAGCTCCAGCAGTGTTGAGGTGTCTCGGCCGAGGGCTGGATAGTCTAGGGTCCAGCCGCCACTTGCCACTCTCTGAGTTTTATGCTTTTTAGAGGCTTTTGTTTTAAACATTTTTTGGAGAAATGTAAGAACGGAGGGATATATTCACGCAGATACGATTTGTAGAATGAAAGAAGAACACTCTTGCCTTTTCATTTTGGGTTTTTTTTATGCACTTTTGATTGAATCCTTTTATTGTTTCTATGCTTGAATATTCACGCGTGTTGAGCTGGAAGAGAAGCAAAGCAGTGTTGGAATGTTGGGAAGTGTTGCAGCTGTAACGGAAAGGAAGTGGTGATTAAGGGGAAGCAGCAGCACGTAGGTGAAGCGCTGATTCCAAGAGCACGTGGAGTTGGAAAATGATGACACGGCTGGAAGCATTGAAGCTGGAGGTGTCACGGCCTGGAAGGGCTCTCGGTTTCTCTCCAGTAGCACTAGGGGAATTAGTTTTTTTCTTTCTTTTAGATGCATGAACGGTGATTATTTTGGATTGCACAAGCACTTTGCAATTGCTCAGTTCGATTCTCGGTTTGCATCATTGGTCTTTTAGGCACTACGGTGATTTTGATTTTGCACATGGTCACGGCTTGCTGGAAGAAAAGTGAAGCGTCACTCACTTTGCTGGAAGGAAAGTGGAACGGTCAAAGTATGGAGGGCTACGGGTAGAGAGGAAAACGTTTCATTGATTTTGGAAGTGATATTTACTGTTTGCATACTGAAAGTACACTTTAATTGGATAAAAAATTGGTGCTGGATGTGTGAAGGGGCGTGCGCCAGCTACCACACAAAAAGACATCTTTTATCACATTCATTTTTCCTAGGGAGAAGAGAAGCACAGTGGTGGTGATTTATTTCTCTTTCCATTTTGCTTTGAAGTGCTGCATATTTCTTTACTGTTTGCCATTGAAAAGAGTTTTTATTTATTGTTGAAAAGAGAGCACACTCTCACGACCAAAAGGGAGAGCACTAGGGAAATTGTTTTTCTTTTCTTTCTTTAGGAGGTATATGGCTGATTTTATTTAGCAAGGCTGTGACGGCCAAGAGTTCATTTTAGAAACAATCTTAATTTCCAATTCTCTTGGGAGCATGTTCACGTTCACGGGTTGCATCCATATTTCTTCTTTCTTTTAGATTCATTGTTTTAATGTCTACCTTACAATATTGCATTTAATGTTTTAGCTTAAGTGTTGCATTTTTATAATTTGAATTGTGTTTGAATATTTATCTATTGTATTGTTTTCTTTAAATGTTTTCATGCACTTTAATGCTTTCAATTTTATTCGGTTGTATTTAATTTTCATTTTAATTTCTTCATTTGCATTCACAAAAACACTTTCAAAACTTCCCACCCCCCCTTCGTGTGTGATCTGAGACTGAACCGCAAATTGGTCCTTGAGAGACGACCTAGGAGTCACTTCCTAGTAATATACTGCATTAATTTTGCAACAACTTTTGTGTGAGGTGCGACCCTCTCATCAGTCTATACATTTATTAATTAATTTCATTGAAAAAAAAAACTACATATATACATTTATTAAGTAAAAAATTGATATGATTAAGGAAGAATACTTTGGCACGAAAAGATAATTAATCTTAAATTCATATTAAGGAACAGAAAAATGATACTTCAACAACCATTTTTGACAACATTTTGACACGGGACAGGTGTCAAAATGCTATTGGTCCAGGTGGAAAATGGTTTCAGATTTTTTAATGACGTGGAAAGAGATTTCAATCGCAGAGAGGTTTCAAATTTGAGGGTTTCATTTTCAGTTTTGGCAATTTGAATTTGGGGCATTGGTAGAGAGAGAAGAGAAGCTTGAGAGAGAGCGGGAACCCTAGAGTGAGAGTGTCGCCGGAGTCCGTCTTCCTCCGACCAGCCACGAGTGTCGTCGTTCTGCCCGAAGGTTCCGCCATTTCGAAGCACCGTTCAACGCCGAAACCACCATTGACATGGGTTTTAAAGCTTCCCGTCGTTTGTTTCGCTACAACCTCCTTTTGGAAGCACTGTCGTAGGTGAAAACCACCATTGAAGACGAAAAAACATAGTTTGTAAGTTTCCGTGGTTCGTTTTGATTTTTTTTCTTGTTGTTGTTCGGTGATTTTCACTTATTTTAATTATTTGAATTTTTTTATCATTTCGGGATTGTTGTATTTTTTGGGAGCAAAATATGAACAAGTGAACTAAATATTGAAATGCATAAGTAAATTTTTTTATTTCTAATAAATTTGTTAATATTTTCTTTATGTTGTTTACATATGATAATGTGTTTGTAGGTATCAGATAGAAGAAGCAAAAATTTGAACTTGAGTAAACCTCTGATAACAGTTGAAAAACTGTTATTTTCATGATTAAAATTGACACTAAAAGCAACCTTTACACTTAGAAACTAGCTTGAAATCATGCTTTTCTTCATATTTTCATAAATAAGAGAGTTGGACAGGTTTATGCTTGATTTCAGTGTTTTTGTGCAGGTTTTAAGGTGAATTTGGTGAAAGAAGTGAAGAAGGAGAGAGATAGAATCAGAAAAGACATCAAAAAGTGCAAAAGGAGAAGCCGAAGTCACCGCTCAGCGGCAGTTTACCGCTGAGCGGCACTCAGGAGCTTACGGGAGATCCGCTGAGGGGCAAAATGGCCGCTGAGGGGAAGAAACGTCTCACGTACTTACCGCTGAGCGGTACTTTACCGCTGAGCGGCACTTTTATGGGCTTGGACCTAATTTTCTATAATTTATGAATAATATATAAGCTTTAGGGTTTCCTAGGGTTAGGTATCTTTGGCAGAAACGAAGCAAACACTCTCTCTTCCACCCCTTGGGGTAGATTGGGAGATGGTGACAGCTCTCCTCTTCATTTTCTCGGGTTTTTCTATCTCTTTCATTCTTTCATTATTGTTCATCTAGGTTCACCATGAATATGGTGAACTAAACTTTGTATGTTTGTTGGGGAATCAATGTAATCTTTTGAAGCTCTCATATATGGAATTTGTTTTTACATCTTTTATTTAAGATCTATGCTTTCTTTCATCATTAGTTAGGGTTTTCCTCTTTGCTTAATGCTTGCGTTGTTTAACTCATTCGATGCATGATTATTGGTTTTATCGATACGGGCGCGTAGATCCGGGGAATTTCTCCCAATATCATATTGGTTGTCGTTAAGCTCCTGCACTTATGAACTGATCATTAGGAATGCTAGGAATTGTATGAACTCGTGATTAGGGAGAAGCCTTCTTGAAAGGTACTTTAGAGAGTGGCATTAACATTGATGATTTGAATGTTGAATTCGTAAAATATATGAGAGTGGATAAGATGAAATTGAACCCCAACAACATATTCATACATATATTTCATTGAAAGTGTTTATCTTTTGCTTTTGCCATTGATCAAAACTTCATGCATACATATTTAATTTTCGTCTTTTGCATATAAAATCCAAATATTTTGTCTTTAAGTCTTAGCTAATCAATAAACCACACAACTAAACTAGGCCGTGAGTCCTTTGGGAAGAACGATACTTGGTCTTACCAAGTTTATTACTTGAACGATTCGGTCATACTTGCTGATTGAAAAACAAGTTTGTGACATCATATTTTGGTGTTCATAAATTTGTCCATCAAGTTTTTGGCGCCGCTGCCGGGGACTCTGGTTTAACTGGTTAATTTGTGTGATTATTGATTATCTTTGACTTTAATTTTGAATTTCTGTTTTTATTTTCTGTTTTTATTTTTTTCGGTTTTTATTTTATTTTATTTTATTTTATTTTATTTTCTGTTTTCTGTTTTTATCTTCATCCTATATCTTTTTGTGCTAACCAAATATTCTAGGGTTTTGTGTTCTTGTGTATGCAGGAGGCAATTCGAACTAGGAGCAAGAAAACAGCAGAACCTCTTCTTGAAGGTCTAGACGAGAGTAGACGGAGGAGAAGAATCCGAACATCTAGAGAACTTTTCCCTCCTCCGGAAACTCTGTTGCAACCATCACCACAAGGTTCTGTTCATAGCACAGAAAATATGGAGAACAATAATATCAGAAGAACTCTTGCTGATTACACCAATATAGCTGGACCTCAGCACTTTAACAGTATAGCTAGACCTAGAGAGCTAACATGGAGGTCAAACCAGCACTCATCCAACTGGTAAAAAGCAATCAATTCAATGGGTTATCTCATGAAAGCCCATATGAGCACCTCACAACCTTCAATGAGATTTGCAACACAGTCAAAATTAATGGGGTGCTAGATGAAGCGATCAAACTTAGTTTGTTTCCTTTCTCATTGGGAGGCAATGCTAAGCTTTGGTTGAATTCTTTCCCAGAAGGAAGTTTCACAGAGTTGGAAGCAGTGGTAACAAAGTTTTTAAACAAGTACTTTCCACAATCTAAGGTGACAAAAGGCAAGCAAGAGATATCTTCATTTAAGTAGTGCATGGAAGAATCACTGGGGCATGCATGGGATAGATACAAAAGTCTGCTAAGAAAAACACCCACGCATGGCTTTGAAGAACAGGAAGTAGTCTTAACTTTCCTTGGAGGGCTTGGTTCACAAACCAAGATGATGTTGGACGCCTCAGCAAGAGGCAATATTAAATGGAAAACTCCAGAGGAAGCCCCAGAAATTATAGAAAACATGGCTACTAGTGATAATGAGCTGCACAGTGAGAGAGGAGCTCCTATGCAACAAAAAGGGATTCTCCAATTATAGACACATGATGCCTTGCTAGCTCAAAATAAAATTCTAACTCAACAGCTGGAGACTCTGACTAAAACTCTTGCACAATTGCCTAAAGAGTTGAAAACTGCTGCACAGATACAAACCCAGTTGTGCGAATTATGTGGAGGTGACCATATCAATGGTCAATGTGCCTTTCCAGTTGAAGCTGTAGAGGACGTTAATTTCATGGCCAATCAATTTCCATACCGTCAAGGGAATTACAATCAAGGGTGGAAACCACACCCAAGCATTGGTCAAGGACAAACTGGGCAAGCTAGCCAATATAATAAGCAGCAGCAACCAACCTTTTGGCAACAGTTATCTATGCTTAATGAAAGATCAACAAGGTTGGAAGAAACTCTTCAGCAATTCATACAGAAAACTGAATCTTCTCAAAAGAGCACTGAAGCTGCTATAAAGAACTTGGAGATTCAAATGGGTCAGATTACCAAGCAATTGGAAGAAAGGCCAAATAGAAATTTTGGGGCTAATACTGAGGTTAACCCCAGAGAAGAGTGCAAGGTGGTAAAGAGTGTGATGATGATAAAGTTGAGTTAGATACAGAAGAGAGAAAAGACATAGAGAGCAAAAGTACTTTTCCTTTTCCAATCCATCAAGGGAAACAAATGGACTTCACAGAATTATTCATAATGGTGGATAATGAAGCACCTTGGGAACAAATTCTACAGCAAATCGCAGTTTACACAAAATCTGATGAAGAAATCTCTACAAAGAAGAGACGTAGAGATGATGAGGCAAAAGAGTGTATAACTGTTAAAAAAGATTCATTCCCTCCTAAAGCATCAGATCCAGGCAGTTTTTCTATCCCTTGTACCATAGGGAAGAAAAAGGTAAAGAAAGCTCTCCTTGATTTAGGTTCAAGTGTTAACTTGATACCTTATTCTTTACTGGAGCAAATTGGCAATGTTAAAGTGAAACCTGCAAAGGTTAAAATAGTAATGGCCGATGGATCTTCAAAGGAGCCATGTGGGATTGTAGAGGACATTATAGTTTGTGTTGGCAAACTTCAGTTCTTGGCAGACTTTGTGGTGATGAAGATGGAGACAGAGAAGATACCTATCATACTTGGAAGACCGTTTATGAAAACGGCCAGAGCTATTATTGATGTAAATGAAGGTATAGTGGTGCTCCAGGACAGAGAGGAGAGAGTGGTGGTAGACGTCTTCAAAGATGAGACGCAAGCAAGGGAGGAAGAAGCTAGTTATAAAGCTGCATTTCGAGATGCACCCATGACTAGCCGTAAAGATGAAAATCTCAAGATTTCAGGTAACCATTGTTTGTTGTTTCAAGTACCCAAGGAAGAAAATATTGGAAGAGGAGGAGAAATTCCTAGTGACTGGGAGAAAAGAAAACTCCAACTTGGCTCACCTGTAAGAATCAAGAACAAGTTGTGGGTTGTGAAGGGCTTTAAAGAGAAGGAGATGATAGAGATAGAGTCTCCATATTCTAGAAGAACCAAGATAGTTCAGAGGAAACAGCTGAGGAGTTGGTGGAATGACAACATCAACTATAAAGACGATGGAACTTGAACTTTATTAGGTCAAGCTAATGACGTTAAAAGAGCGCTTGTTGGGAGGCAACCCAGTGGATTTAAAGACTTTTGATTTGGTTTTGTAATTTTTAATTTGTGAACATTATTTTTGTAATTATTTTGTTGGAGATAGCATCTACTGAAGGATGCTAGGTGGTTAAGTATCTACTGAAGGATACTATGTTTGTAACACCTACTGATGGGTGTTGGTAAGAAAATTTTGCACCTACTGATGGGTGTTGGTGGATTTTCGGTAGATTGGGCAGACGTGAGGAGTTTGAGATTCTGAAGTGAAGAATCTCTCGGAGGCTTCGTTGATGAGGAGACTCGAAACGTGGCTGATAAAGTTGATGATGCGACGAGAAGAAATGTGTCTGCGAGGAGTACTGACGCGTGCCAAGTGCATCTGCTGGATGGAGGAGAGGTGAGTATACGGATGAGTGAGACACTGATGATGGGAAATGAGAGAATGGATAGTGTGAAGGGAAGGTGGCTAGAGGAGATCCTTTGGGATTCTCTAGCTTTGACTTTCAAGGGAATTAATTTCTGGAGTTCTCTCTACAGAAAGTTTAATTCATTATTCTCAAAAGTATCTTACAAGAGGTGGTGACATGTCTATATATAGGACTAGAAGTCCCTCCTATCTAGCACATGCCTAGCACCTTTTACACATGTTTTAATAAAAGTAAAAGAAATCCTATACTGAACTAATTGGGCTTGGGCCCCGTCTATCATCCCCTCCCCCTTGGAAAGGATTTGTCCTCAAATCTGATGGTGCTTCTGAAGACTTATTTTTGTTGGCTTCACAAGGGTTCCTCCTGGGTCAAATATCCATCTGCAATAAGCATCAAACATATCTCTAATTAGTTTTCTTTGACCCAATAAGATATATAAAAGAATATGTGTAGAAGAAGGTTTCTTAATTTTGAAATTTTTAATTTTAATATAATAAAGAAACCTTTCTTCATTTGAAATTTTATTTGTATCTTGAGTTATTGGTAACCATAAAGGTAACCATAACCCAAGTTGTGACTTTGCATGTGTTGAAAGTGATAACATTTTGAAAGATTGAGTGGCAAATTCTTTGAAAGAAAAGTGAAATTTGGAAAATTCAAATATAAATGGAGAAAAGTGAGAGGATAGAAAACCTCCCCTTAAGATTCTAGCTTCTAGTGTAGGAGGATATGTTGCCCTTAGTTGCTCTCTTTTTTTCTTTTCTTCCATTTCTATCCTTTCAACTTCTTCCTTTTCTCTTCTTTGTGCTTTTTTCTTTCTTTCTTTTTTTTTTCTTCTCTTCCTTCCTCGTCTCTTCTATCTCTCTCTTCCTCTTTTCTTCTCTCTTTTTCTTCCTCTTTTCTTCTCTCATTTTCTTCCTCTTCTCTTCTCTCTTGCTCTTTTCTTTTCTCTTCTTCTCTTCTTTCTTTTTCTCTTCTGTCTATTTCTTCCTCTTTTCTTCTCTCTTGCTCTCTTCTCTCTTGCTCTCTTCTCTCTCTTTTTAATCTCTCAATTCTATATTTGCTTGTCTCTTCCCATAGCCTCTTAAGTTTTTCGAAAAACTCACTTTCCCTATGAGAGAATCCACTTAAATTTTGAATGAATGACTCACCTTCTCTAATAAGTTCTCTCATAAGTTTTAAGTTTCTTTCAATTTCTCGAGGCACAAACTTTCTTCTCATACAAGCTTTCAATTCATTCCAATCATAGATGGGATATTTTCTACCTATCTTAACATGATATTGTGTATCATCCCACCACTCTCTTGCATGCTTTTTAAAACTAGAAGTGTAAAGACTAAGAATATAAGATTCATTCTCTCTAGAATAGAAGGATTCATATTTACTTTTTCTCACCATGAATGAATGCATGTCATTAATTTCCTTTTCCCAAGCTAGGTATGTTAATGCACCAATATCATCACCAAAGAATGGAATGTTTTCACTAGCTTGTTTATACAATTCATCTTCAATCCTATCAAATTCATAAGATGAACAAGACTTCCTTCTAGCTTTATCATGTTCTCTTTTGATTTCTTTGTAACTAAGTTGTTTACCAAAATTAAAATTCCTAGAAGACCTATATGAATAACAAGACATCTTTGTTTCTAAAAGTTTTTCTAGTATAAAAGATATACAAGATTCACACTTAGACAAGTCCCAGGTAAGAGAGGTGAGTCATGAAGACTGCTTAAGTACCAAGTCTTGCCTTGCCAGAAATGTCTTAGGTTACTACTAGTTACTCTTTAAACTAAAATCACTTTTAAAATCAAAGGACACAACTCACAAACAATCACAACAATTAAACACTAATAGACACTAATAGACGAGACTCTTCGGACTCTAATGTGACAAGGCTTAGAGTTTAATCTCTTCTAGCCTAAGTCACCCCTAAACGTGAACACAAAATCAAACAAACAAAACACTTAAGAAAATAGCGGACTCTAATGACCCCTACGAGATACACAAATGAAGTCAATATTAAAGTCTACTCCTATGGTGAAGCTTGTAGCTTTGGCTAACAAGACACATTCACCTGTCTAGCTATGCTAAACAAATCAAAGCAAGTAAGGTTGCCAAGAGTTTGAAAGAGCACCAAGGACTCTTCCAAAGAACTTGGACTTTATAAAAGGCCATTTTACAAAACAAAAGCTAAAACTAACAGTGGGCTAAGACAAACCCATTACAATTCAGATGAATCAAACAAATACAGAGAAAATAAAAAATCAAAACCATGATGCGGTCCTAGACCACTTCTTCATCTTGCACGAAATCTTCCAGAGGCCAAATATTCCTTTCAATTCTCGGCCTAGATCAAGAAACTAGCTTATCCAATCCTGCAATCACACATGCACAAAACTGCTATGAGTATTCACTTGGTTAAAACAGATTGCAAAAGAGTATATAGGGTAGTAATAATTTCCCTTTCTCTTGGCTGCACAAGCTTTCCAAGCTTTCCACTAAGATTATGCTGTTGTTCAATTAAACTCCTGCACAAACTGAATTCCAACCAAATCAACAATTAAACAATTTTAATCCTAACGATTGCAGGCCATACTAAACAATTTAAGCATATCAAAACAGTTTGAGATAAAAGAAACTCCCTTTAGTTCAGATGGTTGCTAGCCTGCTCCAACTACACTTTTGCTCAATTTTGTTGTTGCTGGAATCAACTCTCTTGAATCTCCTGATCAGTTCAATCCTACAAAGGCAAATGCAGATCTGCAATCAAAATTTTTTTTTCTTAGCTAGAACAAATTGTACAATGAAAACACATAACAGTAAGAACTTCCCTTTTATTCTCTGGCCTTCACGGTGCACTTGTTAATCCTGACAGCGAATAGAATTGCTTTTGCTCCCAAATGACAAACTGCAATTAAATATTCACACTCAATTCATCAGAGCAACCATCAATGCTATCAATTTCCAGCTAAGACAGAAACAGTTAAGCAATCCAGAGGTAAGAAAGTTAAACAACTCCCCTAACTAAATGGTTGGTCTATCTTGCTGTAAACTCTACTGAGATTCTGCTGCTGCTTAAAATTCTTGACTCCAAATGTTTATCAACTCTGCACACAACACTCCTAGTTTGCACCTTATCCCTGCACTGATTTAGTTCAAATCTGCACACTGAAATTACACTAATTCCAGCAAAATACACATAAACATGGATATTAGACCATATGCAAATGGGTGTAATTCAAAGCTGAACCCAAAATGATTAAACAATCATTCCAAATTAATCAAAACCTGATCAAACCAATGGACAAAGAGTGATATGATGTAATGCGGAAAATTCAGCTAACATTAAACAATGAATTTAAACAGAATGGAAATCTGCACAAATATATCTCAGCTGTTTAAGCTCTCAAATCATTTCATTGAAATTCTGATATGCACACATGGCCAATGTACTCAATTTTCATCATATTCAAATATATGAAGTTCAAACCTTAGTCCAACTGATTATACAACCACCACAAGCTAATCAAATCAATAGAGAAAGATTAACATGATGCAATGCAGAAATTGGCAGTTAAAACAATGTTGATGCACTCCCAGAAATGCTCATAAAATAATCAGCACATTATTTAAAAATCCTATGCATCTACCAAGTTTCCATAGGTCTTATCAAATCAGAATCAACATTCAACATGCCCAATTAAACCATAAAATCAACAATTCACTTTCAAAACAGTGAGTATATCAATTAATTCAACAGGCAATGTTTGACAATAAAGTGAGTGCAATGACAGTTTAAACATTCACAAGCACAATTAGCATCACTAGCAAATCAGCCATCACATTCAAGCATTTAATATCTCACTGAATTCATCAACATTTTATGAACTAAATTGATTTCAATAACTTCTTAAACAGTCACAACTCTCCACTCTGATCATCTCATTTTCGTTTCCTGCACAATGAACAATCAACAAATGGTTAGTTGAAACTGAACTCTTGTAAATGCCAATAGCCGCTAATCTCACAGCACCCAGATTTCTCTCTTAAAACATTTTAAGGCACTCAAATGAAATTTTCAGTCTAAGCCAGAGAATCCTGTGGATCACCACCACCTAATATGCTACCATTCACACTTACCTTCTTTCAAATCCCAAAAACCAGGATGGAATCAGATTTCTCAATTCAGGAAAAATGGTTAACTAAGGCAAAGTGATGGACAAACAGTACAACCACTCAAATAGCAGGGCAGACTCTAACTAAGGAAACTCTAGACCAGATGAAATAAGCAAATAAAAGCTTCAATTAAAAGTTGGCAGAATAGATTTCACATGCATTGCAGACAAAACTAGATAACCAACAAAGACAAACAAGAAGCAAAGCTATCAAGAAGGGAAGCACTCAAAAAATGAACCTAAGATCAATTCTAGAGTAGATTTCAAAAGCAATAAAAAGATGAAGAACAAATTGCAGAACTTTTGTAAACAAATGTTCAAACTGATTCACTTTATTTCAGAATTGTAGTGCAGCATCTAACATTGTTAATTTCAGCCTTATGCACTGTTTTACAATGAAATCAGTAGAATCAACTCCAATTACAAGTGTTACTGCTTGGTTCAAATTCAAATCACAGATTTAGTGGTTGTTTTGTACAAGATTACAAGTACTGCTGATGTGATGCAGATTTTTATGGATTAATCATCAACCACTTACAAATCTTAAGCCAGAACAACTTTGACACAAAGGTGCAGTAACACAAGTCAAATCAAATTTAATTCTGCAGAAAAGAAATTAAAGCACTCAGACACAATGACTCTAGGATGTACTAATGTTAGAACTTAGTAATGATCTAATACTAAGCTGAATAGACACACAGTCAAGAACATTAAAACAGACTTCAAAGAAAAACCAGTTCAGTGTGGCTGGCCAAAATAGAGACTGATGCTACTAGCTCAATGCAACATTTCATAGCTTAATTGGTGTGCATTTGCTATCCACAAGCAGATTCAACTTTTAGCTCACAGAATTTCAAAAGTGCAATACAATTATATGTAATGGACAACATCAAAAACTCAAGACAGCTTCAGAGAAATGAAATGACATTAAAACTGCTGTTGAAGTCTGTCATCAAGCTCATTCAATTGAATGTCACTGCTTATGATGATGGACAGATCTTACTCAAAGCAAAAACTCAATTGAATCAGTTAAACTCAGATTTAATTGACAATTAAAAACAAAGCAACATGACATAGACAAAACAGAAATGGATTTAGAAAATAAAAGACTCAAACAAATTGGATTCACCGAATAAAATGATATAAGACTCAAAGCACAGAACGACGCAACACACAATATAGAAATTGGAAACCTATTTGAATAACTCAAACAGATACACAAAATCACAATTGAACTGAAATCAACCAAGACAGTAAAAGAAATGATGAACAACGCGTAAGCTAAACAGATCAACACGATTTGAATTAGAGACTCGAGACAAAACAAAAACACGACTGAATCAAATGAAACAAAACTCAAAACAGAAACAAGGAACGAAACAAAAATGCGAAAATGAAAGAAGTTAAACGCACAGCGTTAAACCAGAACATGAATCAAGCAGAAACCTAATGAACAGATCAAACATAAACCAAAAACAAGACCATGAATCAACACAAGACAGAGAAGGAATCATAATGAACAACACGAATAATTGAAAAAACCAAACGCACAGATTGAATCTCAAGAACAGAGAACAGATCGAGACAGAAAAATTTGAGAATCGACGAAGAGTAACTCAGATCAGAGAGAAACAAGATACTTAGCTCAAGCGGACGCGCCTAACCTGGCTCTGATACCACTTGATAGCTGACGGCTTGAGCTAAATCCGGAAACGACGAGAAATCTGGATTTGCTCGAGATGAAGACCGGGAAGCAGCGGAAGAAACAAATGTAGTCAAGAACCCTAGTATTTGGATTCGAAGATGAACAGCGAGGAACAAACCAGAGATTTGAGGTTTGTTCGGTTGAAAACTAGGGTTTGATGCGGAAGCGGTTTGAGCGATGGAGAAGTGATTTTAGTCGGTGAGAAAGGATATAATCGGTGGAGAATGGTCGTGAAGCAGAGATGAATATGTGGTTCGGTAGATTGGGCAGACGTGACGAGTTTGAGATTCTCAAGTGAAGAATCTCTCAGAGGCTTCGTTGATGAGGAGACTTGAAACGNATTTTTTTTATTCTGTTTTGGTTTAATTCGTGTCTGTGAGTGCTGTAATCATGCATTTGCTTTTCCTTAAAGTTTGTTGATCATTTTAAACGGTGAAAATTGTTTGTATGAGTTCATTCCAGCTTTCAAAGTCATTTTCTAGTTTTGTCCAATGTCATGTGCCTATGTGCAGTTTTAACTTCTGTCAGCATGCGTTTGAATCTGTTCTGGTATAAATTTTTCGTTTAATTTGAGTTCCAGTGCATGTGTAGCCATAGATGAATCATATAAGGCAATCACACAATGTCTAGCCTTGATTATATGTGCTAAATCAGTCCACACATGATTCTGTAATCACAAATCTGCATCAAATTTGCTTCTCTGGTTTGATCACGTGCAATCACAAACCTCATCACCTGCTGCCACTCAGCAGCCCACTTCAGTCCAACCCTCATCAGTCCAACCCTCATCAGTCCAACCCACACCAGTCCAGCCATCAATAGAGGAGCAGGATGATGAAAATCATTCTGATGATAGTTATGTACATTATTAGGTTTCATTTTCTTATTACTTGTTAGACAAACATTTGGATATTAGAACATTTTGAGTTGATATCATTTCAATGTTAGATGTACTTACAGACTTTGGATGTTACAACATCCTTGTGTTACATTGTTTTATGTTTGAACTATAAATACATTATTTATATATTAATGGATGTCCTGTGGATTATTTGATGTGCCATGGATATTGATCATTGATTGATCTTTGAGATGCACATTATGCATGTTTGTATGTGTTTGAAAATTGTTATGCAGGTTTGTTTGTAAATTAAATTTGTTATACAGGTCTGGGTTGCAGAGGGAAAACCATTTCTCTAAAACCTGCTCTGCATTTTACCGAAGGCTTTTGCCCTTCGGTAAATGCCCTCGTCTGGCCATTACCGAAGGCTTCCGCCCTTCGGTAAATACCCTCGAATGCTCATTACCGAGGGCTTCTGCCCTTCGGAAATTACCGAAGGCTTTCGCCCTTCGGTAATTACCGAAGGCTTTCGCCCTTCGGTAATTACCGAGGGCTTTCGCCCTTCGGTAATTACCGAAGGCTTCTGACCCTCGGTAATTACCGAAGGGCAGAAGCCCTCGGTAATGGTTAGCGACAAGGGATTTACCGAAGGATTTTTGGCCGTCGATAGGCCTTCGGTAAACATCCATTATCGACGGCTTTTGGCATTTTCCGAGGGCTTCTGGCCTTCGGTAATGCCCTACTTTTTTGTAGTGCTAGATGAATAACAATGAAAGTATGAAAGAATAAACCCAATAAAGTGAAGAGGTAGCCTGAGCATCCAAGATCCTCCTTCAAAGGGGTGAAAGAGAGAGTGTTTGCCTCGTTTCTGCCAAAGATCCTAACTAGGACGTGCAAGCCCTTATATACTAATCTAGAGTTACAAAAGATTACAAAAGTCCAAGCCCAAAAAGTGCCGCTCAGCGTATTTACCGCTCAGCGGTGGTTACGCGTCTTCTTTCTTCCCCTCAGCGGCCATTTGCCCCTCAGCGGTTCCAACGTCACCTCTTGAGTGCCGCTCAGCGGTAGTTTGCCGCTGAGCGGTGCCTTCGACTTCTCCTTTTTGCACTCTTTCTTGTCTTTTCTAATGTCCTCTCTCTTATTCTTCACTTCTTTCACCAAATTCACCTCAAAACCTGCACAAAAACACTAAATCAAGCATAAACCTGTCCAGCTCTCTTATTTCTGAAAATATAAACAAAATGCATGATTTCAAGCTAGTTTCTAAGTCTAAAGGTTGCTTTTAGTATCACTTTAAGCATGAAAATAACAGTTTTTCAACTGTTATCACAACCCCAAACTTAGAACTTTGCTTGTCCTCAAGCAAATAAAATGTAACTCCATCTCCAACCAATTCATATGATGGTTCACTCATTCAAAATCCTCTTTTCAAGATAAGTAATAACTTCACTCAAACTTAGACCAAGAGTTCAATCAAGATGTGCACATGCTTTAGTGTTCACAAAGTCATTTAAATTCCAACAAATGCTATTTTTCATGAATGATCAATCAATTAAGCATGGATGTTCATGTGCTTATGGAATATTTCCTCACTAGGTAAAGTGTTTCACTCAACACACAAGTGTATAAGAGGTAAAGTGTTTCACTCATTCACTCCACTATCACAATGTCACATGAATCAACTTTGCCTTTCATTTAACCACAATCAAATACATTCACAAGCATGCATCATCACAAGGACTTTTCAATGGCTTATAATGTGGCTGGGCTAACAAGAAAATTGGTTTTTCTGGATCACAAAATCCTTGAGTTAAGAGAATCATAACAACACAATCTTCTTATTCATTCCCAACTTTCTTTTGCCTTTGCTTTTGCATTTGCATTGAGCTTTGCTTCTTTTTTTTCTTTTCTTTGCATATTCTTACTTTTTAGCTGTTAGCTCAATGCTTTTTCCTTTTTCATGTTTCCCCAATAACCCCAAACTTGAACATTTAACAATACCACACAAGATCTTCTACTTAACTCAAGGTAAAGATTTTCAATCAAGGGTGTTCAGTGTATATTTAAGGCTAAGGGTTCAAAGGATAGAACACAACGTGTTCTCTTTTAGAAGGCTAACTTTATGAATTTGGCCAATAAAAAGGGTTTCAAAAACACGGCCTTTGATCATATGATGCAAAACAAGCAATTGATTCAATCATAGAAAACCTGGGCAAAGTCATTCATGCTTTCAAAGTAATAGCATTCAACAATAACAACTCTGGAGCTCAAAACCTCACATATAAGCTCATTCACATTTGACATGCACATCCTGCTTAATTTCACAATCACAATCATGATATTATGCATTTGTTCACAAAGCTTGTGAATCACCTGTATAAGCATTTTAATGTGCACATCATCTCAACATCAATCAATCATAAGCATCATTCAGCATTACTTATCACACAATCACAGTTAATAGCAAACCATCACAAGAAACCAGGTTTCAATAGAGTACATCAAACCCTAATCTAAAAACAAAAACAAAAACAACTTACAAAGTACTGGGTTGCCTCCCAGTAAGCGCTTGTTTAACGTCCCGAGCCTGACCCAAACTTTCAAGGATCCACCAACAACATCATGGTGGACAATTGTTGCACCTCTCCCCCTAGATAGGGCTTGAGACGTTGACCATTTACCACCCAACTTCTCTGCGGATCATCAGATGGATTAAAGATTTCAATTGCTCCATGCGGATGCACTTCTTTTATCACAAATGGTCCTGTCCATTTTGACTTCAGCTTCCCAGGAAATATCTTCAATCTTGAATTGAACAATAATACCTGTTGTCCTGGATTGAAAACTCTATTCACCAACTTCCTGTCATGATAAAATTTCATTTTGTCTTTGTAAGCCTTGGATGAATCATATGCATGTAAGCGCATTTCTTCAAGCTCCAAAATCTGCCGTCTGCGGGTGCATTGAGTGTCATAAGGATCAAAATTCAAGAATTTCAAAGCCCATAATGCTCTATGCTCCAGTTCAACTGGCAAATGGCATGCTTTCCCATAGACTAGTTGAAATGGTGATAATCCCATAGACGTCTTCATTGCTGTCCTATAAGCCCAAAGAGCATCATCCAATTTGAGAGACCAATCCTTTCTGGATGAAGTCACAGTCTTTTCCAGGATTCTTTTTATCTCCCTGTTAGACACCTCAGCTTGGCCATTGGTTTGTGGATGATAAGGTGCAGCTACCTTATGCTTTACTCCATAGTGTTTGAGTACTTTCTCTAGCTGATAATTGCAAAAATGAGATCCTCCATCACTGATCAACACTCTTGGAGTGCCAAAACGTGAGAATATCTGCCTCTTCAGGAATTTAATTACCGTGCTAGCATCATTTTTAGGACAAGCCAATGCTTCCACCCATTTACTCACATAATCCACTGCTACCAGAATATATTCATTGTTGAAAGATGGAGGGAAGGGTCCAACAAAGTCAATACCCCAACAATCAAAGACCTCAACCTCTAAAATACCTTGTAAAGGCATCTCATGACGTTTAGTGATTGTCCCTGCTCTTTGACATTTGTCACAATTCCTAGCATGATTATGAGCATCCTTAAATAAAGTTGGCCAATAGAATCCTGATTGAAGGACTTTTGCTGCTGTTCTTTCTCCATTAAAATGTCCTCCATAAGGTGAATCATGACAATGCCAGAGAATTCCTTCTGCTTCTTCATTTGTAACACATCTCCTTAGAAGATTATCCGCTCCAATTTTGAACAAATACGGATCATCCCATACAAACTGCTTGGCATCATGTAGAAATTTCTTTCTCTGTTGCCAAGTTAAATCTTCTGGCATGACTCTTGCAGCTTTGAAATTGGCCATATCAGCAAACCAGGGCCTCTGCTGAATATACATGAGTGATTCATCTGAAAAAGATTCCCAGATTGCAGACTCCTTGCTAGTGACCTCATTGTTGACTAACCGTGACAAATGATCAGCAATTAAGTTCTCACTTCCTTTCTTATCACGGATTTCTACATCAAATTCTTGTAATAGTAGTACCCATCTAATCAGACGTGGCTTAGAATCTGGTTTTGTCAACAAATATTTGATAGCTGCATGATCTGTATAGACAATCACCTTAGACCCAATAAGATAGGGTCTAAATTTCTCTAGAGCATATACAATGGCAAGAAACTCTTTCTCTGTAGTAGCATAATTCAATTGAGCATCATTCAGCACCTTGCTAGCATAATAGATTGGATGAAACTTTTGTTCCTTCCTTTGGCCGAGAACAACTCCCAATGCATAATCACTTGCATCACACATTAATTCAAAATTTTGATTCCAATCTGGTGCTACAATTACTGGAGCTGACACTAGCTTCTTCTTCAATATATCAAAAGCTTTCAGACAATCTTCGTTCATCACAAAAGGCGCATCCTTCATCAAAAGATTACTCAATGGTTTAGCAATTTTTGAGAAATCTTTGATGAATCTTCTATAGAACCCAGCATGACCAAGAAAACTCCTAATCCCCCTTACATCTGTTGGGGGAGGCAGTTTCTCAATGACTTCTACTTTGGCTTTATCCACCTCAATTCCTTTAGCAGAGATTTTATGCCCCAGTACAATCCCTTCAGTTACCATGAAATGACATTTCTCCCAATTCAGAACCAGATTTGTCTGAACACATCTTTTGAGGACAGTGTTCAAATTAGCTAAACATCTTTGGAAAGAATTTCCAAAAACTGAGAAGTCATCCATGAATACTTCAATGCATTTTTCTAAAAGATCAGAAAAAATTGCCTGCATACACCTCTGAAACGTAGCTGGAGCATTACATAATCCAAAAGGCATCTTTCTATATGCAAAGATACCAAAAGGACAAGTAAAAGCCGTCTTCTCCTGGTCTTTTGGATCTACCACAATTTGATTATATCCAGAATATCCATCCAGAAAACAATAGAAAGCCTGCCCTGATAACCTTTCTAGCATCTGATCCATGAAGGGAAGAGGAAAATGATCTTCCTGGTAGCTTTATTCAGCTTCCTGTAATCAATGCACATGCGCCAGCCAGTAACTGTCCGAGTAGGAATAAGTTCATTCTTATCATTATAAATTACTGTAATCCCTCCTTTCTTTGGAACCACCTGTACTGGACTCACCCATTCACTGTCAGAGATTGGATAGATGATACCAGCTTCTAGCAGTTTCAACACTTCTTTTCTGACCACCTCCTTCATGACAGGATTTAACCTTCTCTGCGGTTGAGCACTTGGTTTATAGTCCTCTTCCATAAAAATCCTGTGCATACAATAAGTTGGGCTAATACCTTTGAGATCTGATATTGACCACCCAATTGCTTCTTTGTTGGCTTTCAGAATTTCTATCAACTGCTCTTCTTCTTGTAAAGATAAAGAGTTGTTGATGATGACTGGCTTTGTTCCACCCTCTTCTAGAAACACATATTTCAAATGTGATGGCAATCTTTTCAATTCTGGCGATTGTGCTTTGATTGTTTCTTCCTTATCAATTGTTTCAAATATTGGATCTTTCTCTGGACCCTTTTTCAATGTTTCCAAGTCCATCAGACATTCATCGATCAATTTCTCTTCTTCTTCATCCAAATCTTCACATGCATCAATGAGCGTTTTTTCCAATGGTGAAATATTACGCACCATTCTTTCTTGAACCATACAAACTTCATCAAGTTCATCAAATTGAAAGCATGCTTTGTCATCATTTGGATACGTCATGGCCTTGGATACATCAAAAGTAACTTCCTCATCATCAACTCTCAGTTTAAGCTTACCATTCTCCACATCAATCAAAACTCTAGCAGTCTTCATAAAAGGTCTCCCCAGAATAAGAGGAACATCACTAGCTCCTTCCATCTCCATCACAATGAAATCTACTGGGAATACAAATTTGTCAACCTTCACTAGAACATCTTCAACCACTCCATATGGATATTTAAGAGACCTGTCTGCCAATTGAAGAGCCATTCTGGTTGGTTTAATTTCCAACCCCTGAATTGTTCTGCACATGGATAGCGGCATTAGATTAATGCTAGCTCCCAAATCAATCAATGCTCTTCCAACTTTCACATCTCCTATGGTACATGGAATGGTGAAGCTTCCTGGGTCTTTAAGTTTAGGAGGTAGTTTCTGTATGATTGCACTGCAATTGCCCTGTATATTGATAGTTTCCTTCTCAATGTACTTGTGTTTCTTTGTGAGAAGTTCCTTCAAAAATTTTGCATATGCTGGCATCTGTTGCAATGCTTCAGAGAATGGTATAGTGATCTCCAACTTCTTAAACAGTTCCATGAATCTTTCCAACTGCTTTTCTTTCTCCTTCCTTGAATAACTCTTTGGATAAGGAAGTGGCTTTTCATACTCTTTTTCTTTCTGTCTCTCTTCTCTCTCAATTTTTTCTCTCCTCTCCTCTTCTTCTTTTCTCTTTTTCTCTCTCTCACATGTTTCTTTTTCACTCTCACTCTCATTTTGTCTCTCCTCTAACACTCTACCACTTCTAGTCACAACAGTTTTGCACTCCTTTCCAAGATTATCCTGTTTAATTTCGTCAACTATTCTCTCAACATGAACCTCCATTTTTTTAAATGCAACATCCACATTATGACAATAGGACGCATTTGTCTTCAAGAATCTCTGGAAAGTCTCTTCAAGCTTTGTTGTTTTCTCAACTGGAGTAACTTGCATCTGCCATTTTTGTCGTTCTTGAACCATTGAGACCTGTTGTATTCCCTGTGGTATTCGAGAAAGTTTCATGGTTACTTCCTCAAGCTGTTGAAAGAGAGTTTTATTTTGTTCTAGCAGAGCATCATGTAATGGTAACAACTCCCTCTGATGAAAGTCTCCTTTTTCAATATTGAGTTCGTTGTCACTAGTAGCCATATTTTCAATAATTTCAGTTGCTTCCTCTGGAGTCTTCCATTTGATATTGCCTCCAGCTGAAGCATTCAGTATCATCTTGGTTTGTGAACCAAGCCCTCCAAGGAAAGTTAGGACTACTTCTTCTTCTCTGAAACCATGCATAGGAGTTTTACGTAACAATCCTTTGTATCTGTCCCATGCATGTCCAAGTGATTCTTCCATGCCCTGCTTGAATGAAGATATCTCTTGCTTGCCCTTAGTCACCTTAGATTGTGGGAAGTATTTGTTTAAAAACTTTGTAACCACTGCTTCCCACTCTGTGAAACTTTCTGCTGGAAAAGAGTTCAACCAAAGCTTAGCATTGCCTCCCAATGAGAAAGGAAACAAGCTAAGTTTGATAGCTTCGTCTGGCACCCCATTAATCTTGACCGTATTGCAGATCTCATTAAAGGTTGTAAGGTGCTCATATGGGTTTTCATGTGATAACCCATTAAATTGATTACTCTTCACCAGTTGAATTAATGCTGGTTTGACCTCCATGTTGGTTGCATTGACTCTAGGTCGAGCTATGCTGTTAAAGTGTTGAGGTCCAGCAAGATTAGTATAATCTGCAAGAGTTCTTCTAGCATTATTGTTCTCCATACTCCTTGTGCTATTGAACTAGTGCTGGTTTGACCTTCCTGCATACACAAGAAAACAAAACCCTAGAAAAGATTTGTTAGCGCAAAAAGATATAGGAGAAGATAGAGATTCAAAAGATAAAAAGATTTAGAAGATAGAAGATTTAGAAGATAGAATGAAATAAAACCTAATCTAAAAAATAAAATCTAATCTAAAAGATAAAATAAAATAAAATCTAACCTAACCTAAAACATAGAATAAGAATAAAATAAAATCTAACCTAAAAAGATAAAAAAAAAATCTAATAAAATAAAATAAAATCTAATCTAAAAAGATAAAATAAAATCAAATAAAAACCGAAAAATAAAAAACAGAAAATAAAAACAGAAAACAGAAAAACAGAAAACAAAAAAAATAAAAATAAAATCAAATAAAATACAAACTGAAAAATATAAACAGAAAAATAAAATAAGATAAAATAAAAATTCGAAATTTAAATTGAAATCATGCTTTTCTTTATATTTTCATAAATAACAGAGCTGGACAGGTTTATGCTTGATTTCAGTGTTTTTGTGCAGGTTTTAAGGTGAATTTGGTGAAAGAAGTGAAGAAGGTGAGAGATGGAATCAGAAAAGACATCAAAAAGTGCAAAGGAGAAGCCGAAGTCACCGCTCAGCGGCAGTTTACCGCTGAGCGGCACTCAGGAGCTTACGGGAGGTCCGCTGAGGGGCAAAATGGCCGCTGAGGGGAAGAAATGACTCACGCACTTACCGCTGAGCGGTACTTTACCGCTGAGCGGCACTTTTATGGGCTTGGACCTAATTTTCTGTAATTTACGAATAATATATAAGCTTTAGGGTTTCCTAGGGTTAGGTATCTTTGGCTGGAACGAAGCAAACACTCTCTCTTCCACCCCTTTGAAGGAGGATCTTGGATGCTGAGGCTTCCTCTTCACCTTTTTAGGGTTTTATCTTTCATTCTTTCATTGTTATTCATCTAGGTTCACCATGAATATGGTGAACTAAACTCTGTATGTTTAGTTCATTGTTATCCATACCGTCAGGGGAATTTCAATCAAGGGTGGAAACCACACCCAAGTATTGGTCAAGGACAAAGTGGGAAAGCTGGACAATCAGGGGAATTTAACAAGCAACAGCAACAACCAACCTTATGGCAACAAATGGCTACACTTAATGAAAGATCAATAAGGATGGAAGAAACTCTTCATCAATTCATACAGGCAACTACATCCACTCAAAAGAGCATTGAAGCTGCTATTAAGAACTTGGAGATGCAAGTGGGTCAAATTACTAAGCAGTTGGAAAAAAGGCCTGACAAAAATTTTGGGGTTAATACTGAGGTTAACCCCAGGGAAGAATGTAAGGTGTTAGTGAGTGTAAATGTTGAAACAGTTGACTTAGAAGAGAGAACAGAGAAACAAGAGATAAGAGAGATAAAGAGTGAAGACAATCTTCCTTTTCCAATAGATCATGAGAAACAATTTGATTTTACAAAAATATTCAAGATGTTGGATAACGATGTACCTTTGAAGGAGATATTACAGAACATTGCAGTTTATACAAAGCCTGAGGAAGAAGTCTCTACAAAGAAAAGACGTATAGAAGATGAGACAAAGGAGTATAAAGCTATTAAAAAGAAGCCACTCCCTCCAAAAGCAAAAGATCCAGGAGGTTTCTCCATTCCATGCGCTATAGGGAAGAAAAGGATAAAGAAGGCTTTACTTGATTTAGGATCAAGTGTTAACTTGATGCCTTATTCCTTACTTGAGCAGATTGGTGATCTTGATGTGAAGCCTATAAAGATGAATTTATTAATGGCAGATGGATCCTCAAAGAATCCCTATGGTATAGCAGAGGATGTTATAGTTTGTGTAGGCAAACTACAATTCTTGGTGGACTTTGTGGTGATGGAAATGGAGGATGAGAGGATACCCATTATTCTCGGAAGACCGTTTATGAAAACGACCAAAGTCATCATTGATGTGGATGAAGGCCTAGTGGTGTTCCAAGACCGAGAAGAAAAAGTTGTTGTAGATGTCTTCAAAGAAGAGAGGCAGATGCAGGAGGAAGAAGCTAGTCATAAAGCTACATATCAAGATGTACTCATGACTAGCCCTGAAGATGAAAAGCCAAATGTCAAAGGTAAACATTGTTTTTTGTTTCAGGTACAGGAAGAAGAAAATATTGGGAAAGGAAGAAAGGTCCATGATGACTGGATGCAAGAACGACTCCAACTTGGTAAACCTATGAAATTCAAAAACAAGTTCTGGGTTGTGAAAGACTACAAAGAAAATGAGGTGATAGAGATAGAGTCTCCACATTCCAGAAGAGTCAGAAAAGTGGACGGAAGCAGTTGATGAGTTGGTGTGATATGAACATCAACCATGAAGACGGAACATGAACTTTATTGGGTCAAGCTAGTGACATTAAAAGAGCGCTTGCTGGGAGGCATTCCAGTGATTTGAGGACAATTTTTCTTTTGATTTTATTTGCGTTTTGTAATTTTTTATAAACTTGGACATTAGTTCTATAAATTTCTGGGTTTAGCATCAAAGTTTCTTTTGGCGCCGTTTTTCGGTGTTCATAAATTTGTCATCACGTTCCTACTTTCTGGTGCTTTTTCAGATCTTTCTGAGCTTCATCTCCTTGGCACTTCAACTCTACTTCCATATTATCTCATTCCCTGGCAAAACAAGGGAATTTAGTCATAAAATCATCAAGTTCAACCTTAACTCTCTTATTCACACAACTTAACAGAAAAACATGATCTCAAGCAAGTTTCGAAGTAGAAAAGGGTGCATTTAGTATCAAAATCACATCACAGATAACAGTATTTTCAACCGTTATCAGTCACTGGATGAATAGAATGTCATGGCATTAGCAAATGTTTTGGGGAAGCATCATACTTTTTTAACGCCAAAGGGGGTTTTTCCGGCATCAGGGCTTCCATGATAGCTGATGTTAAAGGGAGCAAACGGGTTGATCGTACGATTTGTAGAGGTGTTGGTGACGGTATGACCCTGTTGTGTGCTTCCCTTTCTGTCGAGTGTTAACATGGTTGGATGGTTGTTGGTTACGGGCACCTTGTTCGTGATCCTGGTGGGTTGTTTGGGCTGTTGACGTTTAATGTTGAGCAGATTGCTCACGGCGGTTGGTAGCTTATTCTGCCCGTAACATATAATTTATTCATGGTGCTTCTTCTACATCTCCAACCATTAGTACAAAAACAGAGTATAACGTCACGCGTCCAACCACTGAATAGCCAACGTTAAAAATGAGCGGTGACATTTCTGTAAATAAATGCAATTATTAAACGTCGTTTAGAATTGTAATTCGACGTAAAAAGGATATAAAACGACAAATGCTCTTTAAATTCGACGTCAAAAGGTTAGTGAATTCAATAAAAATTTGAGTGGGAGATTGAAAATTCATTCACTTTATTTTAGCACGCGATACCCTCTTCTCTTCTCAAACTTTTCTCGAACGAAGTTTGACGAGCATCACATGTAATCTTTCTTTCATTTGATACAAATGCATGTTTATTAACTACTTTATGTATGCTTTTTGTTTGTTTTAACAGATTATTTTCGTTTTCTTGTCCTTCATAGGCGCGTTCTGTTTTCTCTCTCACTGGTGACGACACTTTATTCCAATGAACCCACCTTTTGAAGGTTAGTTTTCGTTTTCGTTTTGAAGAACTTATGTGTTGAACTTGTTTGTTATTTTTTTTGTTGAACTTGTTTGTTGTTGTTGTTTGGTTGAACTTGTTTGTTGTTGTTTGATTGAACTTGTTTGTTGTTGGTTATTATTGTTTTTTGTTGATACTACACTACACGTTCATAGTTCATGCTTTATAAAATACCTAAAACTAAAATTTGTTGTTTTTCTGTTTTTCATGTTTCGTAGAGTTATAAAAAAGGATCACAATTAATTAAAAAAAATTGATTAACGTCGAATATTGACAAAATTCGACGTTAACGTTAACGTCGTATATTGAGAAAATTCGACGTTAATGTAACGTCGAATTTTTTTAATTCGACGTTAATTTAACATCTCCTGATATGACGTCGTTCACGATTTTGTCGTTAAAAGCCCAAAATATTCGACGTCGTACGCGATCTTTGTACTAGTGAACAAATGTGCTTGTATTTGTGCCTTGATGAACAAATTTTTAATCCCCGAAAACGGAGTCAAAACTGGTAAGATTACTCAACTAATTAAGACTCTAAAGAAAATATTTTGGGGTTTTTGAATGCAAATGCAATAAAATAAACATGAATGCAATTTGATCCATTGAGGCAAAACACAAGAATGAATGAATGAAGTTGATGATATTGTTGTTGGGGTTTAGATTTCACCTAATTTACTCTTACGTATTTATGAATTCGTCTTTCTTCATTAATGTTAATGCCACTTTCTCAATTACCTTAAACCCGATGTCTCAGCGAAGAAAGCTTAATCATAATCACTAGTTTACAATGTCTTGTCTCCCTAGCAATCACAGAAGCTTAAAGGCAACCAACCATCATACTCCTATGTCTAGGTTTATACTACTATTGGGAGAATTCCCCAGATCGTGATTTGTAAGATATCTCTCAATAACAATCCTAGGGAGAGAAGAAGTGAGTTGTCACATCCCTAAATCGTCCAACCCTAAGAGTACGAAATCTCCTGATACTTACAAATCATAAGATTTATGCCATACATGAATAAAACATCATAATCATTTGAGCAAAGAAGAATATCTCTAACAATTAATGAAAGAAAGCATGTATTTTTAAAAGATCTTGAAGAACAAATTCAATACATGAGAGTTTAAGAGGTTACATCTTTCCCAACAACAATAAGGGTTAGCCCTCTGATAACAGTTGAAAAACTGTTATTTTCATGCTTAAAATTGACACAAAAAGCAACCTTTACACTTAGAAACTAGCTTGAAATCATGCTTTTATCCATATTTTCATAAATAAGAGAGCTGGACAGGTTTATGCTTGATTTCAGTGTTTTTGTGCAGGTTTTAAGGTGAATTTAGTGAAAGAAGTGAAGAAGGAGAGAGATGGAATCAGAAAAGACATCAAAAAGTGCAAAAGGAGAAGCCGAAGTCACCGCTCAGTGGCAGTTTACCGTTGAGCGGCACTCAGGAAGTCACGGGAGGTCCGCTGAGGGGCAAAATGGCCGCTGAGGGGAAGAAACGACTCACGCACTTACCGCTGAGCGGCACTTTTATGGGCTTGGACCTAATTTTCTGTAATTTACGAATAATATATAAGCTTTAGGGTTTCCTAGGGTTAGGTATCCTTGGCAGAAACGAAGCAAACACTCTCTCTTCCACCCCTTTGAAGGAGGATCTTGGATGCTCAGGCTTCCTCTTCACCTTTCTAGGGTTTTATCTTTCATTCTTTCATTGTTATTCATCTAGGTTCACCATGAATATGGTGAACTAAACTTTGTATGTTTGTTGGGGAATCAATGTAATCTTTTGAAGCTCTCATATATGGAATTTGTTTTTACATCTTTTATTTAAGACCTATGCTTTCTTTCATCATTAGTTAGGGTTTTTCCTCTTTGCTTAATGCTTGCGTTGTTTAACTCATTCGATGCATGATTATTGGTTTTGTCGATACGGGCACGTACGGGGAAGTCTAGATCCGGGGAATCTCTCCCAATATTATATTGGTTGTCGTTAAGCTCCTGCACTTGATGAACTAATTATTAGGAATGCTAGGAATTGTATGAACTCGTAATTAGGGAGAAGCCTTCTTGAAAGGTACTTTAGAGAGTGGCATTAACAATGATGATTTGAATGTTGAATTCCTAAAATATATGAGAGTGGATAAGATGAAATTGACCCCCAACAACATATTCATACATATATTTCATTGAAAGTGTTTATCTTTTGCTTTTGCCATTGATCAAAACCTCATGCATACATGTTTATTTTCGTCTTTTGCATATAAAAATCCAAATATTTCGTCCTTAAGTCTTAGCTAATCAACAAACCACACAACTAAACTAGGCCGTGAGTCCTTTGGGAAGAACGATACTTGGTCTTACCAAGTTTATTACTTGAACGATTCGGTCATACTTGCCGATTATAAAACAAGTTTGTGACATCATATTTTGGTGATCATAAATTTGTCCATCACCCTCCATCGTCATGGAGAAACTAGATGAACAATGGAATGAAAGAATGAAAGATATAGAAAAACCCGAGAAAGAGAAGAGGAGAGTCCTCACCATCTCCAATTCTACCCGTAAGGGGTGAAAAGTGTGTTTCTCCTTCGTTCCAACCAAAGACCTAGGTTAACTAAAACCTTCTATAGTATTCTAAAAATTACAGAAAAGTAGGCCCAAGCCCAAAAAAGTGGCGCTCAGCAGTAACTACCGCTCAGCGGAAATAGCGCGTCTTCTATTGTGCCCCTCAACTGCATTTTTCCCCTCTTCTTTTGCACTTTTTGTGTCCTTTTCTGATTCCATCTTTGTCCCACTTCACTTCTTTCATCAAATTCATCTCAAAACCTGCAAAAACAAGGAAATCATGCATAAAACCTGTCCAACTCTCTTATTTCCAAAAACATAAGCAAAAGCGTGATTTCAAGCTAGTTTCTAAGTCTTAAAAGTTGCTTTTGATATCAATTTTAGGTGTAAAAATAACAGTTTTTCAACCGTTATCACAACCCCAAACTTGAAACTTTGCTTGTCCTCAAGCAAAACAAAACCTGGCTTAAATAAAATAATGATACTACAATAGTCTAGCACTAAAAAGCATTTTTCTCTTAGGACAAGTAAATCACTCATGAATGCTCATCATAGAAAGATTAGTCAAGATATAATGATGCTTTAGCCAATCAAGCTTCAACTATGGTGCTCACATAATCAAGACATACACAACAAATGCAAACTTCATGAATAATCAACAACCAAGCAAGAATGTTATCATAGAGTGCATGAAACTATTCCTCACCAAATATAGTGTTTCACTCAAGCACTCAAAAGTGTTTTACTCAAGCACTCAAAAGTGTTTCACTCAAACTCAGGTGTATAGTGTGGTGACACTCTTACACTCTACCATCACAATGTCACATGAATCAACTTTTCCTTTCATTTAACCACATATCAAACACACTCACAAGCAAGTTATCATCACAAGGACTTTTCAAGGCTTGTATTGAGGCTGGGCTAAGAAGAAAATTGGTTTTTCTAGACAAAAAAATCCTTGAGTTAAGAGAGTGCACAATTCATTCATTCATATTAACAATTAACACTTTTTCTCCTTTTATGTGAAAAACCAAATCTTCAACTTATTCCCAACTTTCCTTTCATTGAGCTCAACCTTTTCTTTTCTTTCTTTTCTTCTCTTTTCTTTTTCTTTTTATTTTTTCTTTTGCTCAATGCTTTTTGATAAATTTCATAAATTTCTTTCCGGTTTCTCACCACTCCAAACTTGAACCATTCTCCATTACCACAAAAACATATTCTACTTAACTCAAGGTAAGGATTTCAAAAAGGGTTTTTCCACTTTTCAAATTTAGGCTCAAAGTGCAAAGGTTAGAGAAAACATTGATCTTTATTGGGTTCACCTATAAACATTGGCTCTAAGGGAGAAGAAAAACATGGCCTTGATCATTTATAACAAGCAAGCAAGTGGTTCAATCATAGAAAATTAGGCAAAATCAATCATGCTTCCAAAGTAATAGCACTCAATCAATCAAAAACTCTAGAGCCTAATCTCTCACAGGTTAACTCAAGTTCCACAATTTGATAAACATCCTACCCAGCATATTAATCACAATTGAAATCATGCATCTATTTTTTTAACAAAACTATGAGCAACCACCATCTATGCTTAAAAAGCCTCAACAATCATTAACTCAACATGCATCATAGACCAATAGAGCAAACACAAGAATATTACTCAACACAAACAACAGTTTATCACATCATACCAAACCATTGCAGCACAACTCATTAAACCAAGTACATAAGCAAAAAATAAAAATAAAACAAAATTCAAATAAAATCAAGCAAAAACATAAAAATCTTGATCCAGCAGCATCCATCAGTAGATGTTGTCAGTAACATCCATCAGCATAGCATCCATCAGTAGATGCTCTCAGTAGCATCCATCAGTAGATGCTCTCTTATCTGAATCTTCCTCCAGCCATTAGTAGATGTGAATCCTTCTCATCAGCTTCCATCAGTAAATGCTAATCTTTCTCCTCTTCATCGGCATCCATCAGTAGACGCCTTCAGTAGCACCCATCAGTAGACGCTATCATTCATCACCCTCATCATAGCAGCATCCATCAGTAGATGTTGTCACTCCTGCAAAGTAAATTCAAATCCAAAAGAAAAAGTCAAAAATTGGGTTGCCTCCCAATAAGCGCTTGTTTAACGTCACGAGCCTGAACCAAAATCCTCCAGCATCCTTCAGTAGACGCATATCTTTATCACCAACACCCATTAGTAGGTGTATACAAACATAGTATCCTTCAGTAGATACTCTTCCACTAACATCCATCAGTAGATGCAAATCCTTTTCATCAACACTCATCAGTAAGTGTATGATAGCATACTATCCTTCAGTAGATACTCAATCACCTGGCATCCATTAGTAGATGTTGTGCTTCTCCTCTTGATGATCTTGCGCTCCTAGTACATATTTTCGAATTTGATCCTGTAAACACTAAAGAACACTGCACTAGAGCACCCAATTAACACAAACAGACAAAAAAGTAAAAAAGGAAAAAAATGAAGAGATAGAAAGATAAAAAGGATAAAAAGATAAAAATATAGAAAGATAGAAAGAAAAAAGAAAAAAAATAGAAAGATAGAAGCATAGAAAGAAAAAAATAAAAAGATGGAAGGATAGAAAGATAGAAAGAAAAAATAAAAAAAAATCAAAAGATAAAAAGATAAAAAAATAAAAAAATAAAAATAAAAATAAAAAGATAAACACAAAAAATAAAAAGAGAAAAAAAACTAAAAAGATAAAAAAAAGAAAAAGATAAAAAGATAAAAAGATAAAAAGAGAAAAAATAAAAGAGAAAAAGATAAAAAAATAAAAATAAAAAAGATAAAATAAAAAGAGAAAAAGATAAAAAGATAAAAAGAAAACATAAAAAGATAAAAAGATAAAAAGATAAAAGGATAAAAAGATAGAAATATATAAAGTCTAATCGGTTAAGAATCACACTAATAGAATAGTTATACCACGAGTCCCCGAGAACGGCGCCAAAAACTTGATGAACAAATTTTTAATCCCCGAAAGCGGAGTCAAAAACTTGTTAACCCTCGGCAATTGTAACCGAATCGTATCAAGTAATAAAACTGGTAAGACCAAGTATCGTTTCCCAAGAGACTCACGGCATTAAACAAATATGTGATTACTCAACTAATTAAGACTCTAAAGAAAATATTTTGGGGTTTTTGAATACAAATGAAATAAAATAAACATGAATGCAATTTGATTAGTTGAGGCTAAACACAAGAATGAATGAATGAAGTTGATGATATTGTTGTTGGGGTTTAGATTTCACCTAATTTACTCTCATGTATTTATGAATTCGTCTTTCTTCATTAATGTTAATGCCACTTTCTAAATTACCTTAAACCCGATGTCTCGGCGAAGAAAGCCTAATCATAATCACTAGTTTACAATGTCTTGTCTCCCTATAAATTACTCATGCATTATAAAGCACAGAAGCTTAAAGACAACCAACCATCATACTCCTATGTCTCGGTCTACTATTGGGAGAATTCCCCAGATCGTGATTTGTAGGATATCTCTCAATAACAATCCTAGGGAGAGAAGAGGAGAGTTGTAACATCCCCAAATCGTCCAACCTTAGGAGTACGAAATCTCCTGATACTTACAAATCATAAGATTTATGCCATACATGAATAAAACATCACAAGCATTTGAGCAAAGAAGAATATCTCTAACAATTAATGAAAGAAAACATGTATCTTTAAAAGATCTTGAAGAACAAATTCAATACATGAGAGTTTAAGAGGTTACATCTTTCCCAACAACAATAAGGGTTACCCCTCCATCGTCATGGAGAAACTAGATGAACAATGGAATGAAAGAATGGAAGAGATAGAAAAACCCGAGAAAGAGAAGAGGACAGTCGTCACCATCTCCAAATCTACCCCCAAGGGGTGAAAAGTGTGTTTCTGTGCTTAAGCCATCAAAAGATACAATCCCTAGGACGTGCAAGTCCTTAAATAGAACATAAAAGTAACAGAAAACAGGTCCAAGCCCACAAAAATGACAGAAAATAGGTCCAAGCCCATAAAAATGGCGCTCAACGGCACTTTTGCCGCTCAACGGTAAGTGCGGCACTGGCGCTTAGCGGAATTTGGCGCTCAGCGGTGATTTCGACACTTCAAAACTGCCGCTCAGAGCCACTCAACGCCGCTTAGCGTAACTTTTTCTGCACTCTGGTTGACTTTTCTGTATTCTGGTTGACTGGTTGACTTTTCTGGTTGACTGATTGATTTTTCTCGTTGATCAGTTGACTTTTCTGGTTTCTGTTGACTTTTCTGCATTCCAATCATTCTGTACTTTAACTATTCTTTCAAATCATTCCAATAACCTACAAAATCAAGGGAATCTAGCACAAAACCATTAAATTCACCTTCAACTCTCTTATTCAGAAAACTAAAGCAAAACCATGAGTGATACACTGTCGTTGAAGCTATCAAATTAATACTACTTTTCAAGGAAACTTCAGTATTGCCAAGTAGTATTCAAGAAAGTAGATAGGGTTAAAGTAACCCTGAGTCGTCTCCCAACGAATATGGAATTGCCTTTTAATATTTGAATCTTATGAATGCAATGCCATGTTCAAGAATAAAAATGATGTTTGGAGAAGGTTTAAAGAACAAATAAGAAACTTAAAAACGATTATAATGAAATAGTCTAATTCCACTGTTTTTCCAAGATAGATTCATCATCGGTTATTCACAGATAATTGTTCAATTGATTATTATTTAAGTTTCAATCAAATGCACTTAACCAAAGTAAATTGTCAATCAAATGCAAAACCTTTCTAGATTATTCACAATCAATTAAACCAAAGTACATTCTCAATCAAATCCTATTGTGTTTAATCATGTCTATTCTTAAATCGCCTAACCAAATTAAAAACTAATCAATCAAAGTAAATTCTCAATTGATTATAGTTGAAATTATTACTACCAATCAAAGTACATTCTCAATTGATAGTAAAAACCATTTAATCATATGAAAGTTCCTAAATTAAATCAAAGTAGATTCTCAATTAAACCTAGAAACCCTAGAACTCATATAATCAATATGAAAGTAGATTAAAACACATTATGATGTAAAAATCTTTGCTTTTAATTTGATAGTGAGATGAAAGACATAGAGAGAGAACAACTTAAATCAATAATCAAAATAAACAATTGCATTAACTCAACCTAACCTCAAAATCCATAATGGAATTACAACAGAATAGCCCTAGATGCTTAGCTCTCCATGAATGGAGTTGAATACAAGATGAAAGAAAAGTGAGAGAAGTGGTGAATGAATGAATGAAGTGAAGTCCCCTTTCTACCTCCCCTGGGTCTCTTTATATAGGGCTTGATTGGGCTTGGACTCTGAATATTCAGTTGACAAAATCTTTTATCTTATATCTTCCAAATAACTAAAAGATTTAGATAATCATAACATTATCTGGAAGAAATTTTCTGTTGATATTTCCAAATTAAATTAATTCAACAACTGAATTTTATCTTTTAGCTTTTCTAAATTTCCAAAATTGCACAAATGCCCTAAAATTTTCTCTATCTGCACTTCAGTCCTTCCTTTCTCTCCAAAATTTGCAAAAGAACCCCTTAATTGACCAGACTTTGACTATTTGACAATCTTTGACTCATATGGTCGTGGCCAATGGAAGCTCGCCACGTGGCAGTCGTTCCCAACCAAAAATTAGGGTTCTGCAGATTCGGGGAATACTCTTTCTCCAACGCCTATTCTCTCTCCGCGATTTCGCCTCTTCTCTTCCGCGGTGCTGCGAATCATGGACGCGTGAGACTTGGCATTTTCTGAGTGCAGGTTGTGCAAAGGAGATGGTTTTTCGCTGCTGATGGAGGCACTGCGAAGAAGATGATGGTGGCCGTGGAGGTTGTTGTGCGACGACGGCACTTGTATGCGCGCGATGGAGGTCTTGCGGCGACGATGATGCTCGTTGATGGCGTCCATTGCGGAATCGCGATTTGCGATTGTTGTGCGAGCGGAAGAGGTGGATATGTTTGTGGTTTGTTGGGTTGTGCAGGTGGTCCGCGAGGATGGTGGTGAAGCAGTGCTCATGGAGGTCTCGCTTTGGTGTTGGCGGTGCAAAGAAGATAGATTGGTCGTGAGTGTGGGCGGCGCGATTCTGGGTTTCTCTATGATTGGGTTTGTCTTCTTGCAGGTGCTTGCGGTGGAGAATCCATGGTGTGTGGCTTTGGGTGTCGAAAGCGGCGACGATTTCTTGATGTTGATGGTGGATGACGGCTTCGCGATGAAGAAGGGGGAGTGGCGGCGCGGTTTCACGGTGGCGGCACAGCATGGTGGTGACGAGTCCGGCGAGAAAGGAGGGAGAAGAAGTTGGCCGGCAGTGAGGATGGTACAGCGGCGGCTGACTGCGCATGGCCTGGCGGAGGCGAAACATTGGCTAGGGTTTGGATTGGGAATTAGGGTTTCAGTGGGTGGAAGATGATGATGACATGGCGGAGGGAGGTGACGTGGCGGCATGTGGTTGGCTAAATCTGTGTGGGGAGGATTTGGACACGTGGCATGATCTGGTGGAGTTTGTCTTAGGAAGGGTATGGGTAAGGAAATTTAGGAGGTGTATTCAGAATAGGGTTACTATTTGGCTTAGTATTAGGCCTGGTTAAGAGAAGAGGGGTGTATGTAGGGAAATTGAGAGGTGCAAAAAGTTACCTATTTGGCCCATCTGTACATTATTTTTCAAATAAAACCTGATTTTGGGCCTTCATTTGCAATTTAGTCCAATAAAGCTTTAATTTCAGCTGCACAAATAAATATTAGAAAATCCAAGAATAATTTATGCGCTAAAGCTCGCTTTTTACGTCTCATTAATTCTCAAACCCAACAATTTCAATCATCACAAATTCACTTTAAATCAATCATTTAAGCACATGAATCTCATTAAAAATTTTAATTTTAAAGCATAAATGTGGGCGTAAATATGCACTCATCAATGAGTTCAAGCATGCTTCTAAGTCAAAAATTGATTATCAAAATTAAGTATAAAAGTAACGGTTTTTCAACCGTTATCATGCCTACATGTCTTTTATCAATTCTTTCGTACTTTGTGGTTTCTCTATGTTTCTTATGGTCACCATTAGGCTTCTTCTTCCTCTCTCAGTCCCACAGTGGGCGCCAAAATGTTTTTGTATAAATTTGTGTAGGGCTGAAAGATATACCTTTTCGACGTAGCCTCCTTGTCTTCTGATATCTTTCTGACGTATCCTCTTTTCTTTTGATATCTAAACACCTGCTCCACTCACTTCAACTCCAAACAGGAAAAAGGTACCTGCAAAAGATACTATGACGCTCAAGTTAGGCGTTACTCAATAAGCTTGTTCTCACAATTGAATATTTGTAATTTTATAAAGCGTCCCTACCTTTGTGGCTTAACCTTGTATTTATAAGTTATTTCATGGACCTAAAAATTATCACAGGTCCAATGAAACGAACTTACCTTTAAATCTGGTCTGTTATTCATAAACAGCTTCCTTATTAGTTATCAATATCTTTAATCAATATTTTAACTATTTTGTTATCTATTCTCAGATATTATTTGTCCAAGTCATTGGCCCAATAATATTTTGCATGCTGGTCCAATTATGGTCTAACCTTAATAATTTAAATATTGGCCCAACATGGACACCTTTAAACACTGACCTAACATTAACCTGGTTGACCATCATTATCGTAGAGGATGGACCGAATGGTCATGACCGCTAACCGTTTGATTTATGTTATATACCATAACCGTTCTATTTATGTTATACACACTATGTTCTTCTCAATAAATATATATATAAATATATATATATATATATATATATATATATATATATATATATACTATACTATGTTCTTCTTAATTAAAAAATAAAATTAGTAGTAATATATTTTACTTTTTATAAAGGTTGAGATATTCTCGTAAAATTTGTATTCTATTATTGCTTTTGTAGTAATACTTATAGTCACTTTAAAGTCATAACTATATTTTATGAACATATAATACACTTAAATATACTCCCACTCAAATCAACAATAAATCTTTATATATATATATATATATATATATATATATATATATGGGGTTTGCTAACGCGCGTACGCCTATTTTTCAGTTGATACATTTCAGCAATGTGTACCGGATTTAGTAGCCTAAAATACCCTTATATATCATGAATTTTAAGTTTTAAGGTTAAGGGTATTTTAATCATTTTCATTCTCAAAACTAAAAAAAAAAAAAAAGAAACCCCAAACTCTTGCTCAACTCTCTCATTCCTCTCAACCCTTTCTCTTTCATCTCTCTCACTCTGACATTTTCTCTGTCATCCTATGGTAGTCCCAACTGAAAAAAATCATAAACATTGCCTGTTAAACAATCTTACAAAAACAGATTTTATAATGAGTTTTCATTTTATAATTTTTGTCTTATTTAATTTTATCCAATTTTCACAAGCATAAAAGAATTGGTAATTGACCTGGAAAAAATCAGAAATACTCGTTGTTAAACAATTTCTTACAAAAAAATGATTTTATAATGAGTTTCCATTTTATAATTTTTGTCTTATCTAATTTTCAAAAGCATAAAAGAATTGGTAATTGACCTGGAAAAAATCAGAAATACTTGTTGTTAAACAATTTCTTACAAAAAATGATTTTATAATGAGTTTTCATTTTATAATTTTTGTCTTATCTAATTTTCACAAGCATAGTGACATCAAAGGAATTGGTAATTGGCCTGGAAAAAATCAGAAACACTCGTTATTAAACAATTTCTTACAAAAAATAATTTTATAATGAGTTTTCGTTTTATAATTTTTGTCGTATATAATTTTATCTAATTTTCACAAGCATAATGACATCCGAAGGAATTGATAATTGGCCTGAAGAGTTTTTTTTAAAGATAATGATTCAACATATGCAGATGATGAAATTATAGAGGTTGGTGAAAATGGTAAAATTGAAGAGATCTTGAATGAACCTTTTCCTGAAGGTGAATATGTCAATGACCAATCTCTTTACAAAATTTACAAAAAAGAAATTGTTTAACGAGAAGTGTTTTTGATTTTTTCAATTAGGGCTACAGTAGGGATGAGGTGGGAATGAGAGAGATAAAGAGAAAGGGTTGAGAGGAATGAGAGAGGTTAGTATGGGTTTAAGTTTCTTTTTAGTTTTGAGAATGAAAATTATTAAAATACCCTTAACCTTAAAACTTAGAATCCATAATATATAAGGGTATTTTTATCTACTAAAACTCTACACATTGTGTACCAACTGAAAAACAGGCGTACACGCGTTAGTAAATCCCTATATATATAAACTTATAAAATACATTCAACATTAAACCTGATTTGTCATTTGTTATATTAATAAAATAATGAATTTCATTGAAGAAAAAAGCTACGTCTATGATGAGTCAATATTTTGTTCACTTCACTTAGTTTATTGTGCTAGAATTAATCAGGAAATTGTGCTTAAATGTCCGGTATTTTTCCGTTTTTGTTAATTGTGCTTAATTTGATCGGAAATTCGTATTTTAACTAATTTGAATTGTCTGAGCTTATTATTTTTATTATTGATTGGAGGAAAAAAATTTTGGAAATACAATTTGGGACACTTGGAGGTAAAATGAGTGAAGAGGTGTGAATTTCATATTTAAGGGTGCACTGGGAGAAGATGTTGTTGATTTCACATGGAGTCTTGGCCTTATAAAGCTCACTAATTCCATTTTCATTTTTATAGCACAAAAAGCACAGTAGTTGTCACGTGAACAATTTGGTTCAATGCTTTTACTATTCGAGCTTTTATTATTGAAATGTGCTTTTTGTTGTTTACATTCACGTATTGCTTCTCTTTCTTTCTTTAAGGAAAAGTGATTATTAATTGGTAAATGGTTGCACATGAAAGCATTGAACGGCACACACGTAAAGGGGAAGGGCAATTATCTTCTTTAAAAATTCTGCACCAAGAAACACAATGGGCCCACGGATAAGTAAATCTCCACTAAGAATGGGTGGCTTCTATTGGTTTTATGATGGCTGGAGTGCAAACCGAAATCTTCACGCTTCCAGCAGCTTTGGACACACTGCCACGTCCAGCAGGAGCAGCCACGTTGAGGAGGTGCTTCACTAAAGCAAGGTGTCCAAAGAAGACAACAACACGGCCCAAAGCAGTCCAGCACGTTCAGAAAGCAATCCACGTCCAGCTTGGAGAGAATGGAGGGTAGCGATCCAAAAAGCAAAGAAGCAGCACCCAACAACTTCGGTCCAGCAGAGAGAAGACTTCATACATCCAGCTGGCTGGGAAGGGTAGCAAAAGGAGAGCTCCAGCAGTGTTGAGGTGTCTCGGCCGAGGGCTGGATAGTCTAGGGTCCAGCCGCCACTTGCCACTCTCTGAGTTTTATGCTTTTTAGAGGCTTTTGTTTTAAACATTTTTTGGAGAAATGTAAGAACGGAGGGATATATTCACGCAGATACGATTTGTAGAATGAAAGAAGAACACTCTTGCCTTTTCATTTTGGGTTTTTTTTATGCACTTTTGATTGAATCCTTTTATTGTTTCTATGCTTGAATATTCACGCGTGTTGAGCTGGAAGAGAAGCAAAGCAGTGTTGGAATGTTGGGAAGTGTTGCAGCTGTAACGGAAAGGAAGTGGTGATTAAGGGGAAGCAGCAGCACGTAGGTGAAGCGCTGATTCCAAGAGCACGTGGAGTTGGAAAATGATGACACGGCTGGAAGCATTGAAGCTGGAGGTGTCACGGCCTGGAAGGGCTCTCGGTTTCTCTCCAGTAGCACTAGGGGAATTAGTTTTTTTCTTTCTTTTAGATGCATGAACGGTGATTATTTTGGATTGCACAAGCACTTTGCAATTGCTCAGTTCGATTCTCGGTTTGCATCATTGGTCTTTTAGGCACTACGGTGATTTTGATTTTGCACATGGTCACGGCTTGCTGGAAGAAAAGTGAAGCGTCACTCACTTTGCTGGAAGGAAAGTGGAACGGTCAAAGTATGGAGGGCTACGGGTAGAGAGGAAAACGTTTCATTGATTTTGGAAGTGATATTTACTGTTTGCATACTGAAAGTACACTTTAATTGGATAAAAAATTGGTGCTGGATGTGTGAAGGGGCGTGCGCCAGCTACCACACAAAAAGACATCTTTTATCACATTCATTTTTCCTAGGGAGAAGAGAAGCACAGTGGTGGTGATTTATTTCTCTTTCCATTTTGCTTTGAAGTGCTGCATATTTCTTTACTGTTTGCCATTGAAAAGAGTTTTTATTTATTGTTGAAAAGAGAGCACACTCTCACGACCAAAAGGGAGAGCACTAGGGAAATTGTTTTTCTTTTCTTTCTTTAGGAGGTATATGGCTGATTTTATTTAGCAAGGCTGTGACGGCCAAGAGTTCATTTTAGAAACAATCTTAATTTCCAATTCTCTTGGGAGCATGTTCACGTTCACGGGTTGCATCCATATTTCTTCTTTCTTTTAGATTCATTGTTTTAATGTCTACCTTACAATATTGCATTTAATGTTTTAGCTTAAGTGTTGCATTTTTATAATTTGAATTGTGTTTGAATATTTATCTATTGTATTGTTTTCTTTAAATGTTTTCATGCACTTTAATGCTTTCAATTTTATTCGGTTGTATTTAATTTTCATTTTAATTTCTTCATTTGCATTCACAAAAACACTTTCAAAACTTCCCACCCCCCCTTCGTGTGTGATCTGAGACTGAACCGCAAATTGGTCCTTGAGAGACGACCTAGGAGTCACTTCCTAGTAATATACTGCATTAATTTTGCAACAACTTTTGTGTGAGGTGCGACCCTCTCATCAGTCTATACATTTATTAATTAATTTCATTGAAGAAAAAAAACTACATATATACATTTATTAAGTAAAAAATTGATATGATTAAGGAAGAATACTTTGGCACGAAAAGATAATTAATCTTAAATTCATATTAAGGAACAGAAAAATGATACTTCAACAACCATTTTTGACAACATTTTGACACGGGACAGGTGTCAAAATGCTATTGGTCCAGGTGGAAAATGGTTTCAGATTTTTTAATGACGTGGAAAGAGATTTCAATCGCAGAGAGGTTTCAAATTTGAGGGTTTCATTTTCAGTTTTGGCAATTTGAATTTGGGGCATTGGTAGAGAGAGAAGAGAAGCTTGAGAGAGAGCGGGAACCCTAGAGTGAGAGTGTCGCCGGAGTCCGTCTTCCTCCGACCAGCCACGAGTGTCGTCGTTCTGCCCGAAGGTTCCGCCATTTCGAAGCACCGTTCAACGCCGAAACCACCATTGACATGGGTTTTAAAGCTTCCCGTCGTTTGTTTCGCTACAACCTCCTTTTGGAAGCACTGTCGTAGGTGAAAACCACCATTGAAGACGAAAAAACATAGTTTGTAAGTTTCCGTGGTTCGTTTTGATTTTCTTTTCTTGTTGTTGTTCGGTGATTTTCACTTATTTTAATTATTTGAATTTTTTTATCATTTCGGGATTGTTGTATTTTTTGGGAGCAAAATATGAACAAGTGAACTAAATATTGAAATGCATAAGTAAATTTTTTTATTTCTAATAAATTTGTTAATATTTTCTTTATGTTGTTTACATATGATAATGTGTTTGTAGGTATCAGATAGAAGAAGCAAAAATTTGAACTTGAGTAAACCTCTGATAACAGTTGAAAAACTGTTATTTTCATGATTAAAATTGACACTAAAAGCAACCTTTACACTTAGAAACTAGCTTGAAATCATGCTTTTCTTCATATTTTCATAAATAAGAGAGTTGGACAGGTTTATGCTTGATTTCAGTGTTTTTGTGCAGGTTTTAAGGTGAATTTGGTGAAAGAAGTGAAGAAGGAGAGAGATAGAATCAGAAAAGACATCAAAAAGTGCAAAAGGAGAAGCCGAAGTCACCGCTCAGCGGCAGTTTACCGCTGAGCGGCACTCAGGAGCTTACGGGAGATCCGCTGAGGGGCAAAATGGCCGCTGAGGGGAAGAAACGTCTCACGTACTTACCGCTGAGCGGTACTTTACCGCTGAGCGGCACTTTTATGGGCTTGGACCTAATTTTCTATAATTTATGAATAATATATAAGCTTTAGGGTTTCCTAGGGTTAGGTATCTTTGGCAGAAACGAAGCAAACACTCTCTCTTCCACCCCTTGGGGTAGATTGGGAGATGGTGACAGCTCTCCTCTTCATTTTCTCGGGTTTTTCTATCTCTTTCATTCTTTCATTATTGTTCATCTAGGTTCACCATGAATATGGTGAACTAAACTTTGTATGTTTGTTGGGGAATCAATGTAATCTTTTGAAGCTCTCATATATGGAATTTGTTTTTACATCTTTTATTTAAGATCTATGCTTTCTTTCATCATTAGTTAGGGTTTTCCTCTTTGCTTAATGCTTGCGTTGTTTAACTCATTCGATGCATGATTATTGGTTTTATCGATACGGGCGCGTAGATCCGGGGAATTTCTCCCAATATCATATTGGTTGTCGTTAAGCTCCTGCACTTATGAACTGATCATTAGGAATGCTAGGAATTGTATGAACTCGTGATTAGGGAGAAGCCTTCTTGAAAGGTACTTTAGAGAGTGGCATTAACATTGATGATTTGAATGTTGAATTCGTAAAATATATGAGAGTGGATAAGATGAAATTGAACCCCAACAACATATTCATACATATATTTCATTGAAAGTGTTTATCTTTTGCTTTTGCCATTGATCAAAACTTCATGCATACATATTTAATTTTCGTCTTTTGCATATAAAATCCAAATATTTTGTCTTTAAGTCTTAGCTAATCAATAAACCACACAACTAAACTAGGCCGTGAGTCCTTTGGGAAGAACGATACTTGGTCTTACCAAGTTTATTACTTGAACGATTCGGTCATACTTGCTGATTGAAAAACAAGTTTGTGACATCATATTTTGGTGTTCATAAATTTGTCCATCAAGTTTTTGGCGCCGCTGCCGGGGACTCTGGTTTAACTGGTTAATTTGTGTGATTATTGATTATCTTTGACTTTAATTTTGAATTTCTGTTTTTATTTTCTGTTTTTATTTTTTTCGGTTTTTATTTTATTTTATTTTATTTTATTTTATTTTCTGTTTTCTGTTTTTATCTTCATCCTATATCTTTTTGTGCTAACCAAATATTCTAGGGTTTTGTGTTCTTGTGTATGCAGGAGGCAATTCGAACTAGGAGCAAGAAAACAGCAGAACCTCTTCTTGAAGGTCTAGACGAGAGTAGACGGAGGAGAAGAATCCGAACATCTAGAGAACTTTTCCCTCCTCCGGAAACTCTGTTGCAACCATCACCACAAGGTTCTGTTCATAGCACAGAAAATATGGAGAACAATAATATCAGAAGAACTCTTGCTGATTACACCAATATAGCTGGACCTCAGCACTTTAACAGTATAGCTAGACCTAGAGAGCTAACATGGAGGTCAAACCAGCACTCATCCAACTGGTAAAAAGCAATCAATTCAATGGGTTATCTCATGAAAGCCCATATGAGCACCTCACAACCTTCAATGAGATTTGCAACACAGTCAAAATTAATGGGGTGCTAGATGAAGCGATCAAACTTAGTTTGTTTCCTTTCTCATTGGGAGGCAATGCTAAGCTTTGGTTGAATTCTTTCCCAGAAGGAAGTTTCACAGAGTTGGAAGCAGTGGTAACAAAGTTTTTAAACAAGTACTTTCCACAATCTAAGGTGACAAAAGGCAAGCAAGAGATATCTTCATTTAAGTAGTGCATGGAAGAATCACTGGGGCATGCATGGGATAGATACAAAAGTCTGCTAAGAAAAACACCCACGCATGGCTTTGAAGAACAGGAAGTAGTCTTAACTTTCCTTGGAGGGCTTGGTTCACAAACCAAGATGATGTTGGACGCCTCAGCAAGAGGCAATATTAAATGGAAAACTCCAGAGGAAGCCCCAGAAATTATAGAAAACATGGCTACTAGTGATAATGAGCTGCACAGTGAGAGAGGAGCTCCTATGCAACAAAAAGGGATTCTCCAATTATAGACACATGATGCCTTGCTAGCTCAAAATAAAATTCTAACTCAACAGCTGGAGACTCTGACTAAAACTCTTGCACAATTGCCTAAAGAGTTGAAAACTGCTGCACAGATACAAACCCAGTTGTGCGAATTATGTGGAGGTGACCATATCAATGGTCAATGTGCCTTTCCAGTTGAAGCTGTAGAGGACGTTAATTTCATGGCCAATCAATTTCCATACCGTCAAGGGAATTACAATCAAGGGTGGAAACCACACCCAAGCATTGGTCAAGGACAAACTGGGCAAGCTAGCCAATATAATAAGCAGCAGCAACCAACCTTTTGGCAACAGTTATCTATGCTTAATGAAAGATCAACAAGGTTGGAAGAAACTCTTCAGCAATTCATACAGAAAACTGAATCTTCTCAAAAGAGCACTGAAGCTGCTATAAAGAACTTGGAGATTCAAATGGGTCAGATTACCAAGCAATTGGAAGAAAGGCCAAATAGAAATTTTGGGGCTAATACTGAGGTTAACCCCAGAGAAGAGTGCAAGGTGGTAAAGAGTGTTGATGATGATAAAGTTGAGTTAGATACAGAAGAGAGAAAAGACATAGAGAGCAAAAGTACTTTTCCTTTTCCAATCCATCAAGGGAAACAAATGGACTTCACAGAATTATTCATAATGGTGGATAATGAAGCACCTTGGGAACAAATTCTACAGCAAATCGCAGTTTACACAAAATCTGATGAAGAAATCTCTACAAAGAAGAGACGTAGAGATGATGAGGCAAAAGAGTGTATAACTGTTAAAAAAGATTCATTCCCTCCTAAAGCATCAGATCCAGGCAGTTTTTCTATCCCTTGTACCATAGGGAAGAAAAAGGTAAAGAAAGCTCTCCTTGATTTAGGTTCAAGTGTTAACTTGATACCTTATTCTTTACTGGAGCAAATTGGCAATGTTAAAGTGAAACCTGCAAAGGTTAAAATAGTAATGGCCGATGGATCTTCAAAGGAGCCATGTGGGATTGTAGAGGACATTATAGTTTGTGTTGGCAAACTTCAGTTCTTGGCAGACTTTGTGGTGATGAAGATGGAGACAGAGAAGATACCTATCATACTTGGAAGACCGTTTATGAAAACGGCCAGAGCTATTATTGATGTAAATGAAGGTATAGTGGTGCTCCAGGACAGAGAGGAGAGAGTGGTGGTAGACGTCTTCAAAGATGAGACGCAAGCAAGGGAGGAAGAAGCTAGTTATAAAGCTGCATTTCGAGATGCACCCATGACTAGCCGTAAAGATGAAAATCTCAAGATTTCAGGTAACCATTGTTTGTTGTTTCAAGTACCCAAGGAAGAAAATATTGGAAGAGGAGGAGAAATTCCTAGTGACTGGGAGAAAAGAAAACTCCAACTTGGCTCACCTGTAAGAATCAAGAACAAGTTGTGGGTTGTGAAGGGCTTTAAAGAGAAGGAGATGATAGAGATAGAGTCTCCATATTCTAGAAGAACCAAGATAGTTCAGAGGAAACAGCTGAGGAGTTGGTGGAATGACAACATCAACTATAAAGACGATGGAACTTGAACTTTATTAGGTCAAGCTAATGACGTTAAAAGAGCGCTTGTTGGGAGGCAACCCAGTGGATTTAAAGACTTTTGATTTGGTTTTGTAATTTTTAATTTGTGAACATTATTTTTGTAATTATTTTGTTGGAGATAGCATCTACTGAAGGATGCTAGGTGGTTAAGTATCTACTGAAGGATACTATGTTTGTAACACCTACTGATGGGTGTTGGTAAGAAAATTTTGCACCTACTGATGGGTGTTGGTGGATTTTCGGTAGATTGGGCAGACGTGAGGAGTTTGAGATTCTGAAGTGAAGAATCTCTCGGAGGCTTCGTTGATGAGGAGACTCGAAACGTGGCTGATAAAGTTGATGATGCGACGAGAAGAAATGTGTCTGCGAGGAGTACTGACGCGTGCCAAGTGCATCTGCTGGATGGAGGAGAGGTGAGTATACGGATGAGTGAGACACTGATGATGGGAAATGAGAGAATGGATAGTGTGAAGGGAAGGTGGCTAGAGGAGATCCTTTGGGATTCTCTAGCTTTGACTTTCAAGGGAATTAATTTCTGGAGTTCTCTCTACAGAAAGTTTAATTCATTATTCTCAAAAGTATCTTACAAGAGGTGGTGACATGTCTATATATAGGACTAGAAGTCCCTCCTATCTAGCACATGCCTAGCACCTTTTACACATGTTTTAATAAAAGTAAAAGAAATCCTATACTGAACTAATTGGGCTTGGGCCCCGTCTATCATCCCCTCCCCCTTGGAAAGGATTTGTCCTCAAATCTGATGGTGCTTCTGAAGACTTATTTTTGTTGGCTTCACAAGGGTTCCTCCTGGGTCAAATATCCATCTGCAATAAGCATCAAACATATCTCTAATTAGTTTTCTTTGACCCAATAAGATATATAAAAGAATATGTGTAGAAGAAGGTTTCTTAATTTTGAAATTTTTAATTTTAATATAATAAAGAAACCTTTCTTCATTTGAAATTTTATTTGTATCTTGAGTTATTGGTAACCATAAAGGTAACCATAACCCAAGTTGTGACTTTGCATGTGTTGAAAGTGATAACATTTTGAAAGATTGAGTGGCAAATTCTTTGAAAGAAAAGTGAAATTTGGAAAATTCAAATATAAATGGAGAAAAGTGAGAGGATAGAAAACCTCCCCTTAAGATTCTAGCTTCTAGTGTAGGAGGATATGTTGCCCTTAGTTGCTCTCTTTTTTTCTTTTCTTCCATTTCTATCCTTTCAACTTCTTCCTTTTCTCTTCTTTGTGCTTCTTTTCTTTCTTTCTTTCTTCTTTTCTCTTCTTCTCTTCCTTCCTCGTCTCTTCTATCTCTCTCTTCCTCTTTTCTTCTCTCTTTTTCTTCCTCTTTTCTTCTCTCATTTTCTTCCTCTTCTCTTCTCTCTTGCTCTTTTCTTTTCTCTTCTTCTCTTCTTTCTTTTTCTCTTCTGTCTATTTCTTCCTCTTTTCTTCTCTCTTGCTCTCTTCTCTCTTGCTCTCTTCTCTCTCTTTTTAATCTCTCAATTCTATATTTGCTTGTCTCTTCCCATAGCCTCTTAAGTTTTTCGAAAAACTCACTTTCCCTATGAGAGAATCCACTTAAATTTTGAATGAATGACTCACCTTCTCTAATAAGTTCTCTCATAAGTTTTAAGTTTCTTTCAATTTCTCGAGGCACAAACTTTCTTCTCATACAAGCTTTCAATTCATTCCAATCATAGATGGGATATTTTCTACCTATCTTAACATGATATTGTGTATCATCCCACCACTCTCTTGCATGCTTTTTAAAACTAGAAGTGTAAAGACTAAGAATATAAGATTCATTCTCTCTAGAATAGAAGGATTCATATTTACTTTTTCTCACCATGAATGAATGCATGTCATTAATTTCCTTTTCCCAAGCTAGGTATGTTAATGCACCAATATCATCACCAAAGAATGGAATGTTTTCACTAGCTTGTTTATACAATTCATCTTCAATCCTATCAAATTCATAAGATGAACAAGACTTCCTTCTAGCTTTATCATGTTCTCTTTTGATTTCTTTGTAACTAAGTTGTTTACCAAAATTAAAATTCCTAGAAGACCTATATGAATAACAAGACATCTTTGTTTCTAAAAGTTTTTCTAGTATAAAAGATATACAAGATTCACACTTAGACAAGTCCCAGGTAAGAGAGGTGAGTCATGAAGACTGCTTAAGTACCAAGTCTTGCCTTGCCAGAAATGTCTTAGGTTACTACTAGTTACTCTTTAAACTAAAATCACTTTTAAAATCAAAGGACACAACTCACAAACAATCACAACAATTAAACACTAATAGACACTAATAGACGAGACTCTTCGGACTCTAATGTGACAAGGCTTAGAGTTTAATCTCTTCTAGCCTAAGTCACCCCTAAACGTGAACACAAAATCAAACAAACAAAACACTTAAGAAAATAGCGGACTCTAATGACCCCTACGAGATACACAAATGAAGTCAATATTAAAGTCTACTCCTATGGTGAAGCTTGTAGCTTTGGCTAACAAGACACATTCACCTGTCTAGCTATGCTAAACAAATCAAAGCAAGTAAGGTTGCCAAGAGTTTGAAAGAGCACCAAGGACTCTTCCAAAGAACTTGGACTTTATAAAAGGCCATTTTACAAAACAAAAGCTAAAACTAACAGTGGGCTAAGACAAACCCATTACAATTCAGATGAATCAAACAAATACAGAGAAAATAAAAAATCAAAACCATGATGCGGTCCTAGACCACTTCTTCATCTTGCACGAAATCTTCCAGAGGCCAAATATTCCTTTCAATTCTCGGCCTAGATCAAGAAACTAGCTTATCCAATCCTGCAATCACACATGCACAAAACTGCTATGAGTATTCACTTGGTTAAAACAGATTGCAAAAGAGTATATAGGGTAGTAATAATTTCCCTTTCTCTTGGCTGCACAAGCTTTCCAAGCTTTCCACTAAGATTATGCTGTTGTTCAATTAAACTCCTGCACAAACTGAATTCCAACCAAATCAACAATTAAACAATTTTAATCCTAACGATTGCAGGCCATACTAAACAATTTAAGCATATCAAAACAGTTTGAGATAAAAGAAACTCCCTTTAGTTCAGATGGTTGCTAGCCTGCTCCAACTACACTTTTGCTCAATTTTGTTGTTGCTGGAATCAACTCTCTTGAATCTCCTGATCAGTTCAATCCTACAAAGGCAAATGCAGATCTGCAATCAAAATTTTTTTTTCTTAGCTAGAACAAATTGTACAATGAAAACACATAACAGTAAGAACTTCCCTTTTATTCTCTGGCCTTCACGGTGCACTTGTTAATCCTGACAGCGAATAGAATTGCTTTTGCTCCCAAATGACAAACTGCAATTAAATATTCACACTCAATTCATCAGAGCAACCATCAATGCTATCAATTTCCAGCTAAGACAGAAACAGTTAAGCAATCCAGAGGTAAGAAAGTTAAACAACTCCCCTAACTAAATGGTTGGTCTATCTTGCTGTAAACTCTACTGAGATTCTGCTGCTGCTTAAAATTCTTGACTCCAAATGTTTATCAACTCTGCACACAACACTCCTAGTTTGCACCTTATCCCTGCACTGATTTAGTTCAAATCTGCACACTGAAATTACACTAATTCCAGCAAAATACACATAAACATGGATATTAGACCATATGCAAATGGGTGTAATTCAAAGCTGAACCCAAAATGATTAAACAATCATTCCAAATTAATCAAAACCTGATCAAACCAATGGACAAAGAGTGATATGATGTAATGCGGAAAATTCAGCTAACATTAAACAATGAATTTAAACAGAATGGAAATCTGCACAAATATATCTCAGCTGTTTAAGCTCTCAAATCATTTCATTGAAATTCTGATATGCACACATGGCCAATGTACTCAATTTTCATCATATTCAAATATATGAAGTTCAAACCTTAGTCCAACTGATTATACAACCACCACAAGCTAATCAAATCAATAGAGAAAGATTAACATGATGCAATGCAGAAATTGGCAGTTAAAACAATGTTGATGCACTCCCAGAAATGCTCATAAAATAATCAGCACATTATTTAAAAATCCTATGCATCTACCAAGTTTCCATAGGTCTTATCAAATCAGAATCAACATTCAACATGCCCAATTAAACCATAAAATCAACAATTCACTTTCAAAACAGTGAGTATATCAATTAATTCAACAGGCAATGTTTGACAATAAAGTGAGTGCAATGACAGTTTAAACATTCACAAGCACAATTAGCATCACTAGCAAATCAGCCATCACATTCAAGCATTTAATATCTCACTGAATTCATCAACATTTTATGAACTAAATTGATTTCAATAACTTCTTAAACAGTCACAACTCTCCACTCTGATCATCTCATTTTCGTTTCCTGCACAATGAACAATCAACAAATGGTTAGTTGAAACTGAACTCTTGTAAATGCCAATAGCCGCTAATCTCACAGCACCCAGATTTCTCTCTTAAAACATTTTAAGGCACTCAAATGAAATTTTCAGTCTAAGCCAGAGAATCCTGTGGATCACCACCACCTAATATGCTACCATTCACACTTACCTTCTTTCAAATCCCAAAAACCAGGATGGAATCAGATTTCTCAATTCAGGAAAAATGGTTAACTAAGGCAAAGTGATGGACAAACAGTACAACCACTCAAATAGCAGGGCAGACTCTAACTAAGGAAACTCTAGACCAGATGAAATAAGCAAATAAAAGCTTCAATTAAAAGTTGGCAGAATAGATTTCACATGCATTGCAGACAAAACTAGATAACCAACAAAGACAAACAAGAAGCAAAGCTATCAAGAAGGGAAGCACTCAAAAAATGAACCTAAGATCAATTCTAGAGTAGATTTCAAAAGCAATAAAAAGATGAAGAACAAATTGCAGAACTTTTGTAAACAAATGTTCAAACTGATTCACTTTATTTCAGAATTGTAGTGCAGCATCTAACATTGTTAATTTCAGCCTTATGCACTGTTTTACAATGAAATCAGTAGAATCAACTCCAATTACAAGTGTTACTGCTTGGTTCAAATTCAAATCACAGATTTAGTGGTTGTTTTGTACAAGATTACAAGTACTGCTGATGTGATGCAGATTTTTATGGATTAATCATCAACCACTTACAAATCTTAAGCCAGAACAACTTTGACACAAAGGTGCAGTAACACAAGTCAAATCAAATTTAATTCTGCAGAAAAGAAATTAAAGCACTCAGACACAATGACTCTAGGATGTACTAATGTTAGAACTTAGTAATGATCTAATACTAAGCTGAATAGACACACAGTCAAGAACATTAAAACAGACTTCAAAGAAAAACCAGTTCAGTGTGGCTGGCCAAAATAGAGACTGATGCTACTAGCTCAATGCAACATTTCATAGCTTAATTGGTGTGCATTTGCTATCCACAAGCAGATTCAACTTTTAGCTCACAGAATTTCAAAAGTGCAATACAATTATATGTAATGGACAACATCAAAAACTCAAGACAGCTTCAGAGAAATGAAATGACATTAAAACTGCTGTTGAAGTCTGTCATCAAGCTCATTCAATTGAATGTCACTGCTTATGATGATGGACAGATCTTACTCAAAGCAAAAACTCAATTGAATCAGTTAAACTCAGATTTAATTGACAATTAAAAACAAAGCAACATGACATAGACAAAACAGAAATGGATTTAGAAAATAAAAGACTCAAACAAATTGGATTCACCGAATAAAATGATATAAGACTCAAAGCACAGAACGACGCAACACACAATATAGAAATTGGAAACCTATTTGAATAACTCAAACAGATACACAAAATCACAATTGAACTGAAATCAACCAAGACAGTAAAAGAAATGATGAACAACGCGTAAGCTAAACAGATCAACACGATTTGAATTAGAGACTCGAGACAAAACAAAAACACGACTGAATCAAATGAAACAAAACTCAAAACAGAAACAAGGAACGAAACAAAAATGCGAAAATGAAAGAAGTTAAACGCACAGCGTTAAACCAGAACATGAATCAAGCAGAAACCTAATGAACAGATCAAGACCAAAAACACATGAATCAACACAAGACAGAGAAGGAATCATAATGAACAACACGAATAATTTGAAAAAACCAAACGCACAGATTGAATCTCAAGAACAGAGAACAGATCGAGACAGAAAAATTTGAGAATCGACGAAGAGTAACTCAGATCAGAGAGAAACAAGATACTTAGCTCAAGCGGACGCGCCTAACCTGGCTCTGATACCACTTGATAGCTGACGGCTTGAGCTAAATCCGGAAACGACGAGAAATCTGGATTTGCTCGAGATGAAGACCGGGAAGCAGCGGAAGAAACAAATGTAGTCAAGAACCCTAGTATTTGGATTCGAAGATGAACAGCGAGGAACAAACCAGAGATTTGAGGTTTGTTCGGTTGAAAACCTAGGGTTTGATGCGGAAGCGGTTTGAGCGATGGAGAAGTGATTTTAGTCGGTGAGAAAGGATCTAATCGGTGGAGAATGGTCGTGAAGCAGAGATGAATATGTGGTTCGGTAGATTGGGCAGACGTGACGAGTTTGAGATTCTCAAGTGAAGAATCTCTCAGAGGCTTCGTTGATGAGGAGACTTGAAACGTGGCTGATAAAGTTGATGATGCGACGAGAAGAAATGTGTCTGCGAGGAGTACTGACGCGTGCCAAGTGCATCTGCTGGATGGAGGAGAGGTGAGTATACGGATGAGTGAGACACTGATGATGGGAAATGAGAGAATGGATAGTGTGAAGGGAAGGTGGCTAGAGGAGATCCTTTGGGATTCTCTAGCTTTGACTTTCAAGGGAATTAATTTCTGGAGTTCTCTCTACATAAAGTTTAATTCATTATTCTCAAAAGTATCTTACAAGAGATGGTGACATGTCTATATATAGGACTAGAAGTCCCTCCTATCTAGCACATGCCTAGCACCTTTTACACATGTTTTAATAAAAGTAAAATGCATTTTGTTCATTCTAGGGTTTTTGATTTTGAATGTGATTGTCAAAGCATGAAAATTTTGGGGTTTTGATTTCTATGCATGATTTGACGATATATTTGATGTTTGAAACGATTAAACTGCATGATTATGAACTGGAAAACTGAAAATTGCATTTGGGTGGAGTTGGGACAACTTTAAAACAAGATTTTCAAAAATCTGCAGAGTTACCGCTGAGGGGTAAACTGCCGCTGAGCGGCACTCTGCCAGATTTGGTTTTTCTGGTTTTTTGTGATCTGGAATATTGCATTGGTGGCGCTGAGGGGAAATTCTGGCCCTCAGTGGTGGTTTAGCTTCGAAAGGAGTTGTGTTCTGTGTTTTACTAATGATTAACACCATGTTCTGTGGTTTTGTATTTGTGTTTGAATGTAGGAATGGCATCCTCTTCAGGAAAAAGATTGAAAACCATGGCAACCAAGAGAAAGGAAAAGGAACCAGAGCAACCCCACTCTAGCAGGTTCCTCTCTAGGAAACATGAGAAGCACTTTAGGGTGGTTCAGGACAGGAGACTTCTGATGGAGAGAAAGGTTGGAATGATACCTAACTTTGCTCCTCAATTTGGAGAGCAAGTGTTAGGGAATGATTGGGGAAAGCTAGCCACCTATCCTGCACCTGCCAACATAGCTGTGGTAAAGGAATTTTACACCAATGCTAAGAAGATTGGTGAATATCCAGCTGAGAATTATTTGGGCTATGTCAGAGGCCATGCTACCATGTATGATCCTAATTCTATTAATAACTTCCTGGACACTGTGTGGGCTGGTGAGCAATGCCAGTTTGCTCTTTGCATGGAGGAAGGTGTTGATTGTGAGGATGTGGAGAGAGTACTGTGTATACCTGGAGGACACTTCCAAAGGAATCGATCTGGCTTAGTGGTTAACATTAGGAGGACGGATTTGACTCCTCTTGCAAAGTATTGGATGGCGTTTTCTCATGCCAACATTCAGCCATGTTCACATGTGTCAGATATTACTCTCAGTAGGGCATTCTTCATCTACTGTGCTATCAGAAACTTGAATGTTAATATTGGGCAGGTGATAGCTGATGAGATTAGTGTGTGTGCTAATACCTCAAACAACAAAGCACCACTAGGACATCCCTCTTTGATCACGCACCTTTGCAAGATAGCTGGGGTGGACACTTCTACTCCACCATTTGAGAGGCCAAGAAAAGCTATTGATGAGGCTTATTACAGGCAGTACTGTGGAGGTGAGGAAGCAGCTCAGCCAGTTCCACCACGCCGTGCTCGTAGAGAGAGAGGGCCAGCACAGAGCCAGACATCTGCCGAGACACATGAAGCAGAACCATTCCAGATGAGGGACATGTATATGTCTCTTATAGGTGCTCAGTTGCAGTCCATTCACAGAGGGCAGGTGGCCACTGCTGAGATGATTGTGGGGATGTATGATACACCTCCAGCCCACAGGTGGACTATGGATGAATTCGATAATGTGGTAGCTTGGCCAGAGGAACCAGTGCATGCAGGAGGAGCTGGAGCAGCTGAAGCTTCAGCTAGAGAGATGGAAGAAGATGAAGCTGATGATGATGATGCATTTGAAGATGATGATGCATTTGAAGATGATGAAGATGAGGAAGAAGAAGAAGATACAGAGGACAGCTCAGACTGATGAGGAGCTGAGATAGCATTTACTGATAAATGTTATCATATGATTATGCTTTTGTGGTTTAAGTTTTCTGAACTTATTTGTTTATGTTTTTAGATTAGAGTTTGATGTACTCTATTGAACACCTAGTTTGTTATGATGGTTTGCTATTAACTGTGATTGTGTGATAAGTAATGCTGAATGATGCTTATTGATTGATTGATGTTGAGATGATGTGCACATTAAATTGCTTATACAGGTGATTCACAAACTTTATGAACAAATGCATGATATTATGATTGTGATTGTGAAATTAAGCAGGATGTGTATGTCAAATGTGAATGAGCTTATATGTGAGGTTTTGAGCTCCAGAGTTGTTATTGTTAAATGCTATTACTCTGGAAGCATGAATGACTTTGCCCAGGTTTTCTATGATTGAATCAATTGCTTGTTTTGCATCATATGATCAAGGTCGTTTGTTGGAACCCTTTTTATTGGCCAAATTCATAAAGTTAGCCCACTAAAAGAGAACACTTATTGTTCTATCCTTTGAACCCTTAGCCTTGAACATACACTGAAACCCTTGATTGAAAATCTTTACCTTGAGTTAAGTAGAAGATCTTGTGTGGTATTGTTAAATGTTCAAGTTTGGGGTTGTTGGGAAAACATGAAAAAGGAAAAGCATTGAGCTAAGAGCCAAAAAGGAAGTATAGGCAAAGAAAAAGAAAAGAAAAGAAAACGAAGTAAAGCTCAATGCAAATGCAAAGGCAAGTTGGGAAAAATAAGAATAATTGTGTGTTATGATTCTCTTAACTCAAGGATTTTGTGATCCAGAAAAACCAATTTTCTTGTTAGCCCAGCCACATTATAAGCCATTGAAAAGTCCTTGTGATGATGCATGCTTGTGAATGTTTTTGATTGTGGTAAAATGAAAGGCCAAGTTGATTCATGTGACATTGTGATAGTAGAGTGAATGAGTGATCACCTTTTATACACTTGTGTGTTGAGTGAAATACTTTACCTAGTGAGGAAATATTCCATTAGCACATGAACATCCATGCTTAATTGATTGGTCATTCATGAAAAAGAGCATTTGTTGGGTATTAACTGACTTTGTGAAACACTAAAGCATGTGCACATCTTGATTGAACTCTTGGTCATAAGTTTGATTGAAGTTTTTACTTATCTAAAAAGAGGATTTTTGAATGAGTGAACCATCATATGAATAGGTTGAAGAGTGAGTTACATCTTGTTTGCTTGAGGACAAGCAAAGTTCTAAGTTTGGGGTTGTGATAACAGTTGAAAAACTGTTATTTTCATGATTAAAATTGACACTAAAAGCAACCTTTACACTTAGAAACTAGCTTGAAATCATGCTTTTCTTCATATTTTTAGAAATAAGAGAGCTGGACAGGTTTATGCTTGATTTCAGTGTTTTTGTGCAGGTTTTAAGGTGAATTTGGTGAAAGAAGTGAAGAAGGAGAGAGATAGAATCAGAAAAGACATCAAAAAGTGCAAAAGGAGAAGCCGAAGTCACCGCTCAGCGGCAGTTTACCGCTGAGCGGCACTCAGGAGCTTACGGGAGATCCGCTGAGGGGCAAAATGGCCGCTGAGGGGAAGAAACGTCTCACGCACTTACCGCTGAGCGGTACTTTACCGCTGAGCGGCACTTTTATGGGCTTGGACCTAATTTTCTGTAATTTACGAATAATATATAAGCTTTAGGGTTTCCTAGGGTTAGGTATCTTTGGCAGAAACGAAGCAAACACTCTATCTTCCACCCCTTGGGGTAGATTGGGAGATTGTGACAGCTCTCCTCTTCTCTTTCTCGGGTTTTTCTATCTCTTTCATTCTTTCATTATTGTTCATCTAGGTTCACCATGAATATGGTGAACTAAACTTTGTATGTTTGTTGGGGAATCAATGTAATCTTTTGAAGCTCTCATATATGGAATTTGTTTTTACATCTTTTATTTAAGATCTATGCTTTCTTTCATCATTAGTTAGGGTTTTTCCTCTTTGCTTAATGCTTGCGTTGTTTAACTCATTCGATGCATGATTATTGGTTTTATCGATACGGGCGCGTACGGGGAAGTCTAGATCCGGGGAATTTCTCCCAATATCATATTGGTTGTCGTTAAGCTCCTACACTTATGAACTGATCATTAGGAATGCTAGGAATTGTATGAACTCGTGATTAGGGAGAAGCCTTCTTGAAAGGTACTTCAGAGAGTGGCATTAACATTGATGATTTGAATGTTGAATTCCTAAAATATATGAGAGTGGATAAGATGAAATTGAACCCTAACAACATATTCATACATATATTTCATTGAAAGTGTTTATCTTTTGCTTTTGCCATTGATCAAAACTTCATGCATACGTATTTAATTTTTGTCTTTTGCATATAAAATCCAAATATTTTGTCTTTAAGTCTTAGCTAATCAATAAACCACACAACTAAACTAGGTCGTGAGTCCTTTGGGAAGAACGATACTTGGTCTTACCAAGTTTATTACTTGAACGATTAGGTCATACTTGCCGATTGAAAAACAAGTTTGTGACATCATATTTTGGTGTTCATAAATTTGTCCATCAACCTCCAAAGTGCTAAAGCAGAGGCTAGATCAAGAAAGCTCGAGGTATTTAATTGTCATTAATAAACTATATTTTTGTGTAAATTTGTATAGTTTCTTGTTGTTGTATCTTTGAGGACCATATTGTTTAATTCATTTGCCTGTTCTGTTGCTATAGAGCAACCTTCAATGAAGTGTCGCGGTCCTTTGTTTGTCGAAGTGTCGTTGTTCACATGTTTGTTGTAGCGTTTTCTGTCTCAGCCACCTAGAAGCGTTCGTCTTCATTGAAGTATGGTCGGACTGTCGCCGTTGAAGTTGGTTGGACTGTCATTGGTGAAGGCAACTTTGTAGGCGTTGCCTTTACGCATCAAGGAACCATCGAAGTTGGAAACCGCCATTGGAGGTGTTTTTTGAAGGTTGGCTCTGTTCTTTTGGGTAATGCATTTTTTGTGTTAGGTGTTTAAATTATTTTGGGCATTTATGGATTGTTGTATTATTTGAGTGTTTTTCCTCGTATGGTTTAGTGTGACATGAAGGTGTATAGAACATTTAATAGTTGATGCAGTTTTTGTTGGAAAGTAGGAATTCATTGGGTTTGTGGTTGATATTAGGTTATTTAGACTATGGTTTTGTATTATGTTTGGTTTTTTGAGTTGTTGTTGGGTTAATTTTACTATGGTTTTGTATTATGTTCGGTTTGGCAGTGATGGATCACATTTTAAAAATGATAATGTTTTGGAGCTTTGATTGAAATTGTGCATTTTATTGATATGTTGTGCATTTTTTTCTTTGTAGGAGGAACTATAACAGGTTAGGGAGAAATATGTTTGTGATTAGATTTTGGATGTGCACAATGTGCGGAGGGATGAAGTGTTGCGGGATTTAGGCATTGAGTAGATGTTGTTGAATAGGGATTTTTACAACTTTATTAATGGTTTGTTTAGAACTTTTTCTATATGTATTAATGAGGACTGAATGTACATATTTGTTGTTAAAAATGTTGAAAGAAAATGAGTGGTTACATTTATTGTTCATGAAATTTGAAGATCAAAATGATCAATGTTTTAAATGTTTGTATTGTAATCCCCACTAAATTTGGATGTGAATATTTATGAAATCTTTTATGCACAGGTTTTATGTAGAAAAAAATGATGAAAATAAATTGGGTTAAGTGTCAATGAATGCATTAACATGAGTTGGATGTCCATTAAGTTTGAAGAATAAACCTTTGCCTGAAATAATAATTGATTACACATCAGTTTTAAGTTGCAAAAATGATTAGATATAAATTATGCACTCCAAAATGAGTGTCATCTTCATAGTTCACCTCCCTGTGCAAAATCTTTGCCTGAAGTACCCACTTATTTTGCCTTTGCTACCATTGTTGTTTCTGGACCATGAGTTTTAATAAATATTGTTCCTTGGCCATGGAACTCTATATAAATGGTATAGTAATTGGTTCCACATCAGTTTTAAGTTGAAAAGATTATTAGAAATGAATTAGGCACTCCAAAGTGAGTGTCATCTTCAGAGTTGATCTCCTTGTGCAAAATATTTGTCAGAAGTACCCACTTATTTTGCATTTGCTACCATTGTTGTTTTTGCACCATGAGTTTTAATAAATATTGTTCCTTGGCCATGAAACTCTATATAAATGGCATAGTAATTTGTTCTGCATCAGTTTTAAGTTGAAAAGATTATTAGAAATGAATTAGGCACTCCAAAGTGAGTGTCATCTTCGTAGTTGATCTCTTTGTGCAAAATCTTTGCCTAAAGTACCCACTTATTTTGTCTTCGCTACCATTGTTGTTTCTGCAGCATGAGTTTTAATAAATATTGTTCCTTGGCCATGCAACTCTACATAAATGGAATAGTAATTGGTTCCACATCACTTTTAAGTTGAAAAGATAATTAGAAATGAATTAGGCACTCCAAAGTGAGTGTCATCTTCAGAGTCGATCTCCTTGTGCAAAATCTTTGCCTGAAGTACCCACTTATTTTGTCTTTGCTATCATTGTTGTTTCTGCAGCATGAGTTTTAATAAATATTGTTCCTTGGCCATGCAACTCTACATAAATGGTATAGTAATTGGTTCCACATCAGTTTTAAGTTGAAAAGATTATTAGAAATGAATTAGGCACTCCAAAGTGAGTGTCATCTTCGTAGTTGACCTCCTTGTACAAAATCTTTCCCTGAAGTACCCACTTATTTTGTCTTTGCTACCATTATTGTTTCTACAGCATGAGTTTTAATAAATATTGTTCCTTGGACATGCAACTCTACATAAATGGTATAATAATTGGTTCCACATCAGTTTTAAGTTGAAAAGATTATTAGAAATGAATTAGGCATTCCAAAGTGAGTGTCATCTTCGTAGTTGATTTCCTAGTGCAAAATATTTGTCTGAAGTACCCACTTACTTTTCCTTTGCTACCATTGTTGTTCCTTGGCCATGCAACTCTGTATAAATGGCATAGGAATTTGTTCTGCATCAGTTTTAAGTTGACAAAAAATGATTAGAAATGAATTAGGCACTCCAAAGTGAGTGTGATCTTCGTAGTTGACCTCCTTGTACAAAATCTTTGCTTGAAGTACCTGATGGACAAATTTATGATCACCAAAATATGATGTCACAAACTTGTTTAACAATCGGCAAGTATGACCGAATCGTTTCAAGTAATAAACTCGGTAAGACCAAGTATCGTTCTCCCAAAGGACTCACGGCCTAGTTTAGTTATGTGATTTGTTGATTCGCTAAGACTTAAGAACAAAATAATTGGAGTTTAATATGCAAAAGACGAAAATAAACATGTATGCATGAGGTTGATCAATGGCTAAAACAAAAGACAAGCACTTTCAATGAAATATATTAATGAATATGTTGTTGGGGGTCAATTTCATCTTATCCACTCTCATATATTTTAGGAATTCAACATTCAAGTCATCATTGTTAATGCCACTCTCTAAATTACCTTTCAAGAAGGCTTCTCCCTAATTACGAGTTCATACAATTCCTAGCATTCCTAATAATTAGTTTTTTTAGCACAGGAGCCTAAGGCAACCAATATACTATTGGGAGAAATTCCCCGGATCTAGACTTCCCCGTACGTTCCCATATCGACAAAATCAATAATCATGCATTGAATGAGTTAAACAAACCAAGCATTAAGCAAAGAGGAAAAACCCTAACTAATGATGAAAGAAAGCATAAATCTTAGATTAAGATGCAAGCACAAATTCCATATATGAGAGCTTCAAAAGATTACATTGATTCCCCAACAAACATACAAGGTTTAGTTCACCATATTCATGGTGAACCTAGATGAACAATAATGAAAGAATGAAAGATAAAACCCTAGAAAGGTGAAGAGGTAGCCTGAGCATCCAACATCCTCCTTCAAAGGGGTGGAAGAGAGTGTTTGCTTCGTTTCTGCCAAAGATACCAACCCTAAGACATCTAGGTCTTTAAATAGGACATAAAAATAATAGAAAACGGGTCCAGGCCCAAACAGATCATAAAATCGCATAAAACTGGTCCAAAACTCGTTTGGTTGACTTTTTTCGTATTCTGGTTGATTGGTTGACTTTTTGGTTGACTGGTTGACTTTTTTGGTTGACTGGTTGACTTTTCTGGTTTCTGGTTGACTTTTCTGATTCCATCTCTCTCCTTCTTCACTTCTTTCACTAAATTCACCTTAAAACCTGCACAAAAACACTGAAATCAAGCATAAACCTGTCCAGCTCTCTTATTTCTGAAAATATGGATAAAAGCATGATTTCAAGCTAGTTTCTAAGTGTAAAGGTTGCTTTTTGTGTCAATTTTAAGCATGAAATTAACAGTTTTTCAACTGTTATCACAACCCCAAACTTAGAACTTTGCTTGTCCTCAAGCAAACAAGATGTAACTCAATCTTCAACCAATTCATATGATGGTTCACTCATTCAAAAATCCTCTTTTTCAAGATAAGTAACAACTTCACTCAAACTTATGACCAAGAGTTCAATCAAGATGTGCACATGCTTTAGTGTTCACAAAGTCCTTTAAATTCCAACAAATGTTATTTTTCATAAATGATCAATCAATTAAGCATGGATGTTCATGTGCTTATGGAATATTTCCTCACTAGGTAAAGTGTTTCACTCAACACACAAGTGTATAAGAGGTAAAGTGTTTCACTCATTCACTCCACTATCACAATGTTACATGAATCAACTTTGCCTTTCATTTTACCACAATAAAAAACATTCACAAGCATGCATCATCACAAGGACTTTTCAATGGCTTATAATGTGGCTGGGCTAACAAGAAAATTGGATTTTCTGGATCACAAAATCCTTGAATTAAGAGAATCATAACAACACAATTTTTCTTATTCTTCCCAACTTGCCTTTGCATTTGCATTGAGCTTTGCTTCTTCTTTTTTTCTTTTCTTTTTCTTTTTCTTTGCATATTCTTACTTTTTTAGCTCTTAGCTCAATGCTTTTCCTTTTTCATGTTTTCCCAACAATCCCAAACTTGATCATTTAACAATACCACACAAGATCTTCTACTTAACTCAAGGTAAAGATTTTCAATCAAGGGTTTTCAGTGTATGTTCAAGGCTAAGGGTTCAAAGGATAGAACACAAAGTGTTCTCTTTTAGTGGGCTAACTTTATGAATTTGGCCAATAAAAAGGGTTCCAACAAACGGCCTTGATCACATGATGCAAAACAAGCAATTGATTCAATCATAGAAAACCTAGGCAAAATCATTCATGTTTCCAAAGTAATAGCATTCAATCAATAAAAACTCTAGAGCTCAAAACCTCACATATAAGCTCATTCACATTTGACATACACATCCTGCTTAATTTCACAATCACAATCATAATATCCTGCATTTGTTCACAAAGCTTGTGAATCACCTGTATAAGCATTTTATGTGCACATCTATCTCAACATCAATCAATCACTAATCATGATCAAGCATTACTTATCACACAATTACAGTTAATAGCAAACCATCATAACAAACCAGGTTTCCAATAGAGTACATCAAACCCTAATCTAAAACAAAAAATAAATAAGTTTAGAAAACTTAAACCAACAAAAGCATAAGCATATGATAGCATTCATCAGTAAATGCTATCTCAACTCCTCATCAATCTGAGTTGTCCTCTGTATCTTCCTCTTCTTGGATCTTATAGTCTTGATTCTTTTTGCCCGATGAGGAGGCCATCCCTGCATCAAACATAATTCACAAAACCAAAAGATACATTGTTAAGCATTAGTAAACCATAATGAAGAAATCAGCCCCTTCAATGATGCTCTCTCCCAACCCCAAACTTAGATGGAAAGCTAGTGAGCAAGTGAGTGGAAGGGAGATTTTCTAAAGAGGGATGAGGGAAAAGTTGTAAAGAACCTTTGAAAAGGTATGTAGGAGTGTGTGTGCAGAGAAGAGTCTGAAAAGAGAAACCAAAACGCAGCTTAGGGCATAAAAATACCCTAATGGGCTCGGGTTCCGCTAAAGGGTAACCAAAGCCCACTCTACGATAGTACCGCTCAACGGTAATTTGCCGCTCAACGGAACTTTCGTGATGTGCTCTTTTCCTTCTTTGCTTAACCTAAGTGCCTCCTAGACATGCCCCTCACTAGTTCTCTGCAATTCAATGTTTAGAATACTTATGCAAACCCTATTATGCAACTAAAATGAAACAAACAAAAACAATCAATCAACTGGGTTGCCTCCCAGGTAGCGCTTGTTTAACGTCACGAGCCTGACCCAAAGTCCACCAACACCCATCAGTAGGTGTTTAAAATCTCACCAACACCCGTCAGTAGGTGTTACACACTTAGCATCCTTCAGTAGATGCTATATCCAACTGGCATCCTTCAGTAGATGCTATGTTCAGCAATATAATGTTCAACAGATTTAAAGATTACAAACCAAAGTAAAATTTAAAAGTTCTAAAATCACTGGGTTGCCTCCCAGCAAGCGCTCTTTTAACATCATTAGCTTGACCCAGTAAAGCTCAAGTTCCTTCTTTATAGTTGATGTTGTCATCCCACCAACTCCTCAGCTGTTTCCTGTGAACTGTTTTGGTCCTTCTAGAATGTGGAGACTCTATCTCTATCATCTCCTTCTCTTTAAAGCCCTTCACAACCCACAACTTGTTTTTGATTCTCACAGGTGTACCAAGTTGGGGTCTTCTTTTCTCCCAGTCATCAACAATTTCTCCTCCTCTTCCAATCTTTTCTTCCTTGTGTACCTGAAACAACAAACAATGGTTACCTGCATGATGAGTCAATATTTTCTCAATTTCACTTAGCTTATTGTACCGAATTTAATTAGGGAATTGTGCTTAAATGTCCAGTATTTTCCCATTTTTCCTAATTGTGCTTAATTTGATCAGAAATTCTTATTTTAATTAATTTGAATTATTTGAGCTAATTATTTGCATTATTAATTGTAGGGAAATTGTTGGATAAATTTTGGAACATTTGGAGGTCAAAAGAAAGATGCCACATCAAATATATTTTAAAATAAAATGAAAGAGAGGTGTGGATGTAAATTATGGGAGTGCACATGGAGATGGGCTTGGTTGGAGAAGCTAAGAAGTGGTGCTGGAAGAAAAAGAGGCTCACGGCCTGCACCCAACAGAAGCACGTCCAGCACCTTGATTCCTTCACGGTCCAGCACTTCCAAGGGGCAGCAGGCCAACCATCTTCATTCATTTTCCAGAGCATTAAAGTGGTGTGACGGTGAGAAAAAGGGGTGTGTCCAGCAGGAAGGAACCCGTCCAGCAAAGGGTTGCACATGGGAGCATTCAACAGCACATACGTAAAGGGGAAGGACATTTATCTTCTTTAAAAATTATGCACCAAGAAACACAATGGGCCCACGGATAAGTAAATCTCCACTAAGAATGGGTGGCTCCTATTGGTTTATGATGGCTGGAGTGCAAACCGAAATCTTCACGCTTCCAGCTAGCACCTTCAAGCATCCTTTGGTTTCATGGATAGCCAACAGCTGCACACACACGGCCCAACAGCACACTGCAGCCACGTCCTTGAAGAAAAGAAGCAGGGGGGTGCATCCAGCATTCCAGCTTGCAAAGGTGGAGTCACGGGAGGTGCACACGGAGCAGTCCAGCTTTCATCCGCAAGCAACAGGCGGTGCACACAGTAACTCGGGAGTCCATCCAGAAAAAGAGAAACACACCTAGCAGAGGACGTGCTTGGAGGGAGGGGTGTCTTGGCCTAGGGCAACTGCCTCCCACATAAAAGAAAAGCACATTTTCATTTTGAAGAGGGGGGGCTGTTGGACGTGCGTGGGAGCCGCCACTGGCCATTCTCTCAGTTTTATGTTTTTCTTAGGCTTGTGCTTGGTTTTTCTGAAAAAAAATGTAAAAAAACTGGGAGTGTATTCACGCTGTCTTTAGAAATGGATTGAGCACTATTTTGTCTTCTTGATTCCAAGGCTGTCACGGTGATATTGTTTGGCATTGGTTCCTTATTTCTTTTTTTTATTACGCTTACCTTTAAGCACATGGCATGGTGTGTGTAGAGCGCTGGAAATTTTTCTTTTACGCTTTGGCTTTGGAACGTTTATTTTCATGGAATGAAGAAGTGGATTAGGATGGAGTAGGAGCTGTCAAGTCCTGCAAGCTGCACACGGTCTGGATGGGATTTTATTTGAATTTTTTTTGGAAGCACACGCGCAAGAATCATGGAGCAGTGACCGAGAGGGAGAATGGTGTGCACGTATACGTGGAGATGGATTGAGGAAGGAGAAAGCTGGAGGTGTCACGGGATGAGGAATTTTTAGAATTCATTTTCATTTTCTTTTGAGAAGCATGAAGAGGTCATTTACTCTTGGCACGTGGAAAGTGCTGATTGATGGGAGAAAAAGGTGCACATGTCACGGCCCTGCTGGAAGAAAAGAGAATGGTTTTTTTTTGTTTTTATGAAATGAGAAGTGCATTAGGTGGGGGAAGATGGGACGTTGGCAGCAGTGCACAACAATGCATTTCTTTTATTACTTGGAGAATGAAAAGGTGAAGCAAGGAGCTGGTGCACTCGGCGGATTATGCTATTTTGGGTTGGTGATGAAAATTTATTTTTTTTTATTGGAATGTGCACATGGTTCGTCCAGAAGAGATAAAATCCGGTTTTCTTTTTATTGCTTTCACATTTTAAACTAAAGCTATTTTTATATTAGATGTGATAGACGTGTCTTTCAGCTTTTCAATTTTTTTTTTTCAACGTTGCATTTTAATTTGATTAAAGCACTTTTCATTTTAGTGTTGTCTATTTTGCTTGGTTGTGATACTTTAGTTATAATGTTAGTAGTGACCAATCAATTTAATTTTATTTTAATTGAAACCGTTTTTATATTTCTATTTGCATTCAAAACACTTTCACAAACCCCCCCACTATGTGTTTGATCTGAGACTGAACCACATTCGGTCCTTAAGAGACGACCTAGGAGTCACTTCCTAGTACTATACTGCATTCTTTTATGCACAACTTTTGTGGGAGGTGCGACCCTCCCATCAAAATGGCGCCGTTGCCGGGGACCAATGGTTCGGTCTTAGGTCTTTTTGTTGTGTTTGTGTGTGTTGTGTTTTGTCTTGTGTTGTGATGTGATGTGATGTGATGTTCTGTTTTGTGTGTGCGTGTTGCATGTATAAATGTGTTGTGTTTTATTTGTTTCGTAATTTGTAGTATTCTTCTTTTTCCATGTCTACCTATTTTGATTTCGTGAATACTGCTTGTTTTGCTAGTGCCTGTGATTATGATTCTCCTTCTGCATGTTACTCTGATTGTAATTCATATTCTGCTGATTTCTATGTTGAGAACAATATGAATCATCATCTAATTTCTGAGAGTGCTCTTTGTGAGCCGGTTTCACTTAAGGAGGATGATTTACATTGCGATCTCACCTCTAGACTGATACATTTGCTGCCTAAGTTTCATGGTTTTGCAGGAGAATGCCCACACAGACATTTGGAGGAGCTCCACATCATGTGCTCTTCAATGAAGCCTCCAGATGTCCCTCTTGATTACATTTTCTTGAGCGCATTTCCGCATTCATTACAAGGAGCAGCTAAGGATTGGAAAGACTCTCTTCCTCTGAGATCCGTTACCGATTGGGGATATCTTGAGCATCAGTTTCTGAGTAAATTTTCCCTTGTGCAATATGCTTGCAGCAACGGTCTTGGATGGAATGACCCTACCTTGGGATGGTATAATGCTCCACAGCATCATTATCAAGAACCACCATTCTAGAGTACTTGTATGCCTCCATCAGTCCAGCAATACCAAAGTCAGCAATATGATGCTTCTGCCGGAACAACTCCTCAGCCTTCTATTTCTGAGCCTACATTAAAGGAGTTGTTGGAGCAGATGACCATGCAGAACTTTCAATTCCAACAAGAGAACATGCAGTTTCAGCAAGAGACCAGAGCGTCCATTCAGAGCTTGAATGATCAGATAGGGCAGATGGCCACTCAACTCACGGAGGAATAGTCTCAAGATTCAGAGTTACCATTTCAGACTGTTCAGATTCCAGATGATGATGATAGTGGCATCAACATAAAAGATTGGGAGAATAGTCATGAGCTTACTACTGTGCCATCAACTTTCCCATCATCCTATGTCCATACCCTTGCACCTGAGGAGAGTGATGAGTATTTTGAGGAGCAGGCAGAAATAAGCAGTAATCCTGAACCAGGTAGACCACCTTCATCTTCCCACACTTTAGCAATCTTCAAGGAAGAGGAGGTAAGCCTACCTCAATTTGATTATGTTGATGATTATGTTGTTGAGAGGTATGCTGATGATTGTATTGTTGATGAGTCTGTTTTTGATTCTTCCTCTCTCCATGATGAGAACCACTTTTTGCTATCACATCGAAATGTTTATTCTCCATGCACTGAACATGAATCTGAGTCTGTTGTTGATATTGCTTTTGAATTTGAAATTGATTCATGTTCTGAGAGTATATCTGTTGTTCAGCCTGTTACACTGGGATTGGGTGTTATACCCCTGCATATCATTTCTTTGGAGACACATCGCACTAACCATGTTGCAGGAGGTACACATGAATTTGATAGACAAACACCCACAGTGGAAAATAAAGGTGCTAACACTGACAAAAGCTTCAAGATCAATAGGCACCAGCTGAACCTGCTCATCAACAATCTTTGCTTCTTAGATCCAGCTGTGGATGATATCTCCCTGCTAGATCAAATCTAGAGGATGAAGCAATTCTTCCTCAAAACTTCCTTGCTGGATCCTGTGGTGGAAGACATCTCCCTGAAAGTCCAAAAGTGGCAACTGCCACCATGATCAGGGGAGTTTTCTTTCTCTCTTCTCCCCCTTTCCCTACTTTTATTGCACTTGTCCATGATTTGTTGACTGTTATGATTTCTGATCTTATGCTTATGACACATTGAGGACACTATGTAGTTTAAGTGTGGTCTATTGGGGGAGATTTTTATTTTTCTTCGTTAGTTTTTGTTTTCTTGGTTAATTTTTTTTTTCTTTTCTAGGTAGTTTTTGTTTTGTCTGGTGTACAGTTTTACATGTTTCTCTTGATTTTTGGACTTTGTTTGGGTTGTAGACTTATCATTTCCTTCACTTGATTGATACTTATATGTTTGAAATCCTTGCTTTTCTCTGCTTGGAAGATGATTATGATTTTTGAGAGTTGAATTGATCGTGACAGAATTACCCTGTGTGAGATTTGAGCCACTTTATGTTCTTTCTTGTGTGTGATATGCCTCTTGATTGCTTGCGCATATGCCTTGGCTTGACTCTTGTTGATAACTCTTGATTGATATGCATGTTTGGAAGTGATAAAGGCAATTTTGTTCTTGAGCCTCTCTAGCCAAATAAGCCTACCTTATTGTGATCCTTTGATAACCCTTTTGAGCCTGTACTTTCCCCATTTCTTTGTTTTGAATCTCATACACTAGCCCTAAGTGAAAAACCATGATTACCTTAACCTTAGGGAATTTTGGAGCTTTGGAAGTGTTTTGGGAACAAGTGTGGTCTTCCTGGGGATTCTGATGAATTGGCTAGTTAGTTCATCTTCTTGTTTTGTTTTGGTAAATATGTGGTGTATCTTGTCTCTTGAAATTGTGTGCTGAATAGAGTAAAAAAAAAGAGACAGGATGAAAAAAAAAAAGTAGAAAAACAGTGAAAAATGTGAATAATTGTGAATAATGGAGTCAAGAAGAGGATGGAATTAGAGGTTGTGGGTGTGTTTGCATGTGTTTACACTTGTTCCCCATTGCTCCTCTGTTCCTTATGGTTTGTAGCTTCTTATCCAGATATATCCTCCCTTGCCCTTGGCCCCATTACAACCATGAAAAGACCTTTTGATTTGAACATGCATATGTTTTGAGTGTTGATATTAGAGTCTTGCCAAGTCTGTTGTTGTTTGCTTTCTTGAGTGCATTGAGTTGAAATTCTTTACCTTATACACTTGAGAGAAACACTGATAGTGCATCTGTGAGGTTTTGTTACTTTTGATTCACCTCTTGAGCTGATTGATCATTTTGCCATGTCTTGAATTGCTTAGATGATTTCATGAGTATCTGCTTTTTCTTTGATTTTGTGTTGGATATTGTCCACTTCTTTTCTTTGTCCAGATTTATTGAGGACTATGTAATTCTGTTTGTTTCTGTCCTTATTGAGTCTTTGTTTTCTGTATGCTGAGTCTGTGTCACCTTCCTTAAAGTCCTTTGAACTATTCCTTGATCTGCGTCTTGATTTTGCCCAGGAGTGCAAAAGACTAAGTGTGGTCTATTTTGATGAGTCAATATTTTCTCAATTTCACTTAGCTTATTGTACCGAATTTAATTAGGGAATTGTGCTTAAATGTCCAGTATTTTCCCATTTTTCCTAATTGTGCTTAATTTGATCAGAAATTCTTATTTCAATTAATTTGAATTATTTGAGCTAATTATTTGCATTATTAATTGTAGGGAAATTGTTGGATAAATTTTGGAACATTTGGAGGTCAAAAGAAAGATGCCACATCAAATATATTTTAAAATAAAATGAAAGAGAGGTGTGGATGTAAATTATGGGAGTGCACATGGAGATGGGCTTGGTTGGGGAAGCTAAGTAGTGGTGCTGGAAGAAAAAGAGGCTCACGGCCTGCACCCAACAAAAGCACGTCCAGCACCTTGATTCCTTCACGGTCCAACACTTCCAAGGGGCAGCAGGCCAACCATCTTCATTCATTTTCCAGAGCATTAAAGTGGTGTGACGGTGAGAAAAAGGGGTGTGTCCAGCAGGAAGGAACCCGTCCAGCAAAGGGTTGCACATGGGAGCATTCAACGGCACATACGTAAAGGGGAAGGACATTTATCTTCTTTAAAAATTATGCACCAAGAAACACAATGGGCCCACGGATAAGTAAATCTCCACTAAGAATGGGTGGCTCCTATTGGTTTATGATGGCTGGAGTGCAAACCGAAATCTTCACGCTTCCAGCTAGCACCTTCAAGCATCCTTTGGTTTCATGGATAGCCAACAGCTGCACACACACGGCCCAACAGCACACTGCAGCCACGTCCTTGAAGAAAAGAAGCAGGGGGGTGCATCCAGCATTCCAGCTTGCAAAGGTGGAGTCACGGGAGGTGCACACGGAGCAGTCCAGCTTTCATCCGCAAGCAACAGGCGGTGCACATAGTAACTCGGGAGTCCATCCAGAAAAAGAGAAACACACCTAGCAGAGGACGTGCTTGGAGGGAGGGGTGTCTTGGCCTAGGGCAACTGCCTCCCACATAAAAGAAAAGCACATTTTCATTTTGAAGAGGGGGGCTGTTGGACGTGCGTGGGAGCCGCCACTGGCCATTCTCTCAGTTTTATGTTTTTCTTAGGCTTGTGCTTGGTTTTTCTGAAAAAAAATGTAAAAAAACTGGGAGTGTATTCCCGTTGTCTTTAGAAATGGATTGAGCACTATTTTGTCTTCTTGATTCCAAGGCTGTCATGGTGATATTGTTTGGCATTGGTTCCTTATTCCTTTTTTTTATTACGCTTACCTTTAAGCACATGGCATGGTGTGTGTAGAGCGCTGGAAATTTTTCTTTTACGCTTTGGCTTTGGAACGTTTATTTTCATGGAATGAAGAAGTGGATTAGGATGGAGTAGGAGCTGTCAAGTCCTGCAAGCTGCACACGGTCTGGATGGGATTTTATTTGAATTTTTTTTGGAAGCACACGCGCAAGAATCATGGAGCAGTGACCGAGAGGGAGAATGGTGTGCACGCATACGTGGAGATGGATTGAGGAAGGAGAAAGCTGGAGGTGTCACGGGATGAGGAATTTTTAGAATTCATTTTCATTTTCTTTTGAGAAGCATGAAGAGGTCATTTACTCTTGGCACGTGGAAAGTGCTGATTGATGGGAGAAAAAGGTGCACATGTCACGGCCCTGCTGGAAGAAAAGAGAATGGTTTTTTTTTGTTTTTATGAAATGAGAAGTGCATTAGGTGGGGGAAGATGGGACGTTGGCAGCAGTGCACAACAATGCATTTCTTTTATTACTTGGAGAATGAAAAGCTGAAGCAAGGAGCTGGTGCACTCGGCGGATTATGCTCTTTTGGGTTGGTGATGAAATTTATTTTTTTTTTATTGGAATGTGCACATGGTTCGTCCAGAAGAGATAAAATCCGGTTTTCTTTTTATTGCTTTCATATTTTAAACTAAAGCTATTTTTATATTAGATGTGATAGACGTGTCTTTCAGCTTTTCAATTTATTTTTTTTTTCAACGTTGCATTTTAATTTGATTAAAGCACTTTTCATTTTAGTGTTGTCTATTTTGCTTGGTTGTGATACTTTAGTTATAATGTTAGTAGTGACCAATCAATTTAATTTTATTTTAATTGAAACCGTTTTTATATTTCTGTTTGCATTCAAAACACTTTCACAAACCCCCCCACTATGTGTTTGATCTGAGACTGAACCACATTCGGTCCTTGAGAGACGACCTAGGAGTCACTTCCTAGTACTATACTGCATTCTTTTATGCACAACTTTTGTGGGAGGTGCGACCCTCCCATCATTGCAACCTTGGGATTTTCATCTTTATGGGTAGTCATGTGTGCATCTTGAAATGCAGCTTTATAACTAGCTTCCTCCTCCTGTGCTTGCGTCTCATCTTTGAAGACGTCTACAACCACTCTCTCCTCTCTGTCCTGGAGCACTACTATACCTTCATTTACATCAATGATAGCTCTGGCCGTTTTCATAAACGGTCTTCCAAGTATGATAGGTATCTTCTCTGTCTCCATCTTCATCACCACAAAGTCTGCCAGGAATTGAAGTTTGCCAACACAAACTATAATGTCCTCTGCAATCCCACATGGCTCCTTTGAAGATCCATCGGCCATTACTAGATTAACCTTTACAGGTTTCACATTAACATTGCCGATTTGCTCCAGTAAAGAGTAAGGTATCAAGTTAACACTTGAACCTAGATCAAGAAGAGCTTTCTTCACCCTTTTCTTCCCTATGGTATAAGGGATAGAAAAACTGCCTGGGTCTGTTGCTTTAGGAGGGAATGACTCTTTTTTAACAGTTATACACTCTTTTGCCTCATCATCTCTACGTCTCTTCTTTGTAGATATTTCTTCATTAGATTTAGTGTAAACCGTAATCTGTTGCAGAATCTGTTCCCAAGGTGCATCATTATCCACCATGTTGAATAACTCTGTGAAGTCCAGTTGTTTCCCTTGATGGATTGGAAAAGGAAAAGTGCTATTGCTCTCTATTTCTCTTCTCTCTTCTGTATCTAACTCAACTTTCTCATCATCAACACTCTCTACCACCTTGCACTCTTCTCTGGGGTTAACCTCAGTATTAGCCCCAAAATTTCTACTTGGCCTTTCTTCCACCTGTTTGGTGATCTGCCCCATCTGAGTCTCCAAATTTTTGATAGCAGCTTCAGTGCTCTTTTGGGTAGACTCAGTTTTCTGTATGAAATTGCTAAGAGTTTCCTCCATCCTCATGGATCTTTCATTAAGCATAGATAACTGTTGCCATAAGGTGGGTTGCTGCTACTGCTTATTATATTGACCAGCTTGCCCAGTTTTCCCTTGACCAATACTTGGGTGTGGTTTCCACCCCTGATTGTAACTCCCTTGACGGTACTGATTGGTCATGTAGTTTACATCCTCTACGGCTTCAACTGGAAAGGCACATTGACCATTGATATGGTCGCCTCCACACAATTCGCACAACTGGGTTTGTACCTGTGCAGCAGTTTTCAACTCTTTGGGTAATTGTGCAAGAGTTTTAGTCAGAGTCTCCAGCTGTTGAGTTAGAATTTTGTTTTGAGCTAGCAGGGCATCATGTGTCTGTAATTGGAGGACTCCTTTTTGCATAGGAGCTCCTCTCTCACTGTGTAGCTCATTATCACTAGTAGTCATGTTTTCTATAATCTCTGTTGCTTCCTCTGGAGTTTTCCATTTAATATTGCCTGCTGCTGAGGCGTCCAGCATCATCTTGGTTTGTGAACCAAGCCCTCCAAGGAAAGTTAAGACTACTTCCTGATCTTCAAAGCCATGCGTGGGTGTTTTTCTTAGCAAGCTTTTGTATCTGTCCCATGCATGCCCCAGTGATTCTTCCATACCCTACTTAAATGAAGAAATCTCTTGCTTGCCTTTTGTCACCTTAGATTGTGGGAAGTACTTGTTTAAAAATTTTGTGACCACTGCTTCCCACTCTGTGAAACTTTCTTCTGGGAAAGAATTCAACCAAAGCTTAGCATTGCCTCCCAATGAGAAAGGAAACAAGCTAAGTTTGATAGCTTCGTCTGACACCCCATTAATTTTGACTGTGTTGCAAATCTCATTGAAGGTAGTGAGGTGCTCATATGGGCTTTCATGAGATAACCCATTAAATTGGTTGCTTTTCACCAGTTGAATCAGTGCTGGTTTGACCTCCATATTAGCTGCATTGACTTTAGGTCTAGCTATATTGTTAAAGTGCTGAGGTCCAGCTATATTGGTGTAGTCAGCAAGAGTTCTTCTAACATTGTTGTTCTCCATATTTTCTGTGCTATGAACAGAACCTTGTGGTGGTGATTGTAAGAGAGTTTCTGGAGAAGGGAAAAGTTCTCTAGATGTTCGGATTCTTCTCCTCCGTCTACTCTCGTCTAGACCTTCAAGCAGAGGTTCTGTTGTTTTATTGCTCCTTGTTCTAATTGCTTCCTGCATGCACAAGAAAACAAAACCCTAGAAAAGATTTGTTAGCACAAAAAGATATAGGAGAAGATATAGATTCAGAAGATAAAAGATTCAGAAAATAAAATAAAATAAAATACAATCTAATCTAATCAAATAAAATAAAATAAAATCTAATCTAATCAAATCAAATCAAATCAAATAAAATCTAATCTAATCAAATCAAATAAAATCTAATTTAATCAAATAAAATGAAATAAAATAAAATCAAATCAAATAAGATAAAATAAAATCAAATCAAATAAAATAAAATAAAATAAAATAAAATATAATCAAATAAGATAAAATAAAATCAAATCAAATAAAATCAAATAAAATCAAATAAAATAAAACCAAATCAAATAAAAACCGAAAATAAAAACAGAAATTCAAAATTAAAGTCAAAGATAATCAATAATCACACAAATTAACTAGTTAAACCACGAGTCCCCGGCAGCGGCGCCAAAAACTTGATGGACAAATTTATGATCACCAAAATATGATGTCACAAACTTGTTTAACAATCGGCAAGTATGACCGAATCGTTTCAAGTAATAAACTCGGTAAGACCAAGTATCGTTCTCCCAAAGGACTCACGGCCTAGTTTAGTTATGTGATTTGTTGATTAGCTAAGACTTAAGAACAAAATAATTGGAGTTTAATATGCAAAAGAAGAAAATAAACATGTATGCATGAGGTTGATCAATGGCTAAAACAAAAGACAAGCACTTTCAATGAAATATATTGATGAATATGTTGTTGGGGGTCAATTTCATCTTATCCACTCTCATATAGTTTAGGAATTCAACATTAAGTCATCATTGTTAATGCCACTCTCTAAATTACCTTTCAAGAAGGCTTCTCCCTAATTACGAGTTCATACAATTCCTAGCATTCCTAATAATTAGTTTTTTTAGCACAGGAGCTTAAGGCAACCAATATACTATTGGGAGAAATTCCCCGGATCTAGACTTCCCCTACGTTCCCGTATCGACAAAATCAATAATCATGCATTGAATGAGTTAAACAAAGCAAGCATTAAGCAAAGAGGAAAAACCCTAACTAATTATGAAAGAAAGCATAAATCTTAGATTAAGATGCAAGCACAAATTCCATATATGAGAGCTTCAAAAGATTACATTGATTCCCCAACAAACATACAAGGTTTAGTTCACCATATTCATGGTGAACCTAGATGAACAATAATGAAAGAATGAAAGATAAAACCCTAGAAAGGTGAAGAGGTAGCTTGAGCATCCAAGATCCTCCTTCAAAGGGGTGGAAGAGAGAGTGTTTGCTTCGTTTCTGCCAAAGATACCAACCCTAAGACATCTAGGTCTTTAAATAGGACATAAAAATAATAGAAAACGGGTCCAGGCCCAAACAGATCATAAAATCGCATAAAACTGGCCCAAAACTCGTCTGGTTGACTTTTTTCGTATTCTGGTTGACTGGTTGACTGGTTGACTTTTCTGGTTGACTAGTTGACTTTTCTGATTCCATCTCTCTCCTTCTTCACTTCTTTCACTAAATTCACCTTAAAACCTGCACAAAAACACTGAAATCAAGCATAAACCTGTCCAACTCTCTTATTTCTGAAAATATGGATAAAAGCATGATTTCAAGCTAGTTTCTAAGTGTAAAGGTTGCTTTTTGTGTCAACTTTAAGCATGAAAATAACAGTTTTTCAACTGTTATCAGTACCCACTTATTTTGCCTTTGCTACCTTTGTTGTTTTTTCACCATGAGTTTTACTAAATATTGTTCCTTGGTCATGCAACGATGTTGTATCACAAATAATTTAATCCAATTTAATGCCTTTGTAATCAATTGCGCTCTTCAAAAATGAAGTACCAAATCGACAATTTATTCATTTCAATAACCATTCTCTAAGATCAACAAAACATGTTTCAAATCCACCATCCGGACAAAAGTTCAAATAAGTATGTATCATGTCCATACAAACGTCATTTCAACAGCCTTGCTCTATCATCAACAATAACATACACCTTAAGTCACATTATGACCTTCATAATATTTTACCAATGTTTTCAAAATCAACTAAATTTTTCAACAGGATACCAAACATCATCATATTAACTAACATTTACATTTCCTATTCTACAACAATTTTTTGAACTACTCATTTTTTTCTTCTACCATCTACAGTAAATGGAGTTCTTTTTGCATGACTCTTAATCTGTCTTCGTGGTTCAGCCTTCATACGATGGTACATTGTGCTTTCACAAGGATCTTCACTTCCCCAAAACGGTTCCTCCATAAAATCTTCACCCTTATCTTCATTTTTTGCTTCAACCAACTTTCTTAAATCATGAATACTACTTTGCATGTCCGAAATAACTTGTGTTTGTTCTTCTACAACACGAATTAATTTCTCCTTAACTCCTTTATTTTGTTTGTTAAATGGAACACCATATTTCTAAACAACGTCTGTCACCATACCATAACAAAGCTCTTCTTTGGACACATCAACATCAACAACAACCTGCAATGTCATTAACAAATTTCATTACATAAAACACCAAATATAAAATACATGGCACTAACACATTCATCAAATCACCAACAACTCACCGATGCCTTAGCCAAAGCACTTCTGATGAACTTCTCCCGATATTGATATTAATCCAATTCAACAACTTTGGGAATTTTGTTACCCGGGTGTTGTACGTTGAGTTTGATGTCACAAAACGGTGACAAAACCAAACTTGCAAGTTTAAATTCATACAACATTCACATAAAAAATGATAAAAAAAAACAATAACAAATCATTGTCTTTCATTAACAATTACATAACAAACATCTACATGCAACAGGTAAGCACATCCTTGAACATGAAAATGGCTTCTGCTTGTTTCATTATTCATTGTTGTTGAAGCAGTAGACCAACTTCCAACAAATACCTTCTGCAATATTGGATAAATCTTCAACTTTGAGCATTGTTGATGAAATTTGACCTTTGCAAACATGACTTTTAAAATATTTAATGAGTGAAGCAATCACCTTGTATAGAGTAGGAAGAACACGAGATCGTCGAGGTCCTGCAGTTGCAAATATCGTGCATGTAACAGTAGTAGATAAAGTTTGCTCATGTGCTTCTTCATTAATCCATGTAACAACAGCCGATAAAGTTTAGGAGGAGTGGAATTAAACTCATTTGGTTTAGGATTCAACAATTACGGCTATTATAGTTATGGCTTAAGATACCTTTTTCATACTACTTATATTATGGTAGTAGTACATCTATGGCTTAGAATATCATTTTCATACTAGTTATTTATTAATTAAACACTTTTTATAGTATTTTTTCTCTTCATCCTTTTTTATTATCCATTAATTTTATATCACATTCCTCTTTTCTGCCTATTTCTTTTATTGTGCAAGAAACTGTACAAATTTGTTACACAAAGTATAGTTTATCAATGACAATGAAATACCTCGAACTTTCTTGACTGGCCTCTGCTTTAGCACTTTGGAGGTTTACTCAAGCTCAGATTTTTGCTTCTTCTATATGATACCTACACACATTATCAGATGTAAACAACATAAAGATAATATTAACAAATTTATTAGAAATCACAAATTATGCATTTCAATATTCAGTTCACTTGTTTATAATTTGGAAAATGGTTTACAAAGAATGTGTTAGAGATACAATATACTGAAAGGTTGTGTGTGTTACCTTAAACAACACTTGGTCTTCTACTCTTCTTCCCAAGAAGCAGCTATGTAGTCAGAATCAGCTTTGTGGCTCCCATTGTGCCTCAAACTTTTTGATATTTCATTTTCTTCCTCTTCACTTGAGCTTCAATTTGAAGTGAATATATATACATTTTAATTATAAAGTATTTCAAACCAAATAAGCACAATATAATCTGAATGCAAAATGCATACTTGTATGGTCATCCATAAACATCAACTACTAATAGTTTCAATACATGCTTATCTACAACATACCGAGTAGCTCATATGGTATGATTCACTACTTACTCAACATGTTCTTATGTCCTAATTTATTATGTTAATGACAGGGTGCTTTATTACCTTAAAATTTGGGATTGAAGAGAATGGCCAAATCAACAATTTTAAGATCATATGTAGTTTTTATTTATGAATAAGAAAATTTATGATACACATCAAACATAACAAGCAAGAAATTTATGACTGCTATAATTGATATCAAATGGATATATACCAATGAATATTTCCTTCTCCAAGAACTCATAAGTGTATTTTACTACTTGGCGAGAATCTTCATCAACATTTCCTATAAAATATGTTTCATTGAGATCACCTGCATAACAATTAAAAGTATTTCGCGTGTAAAATTTTTGTAACTTTGCACCCAAAAAATACAACAATCCTGAAATGATAAAAAAATTCAAATATTTAAAATAAGTGAAAATCACCGAACAACAACAAGAAAAGAAAATCAAAACGAACCACGGAAACTTACAAACTATGTTTTTTCGTCTTCAATGGTGGTTTTCACCTACGACAGTGCTTCCAAACGGAGGTTGTAGCGAAACAAACGACAGGAAGCTTTAAAACCCATGTCAATGGTGGTTTCGGCGTTGAACGATGCTTCGAAATGGCGGAACCTTCGGGCAGAACGACGACACTCGTGGCTGGTCCAACGAAGACGGACTCCGGCGGCACTCGTGGCTGGTCGGAGGAACACGAACTCTGGCGACAATCGTGGCTGGTCGAAGGAAGACGGACTCCGGCGGCACTCTCACTCTAGGGTTCTCGCTCTCTCTCAAGCTTCTCTTCTCTCGCTACCAATGCCCCAAATTCAAATTCCAAAACTTAAAATGAAACCCTCAAATTTGAAACCTCTCTTCGACTGAAATCTCTTTCCACGTCATTAAAAAATCTGAAACCATTTTCTACCTGGACCAATAGCATTTTGACACCTGTCCCATGTCAAAATGTTGTCAAAAATAGTTGTTAAAGTATCATTTTCCTAAGGAAGAATACCTACATTTTAATCATTACCCTATTTAAAGTATTTTAATGAACTTTGTGTGGATAAGCCTAAATTAACATGATACAATAATCTTGAGCCTCTTGTTAAAAGGTGATAATGTGGACTTTGTAAGTAGATATGTACGTGTCTAGACATAGATCATAAAATGAAATTAATGAATAAAACTTTCTTTTCAGCACCACCAAATATCAAGTTATTGTCAATATAAAGACAACGACGACGAGTAATTGTTTGTTTAGTTATGGTAAAAGTTCAAAATTCAGAAGGAAAAAAAATTCTTCAAATGATATCGTGAGAGTTTAATCTATACATATGGTATCCCTAATTCTACTTTATGTTCAAACCTGTCCAATAAAAAAATACCCAAACAACCAGAGCACAACACCACCCCCAAGAAATTCCGATCAAAAGAAACCAAAAACAATAACTGCAACCTAATCTAACACAAAAAGGAAAGAAAAAAAGCATAACTCTTTATCGTCGTCATCGTAAATTCGCAATTCACCAAAATCCCGTCGTCTCAACAACAGTCAAGAAGAATGCAGCCGCCACCCCAACCTTCGGGTTCTCCCACGTAAACCCGACCCGGACGCTATCCGGGTTTTGACCCGTTCAAACTCGGTGAGTCGGCACGGAATCTTGATCCCACCGGGGTGCTCGAATCCGAATTCCTTCTCAGCTTCCCTTAACAACCCGCTGAACAGAGGATGGTTGAAGTAAATCACTGGCACCAAAACCCGGCGACACTCGCCGTTGTCCTCGGCCACGTAAACTGCCAAGTGCCCTTTCGGCACCGCCAGAGCCCTCTCGCAAACGAGACCCGATCCGGATTTCTTACAGAGAGACTGCGCTCCTCTCTTCAACTTTGTCCCCCATGTAAGAAGCTTCGTCATGGGATTATGACTGTAACTGTGCGAAGGAGAGGTGGATCCGAGACGACAATATCTGTTGGATCGGGTTCTGAACCGAACCCGACGGAAGACCCATGTGGCGACACGGAAAACGCGCTTGCCTAGTCTGAACTGCATGGTCATCGAGAAAAAAGCTCCACAAGAACACAAATTTCGATATATAAAGTGCCCTTCGTTTAGGTTTCTAAGCAATGTGGGAGTTGTGAGGTAAAATAGCTGTGGAAGGTTATTGTTTTCATTAGATGAGGAATTGAGTGAAAGAGGATGATGAATGGGGTGAAGGATGAGAGAGAGATGAGGGCATGTTTGGCATGTAAATGAGCTTTAGGAGAAGTGAAGAGTTGAAAGGTTTTTGGAAAGAGAAGGAGAAGCGTCCGTCCAATGATGTTGGCGCAGGAATTTGGGAATATTTATAAGAGAGTGGGAAGGTTCAATGAAATGGGTGTTGTAAGGGTCAAACGTTATATTAGTGAAGAAACTGCACGATGTTCAGATGAGAGTGTGTCTGCGTGCGTGGCGTTTTCCAATGCAACCCGACAATATATTAATATATTAAAGAACAATAATATCATGACAAATTTTACATTCGTTTAACATAAAAGTGGTAAAAGGATATCTTTTACATAAATTTTTATATTTTTTTTAAAAAAATAATATTAAATGAATATAAAAAATTTAAATATATCAAACAATATATTTTTATATTAAACAAACCATATTTATTTTTATTACTAAAATATATCTATTTATTTCATTTTATTAACTCGGACAAACTTAATTAATTTCTTTTTATTCACTCGGACAAACTTAATTAAAAGTTTGGAGATCAAAATATCATTATATTTCAAACAATTAACTAAATAGGAATATATTCTCTTTTTTAAATACATTACTTATCAGACTCTTTTATACGGTTTTTTGTTATTTACAGTGTCATGTTATTGTTTCATTATAAGTAATTTCAGCAAACTTTAACAAATTTATATTTTTATTTAATTATGTTAAGAGTATGTTTTTTAGTTTTATTTTGAAATCATGTTTAATTTTCTTGAGCTTAAATATAATTGTCTTTATCAAAAATTTCTATGAAATTTAGTTTCTTTACAATAGATTTCAGTTTACTCTATCTGCACGATTAGAATAAAGAATATAATTTATTTTTTATTAGTATAAAAATAATGTTTAACACCACGCGTTAACATTCAATAAATGAATAATTAATATAAGAAAAGACATATGACCGTTTTGTAAACAAAATTTATTATAAACGTCAGTTACAAGGTTCCTGACGTCAAATATGTATTAAATGTCGATCCCTTTATATCAAATGTCAAATGTTTTATTAGAAGAACTGAAAAATCACTCTTTTATTGACTTTAGACGTCGGCTATAAGCGCCTCGACGTCTAATGCAAATTTGACGTCCAATCCCATTTCATAAATGTTAATAAGCTACGAAAATACCTCAAAAGTGAAGTCAATATTTATTATTTTTACAAATTCTCTTATGCCATTCACAATTTCTTCACAAATTCAACATCTTCTTTCATATTTTGCCTTGCCTCAACCATTGCAACCACATATTCCTTCTTTTCAACTAAATCATTCCTAGATTTAAACCCTTCGTTAGGGTTTCTTCTCCTCTTTCACCTTGTTCTTCAATTTCAACCGTTTAATTCCTTGTTTTCACCATTTAAACACTTTTATGCCGATCAATCTTACGTTTCAATCATTTAATTGGTCCAAATTAGGTTTTCCTCACCATATTAAGGTTCCTTCATCATTTTAGGGTTTTCTCCCGAATAAACCCTAGTTCCTTGGGTTCTAGTGAGTTTGATCTCTCTTTAGGCTTGTTTGCATTCGACTTCTACTTTTCCTTCGAGTGAGCTCTCATTCTCAAGTTTCTTCTTCATTTACACTACAATTTACTCTCCGAGGAAGCTTGAGGAGGTTTGAATAGCACTCGTGCAGCTCTAATTTGTCTTCTCCTCAAGCGTCTTCCATCATGGTACATGAACATAGTCATTGTAGACCAAAGTCGGTCTACCATTACGGATTTATTGAACCTCAGACTACTCAACCTTCTAGTAACACACTTCATAGCAAACAAAAATATTTGTAAACATGGATGACTGAGTCAAAAAGAGACATGTACCTTGCGCCATATATTGATGGGTATGTGTTACAAAATGTAAAATTTTATTAAAGTTTACTTAACTAGTCCACTAACTATTTATGATTCATGATATGTCTCATTGGTAACTCATGGTCATCATACCAAGACAATACACAATTCTATGGTTTTGTTCCTTACACAAGAGGATGAAAAATGAGTTGAAATCTATGCTACAAATGTAAGTGTTTCTTTTTTTATGTTTCAAATGTTACAAATCCATGTTGTAATGGTTTTCTTATGATGAATATAGTTATATTCATATTACCTTATGTTTTCAATGTAAATAGAGTTATGGGAAAACTAGAGGTCAGCTAGTTCAAATCCTATATCCAAAGGTTGTAACTCATTTATAGTTCTTATTCATTTACTGTTATTGTATGATCTATATATGAAACTATTTCCTTTATCATTTTAGTGTAACAAGCAACTAGATTCATGGGAGTGTGACTATTATGTCATGTCTTGGATTAAAACCATCATTTGAGCAAGAACTACAGATGATTGTATTGAGGTAATAATACTTACCTTCCAAACATTACAAATTACATTCATCTTTGAACATTTGTATGTAAACATAATGAATTTGACTTAATTTTGTAGTGTTTCAAGAATACATAACCTATATCAAAGGACAATTAAGAAGATACGACAACAGTGGGCAGCGTATCTTCTATAGAGATGGACTTAGGACCTACGACAAGAGTGGAGAACGTATCTTCTATAGAGATGGACTTAGGACCTATGGCCATTCCTTTAGGAACAATTTTATTTTTGTTGAATACGTTAATTACTTTACTCTTGATAGTTTAAGTTTTGGATTGCTTTAGTATATATAATTTTTTGATGTGTTGGAATGATTTTCTGTATTTCAGGCTTGGTAATATTGTAAAATAAATTAATTAAAAAAAACAAAAATGGATGTCGGTTAGTGTCAAAACGAACGTCAATTGACGTTTGGTAATCCACAGCCCGACGTCTTATTGGTTTTAATGGCTCACCAGGATTTTCTAGCTCATCGAGGCAGAGGTGCGCTCAACGCAAGTTAACATCAGTGTTGTGGCAGCTAACGTCAGTTTTGATGTTTGTCCACGTGGCACCCGACGTCACTTGACATCCCATATGGAATCCGACATCAAATTGTCGTCTCCCAATTTGATGTTGGGACGGGGTTGGATGTTGAATGTCCAAAATAACAAACGTCAAAAGGCCTTTTTGGTAGTGGATTTATTACGTTTCTTGTTATTGAAAAAATAACTACAAATGAGTTTAGATCACAACAAATTTCTATTAGAGAACTGCACATAATACTTTTACCAAATTGTTTCATTTATAATCAAAACAACTTCTTCACATCTATAAAAAGAAACTCTACGTGGGTAACACATTATATTATCTTAAGTTAATCATAAGAAATAAGAATGGAAATATACTTGAATTTACAATTATAAAAGGGAAGAATGATTTAGCTTTCCAAATTATTACATACTCTCTTGATATAACCCTTTAATAATCTATTTATCTTTAATAGGATGTTCGAAGAGACGAATATAATGTGATATGGAGACTTAACCTTTTTATTGATATATGAGATTGTCATTTGATGTTTATATTTATCTATTACAAAAAAATTACATTTTAATTACCAAATATTCAATAAAAAAACAACTTATTATGTCACTAAATTTATGTTTGATAAGTAAACAACAAACGTATAAAATACATGATGACATTAAACGGTTAATATTTATGTCTAACTTAAAAGTGACAGATGTGAAAAAGAGTTTTTACGTCTGGTGTATATTAGTCAGATGTAAATTTACATCTAATGCATATACAACAGACGTAAATTTATGTATAACCTATTAGCGCCAAACATAAAAACACTTTTTTACATCTAATGCTTATAAATAAGACGAAAATGCATCTACAAAAGTCCTCTAACATTAATTTCTCCTCACTTTTTCCCTTGTGTGAAGCTGCCTCTTGATAGCCATAACCATTTTGTGCAAGTTAGAACTTTCATTGGTGACCAAAAGTTACATTTTTAATCATTATCGTGTGCCATTCATTGGGAAACAACTTTCTGTTTGAATTTTTTTTTGTATTGAGGTTAGTTTCTTATTCTTCTTAGGTTTAATACATCATTTGGTCCCTACTTTTGGGGGTTTGGTTCAAAATGGTCCTACCTTTTGAAAAAGTTCAATAAGGCCCTATATTTTGTTTAAAAATGTTCAATTCGGTCATTTTCGTGGACGCCGTTAAAAACATAACGGTGTTGATGCCACTGTAGCCAAATCTGAGTGAGGTGTTATGTTGGATGATTACGTGGCACTGTAAAGTGAAGTGTGTGTTCTTTAATTAAAATCAAAGAAAATTCCAATCTAAAACCCTAACGTTTTAAGAACCCTAAAGTGGAAATTAGAATCAGAAACCCTAAATTGGGAAAAAATCCCCAATCTTTTTAAGCAATTTTGCCTTCCTTCCTTCTTCACCAACAGTGCGTCGTACATCGAACATGGCTAATCCTTTCACACTTTTAACCTAGTGATCCATGGGTTTTTCCTCTCTCTATCGTGGGTTTCATAAAACCCCAATCTTGATCCCTTTTTCGGTGCACCGCCATGTTTTCTATCGTGGAGCTCTCGCAAGCAGTGGTGATCATTGGAAACATAATGATTTTTGGTTGCGTTCGAAGTGATGGTGGTTTTGATTCTGGTTTTCTTACAGGTCTGGCGAGGCACTCTATTTCTTCTTTTCCCTAACAAAAGCTCCCTTATACATTCACAGCGGAGCTCTGTTTCAGGAAGTGACGTTCCCTTGTTAGTGGTCTACAATGGAGTCGTGGTGGCTGTCTTCGAAAAGCACTTGCGACGGTGGCACCTTCGTAATGAAGGGTCATTCTTTCAACAACAATCACTCCGGACAACTTCGGGGTGATTTACGATAGAGTCGCGATAGTGAAGCTTGTGAGCGACAACGACTCAAACACATCTTTCTTCTCAAGATTTGGTGGATTTGCACCGGTGGGGTTGCTTGCAACAAAGTGATGGAGATCCTGATGAACAAATCTGGTTTTGGGTATAGTGACCTTCGCTGTTCTGATTTGGCCACGTAATCATCCAAATCCGGTGGGGTTGCTTGCACCAACTCACTTCACTTCACAGTGCCACGTATACATCTAACATAACACCTCACTCAGATTTGGTTACAGTGACATCAACACCGTTATGTTTTTAACAGCATCCACGAAAAGGACTGAATTGAACATTTTTAAACAAAATATGGGGTCTTATTGAACTTTTTCAAAAGATAGGACCATTTTGAACCAAATCCCCAAAAGTAGGAACCAAATGATGTATTAAACCTTCTTCTTACTATAGGGTTGGTGTGCATGATTGCTTTTTGGGAAAATCAGTTATTGTTATGTGTATGATTGTCCTTTTTGTTTGTCTTAAGTGTGAGTTTTATAATCTTTTGTTTAATTAATTTTATATTTATTAGATGAAGAGGAGGAGAAAAAAAAGAAATAGAAGAAGAAGGAGAAGGAGAAAAAAAAAGAAGGAGAAAAAAAAAAGAAAGAGAAAGAAAAGAAAAAAAAAAGAGAAGGAGAAGATAAAGAAAAAGAAATTTGGTGTAAATATGAGAAAATAAAATTACTTAAATTTACTTTTTTTTTTTATAAATGTAACTGACATAAATTTACGTTTTCTCTGACAATTATGTCTACAACATGTAAAAAGTCTAAAATAACATTCCTAAAATTTTATTTTGTCTTATTCGATTAAAAATACTATCAAAATACTTTAATATCGTTTTATTACTTTTAATTTGAGACAACACTACCCATTTACATCTTTAATATATAATTATTTATGTATGTACGTAATACTTATTTTGGATTTAAAATATCCAATAATATTGTACTTGAACTATATATGTAATTTTATATATCTATTTTACCAATTGTATATTTTTTCAATAAAGTCAAACAATCATATTAGCACAAGATCAAAGTTATGTTTACTTCATTTATCATAGTTAAATTCATCATTAACATAAATAAATAAAATTAAATAACGATATGAATATGCAGCATACAATTTTCATATAATGTGATATCAATATTAGGTATTCCTTAAGTAACCAACCCAACTTACCAACATATTGAAGATCATTAAAACAGATCCATTTAATCTCAATGACTAATTTGTCAACATTTGGTTTAATGAGAAGAGGGAACAAAAAATTTGGAAAGCTTTGACAAATTGTCAACTATTTATTTAGTTGAATTGGAGCCATACGTTTAAACTGAGATGTGTGTATTTTGCTTCCAACTACACAATATAATACATTTGTAAATCTAGAGTTTAAACTCAAAACTTTCTATGAAATTAAATCCGATCAATTGATCTACGTGTTTCAGGGTAACATAACTGATGCAAATTACAATAATAGTTAAATATATTGAAAGTCGAGCCAACATTAAAAGCTCCAAAAGATTATTATTTACCACATCACCATCCACTACTACAGCCAACAAGTAATAAAACTGTCTTCCACTAGCTCTCTAAAGAACACTTCAAATAACATTCATTTTCAAACACTCCCAAATTCAATATTGGTGTATAATATTAATAACACGAGTCATTATCCAAACCAAAATATTAAAAGAGGGAAACGAAATGTTCAACCAATGAAGTGCTTGCGAATTCAAAACGCCAACCTACGCTACACAACTTTGCCTCCACCTTTCATGCAACTTTCCTTTTCCCTTTCCCACTGCCAAAAGTCACATCTCACTTTGTTCGGGTCGGTTTTAAATTTCAACTAAACAACAATAGAAGCAAAAAGCAGTTTTTTTTTACAAGAACAATAAACCTATGAGAAAATGGAATGACGAAATTGAAGTACGGTTCCGTAGTACGGTCGTGTACCTGAAACCGACAGCATCGTTGGGTGAGCCCATCAGTCCTGCGGGCGCGTTGATAACTGAGAATCCGTGACGCTCACGTTGTTATGAAAAATGTGACACGCCTCATTTAAATTTATTGAGTCAATTAGGGTTTAGTTACAAAATTTGGAAAATCAATAGTAATAGGGATACAAATCAATTATTCACACACAATATTCTGGTCACACGGGAAGTTTTCCATGAGATCGATCATTCATGGAGAATAAAGGAAAGTAAAAATGAATTGTATGATTATGTTATGGTAGAGTGTATTAAGATTAATAAGATAGTTATTAATTTATTTGTTAGTTTGATTAATATAAAATATTAATAAGGTATTTTAAAGTATGGTATTTAAAAGATTTCTTATTTCGTAGAGATTTGTAGGATCGAGGGATTAACCTTTTCTGACGTGACTTTGCTACTTTTCGACGCTGAAATTGAGTGTTCTGCTTGCTTGGACTCTGGATGTCGTTCGGTTGGACTTTGGATGGGGGAGGTACCTGCAAAAGGCACTCCGACGCTCAAGTTAGGAGCGATTTTATGATCGGACATAGGTAGAATGTATGGGAGTCTAAGTTGAACGTAAGTAGAATATAAGTGGAATATATTTGGCTTTCGACTTGTATATTTATAAGTGTCTCATGGATCCTAAACCAACACAGAGCCAATAAAATAAAAACAAACTTACCTTTACATTCGGTTGGTTACTGATAAACAACTTATCAATATCTTTAATTAGTTATCAATATCCTTAATAAGATATCTTTAATTATTTTATCGTTTGTTGAACTATTGGCCCAATAATAACTTAAACGTTGGTCCAATTATGGACCAATATTTATTGTAGTGGTTGGACCGAACTACTTTGAGTGGATGAATCGAACGGTTGATATTATATACCATACAATAAGGTATTTTAAAGCATGGTATTTAAAAGATTTCTTATTTATAGTTTTTTTTCAATTACTATTTATATATTTTAATACACTTTTTTTCAATATTTTTATATATTATCTTGATTGTGTTTAATAAGATGTTGAAGAGTGATTTCAACATTTAAGATGTTAAATATTTATTTTAAGTAGTAAAATTTTAAGTATTTATTGTGTGTATTTTTATTTTTTTAGTTTAAATTTAAAATTTAATTTTTTGAAAAATTAATAAAATTATAGTTGCATGATAATATTTTTTCTCTCAAAGGCATACATTTTGTTTATAAAATAAAATTTATGTGATTATATATTTTTATATATTTTTCATTTATCAATAATTTTATTAAACATTTTTAATTTAATATGTCAACTTAGCAGTTATCAGTTGAAAACTAGTTTATTTATTATAAGCTAACTTATGGGTGTTGCTCCCTCCACCACCACACCTTTCTCTCTCCCCTTTATGGGTGTTGAAAACTAGTTTATTTATTATGAGCTAACTTATATTTAAAATTTTAATTTTGGATGTGATATATAATTAGTTTTTAAACGTAATGATTTTGTAAAACTGAAGAAAAAGGAATGGAAGCGCACGCGAGGTGGGGAGGTGAAACGGAAATGGGGAAAGGGGAAGAGAGTTGTGTGGGTGGGTGTTAGGAAAGTAAAATTAGGGTTTCAAATTATTTAAAATAGGGTAAAAGTAAAAATCTTTTTAACTTGATATAATTGTATTTAAAATAATGTGGGGAGGTGGAGGAAGTATACGTGGTGGTGGAGGGAGCAACACCCTATCTTATAGGTAGTTTTGTGGTTTTGTAAGAGAGATATTTATTAGTTTTTTTGACTCAAAGTTTGTTTTTTTTTTCTCTTTTGACTTCAGTTACAAATTTTTACTATCAAAGGTTCTTTGTAATTAAATTTTCTATTATCGTAGGATAATAGTATTGCAATTCTAGATTAAGTATTTTGTATATAGAAAAATATGGAATGAGCACTTATAATAAAGCAGTTGAATGACAAAAATGTCATTTGTAAAATTTTCGTATTCAGCTGATTGAGTGTATTTATTTTTTAATTAAAAACTAGAAAATTAGCTTTTGGGTAAAATCAATTATAAATCTTAACCTCTAATTAGGGTTAGGGTTTACTAATTAGATATGAGATGATTTTTGTCGATCAATTGCTATATTATAAGTGCCATACCATATTTTTCTACATACAAAGTGTCTAAACTCTCATGAAAGATGGATAAACATATATAATACCAAAAAAGTTAACAATATTGAAATTTTTAATAATAACTACATTCAAATTTATATTAACATAATTTTTAATTAATATATGCAAAACTTTTGATGCCCACAACACAACACATAACAATAAAATAAAAAATAAATGGTGTTGTTCTTGCTAGTTTCTTTGATGTACATAATTTCAACGAACGTGGTTAGCGTTTGACAAAATTTTTCAGACTTTTGTCATTTAGGTATGATTTTATACTAGATATAAAATATTTCATATCTAATGAAATGACAATCCATGTGCGTGTGTTTAAAAAAATATATAGAGATATGTTAAAAAAAAATCAATTTTTAAAGCAATTGTGTAAACCAATTTTTTTATTACCAATTTTGTATATGATAAGCATCAATATTTAACAAATTAAATGACTCGTTATGTAAACTGAATATAGATACATATTTAATATTACATAATATATCAAGCAATAAATAAATAAAAAATAGTATGTACAATTTTAAATCAATTAATGTTAATTACAAAATAAAAATCCATTTTTGTGTGTGTCTGAAAATATAATTTTTAGATCAGTTAAGAAAAGCAAATTTAAAAGACTGGTCAAATAAATTATTTTATTAAAAACTTTGACTATTTTGATTGGTTGTTGGCTAGTTTTCTCCTTAATATGGGTTCACAAGGACAACGTAACTAACTCATAATTTTTCTATTAAACTTGCTGATTTAGCTAGATATTTTTCATTTATTATAAACATAATTAGGATTATCTTATGATTATAACAATAATAATCACAATATTAACAATAATTGACATGTCACATGCTGAACGTTATGTTTTACTTTTATTCATGACGACAAAAATAGTAAGTTTTAAATTGAGTGGGAAAACTTGTATTCAACATTTGGCTATATATAACATGAAGTTGGAACACAAAGAGACAGTGATTTTCTTATTTGAAATGTTTTTTAATATAATCTGTTGAAATTTTATTAAAAATATTTAATTAATCGTGTTGATTATGGTAATAAGACGACTAATCAAACATCATATTTAAGTTTTTAGTTAATGTCGTTTATATTAGTTACTTTGCGTACGGAGATGTACACTTGATGCTGAATACTCAACCTTATGTAATTGGCCTTTTTGTATAATAGAAAATTATATATAATAATTTTCTTTATATTCAACTTCTCTCAGAAGTATAAATATAAATAATAAGCGTTTAATATACGGAAGTTGATACAAATTAATAGTGAAATAAATATCAAGTTGATACAAATTTGCATTTAATTTTGTACGTTTCGATTGATGCGAGACTGACATGATACTTAAATATGGATAAAATATCTAAGGTTAATAATTAGATTTAAGTCAATTTTGATTTAATTAACAAAATACTGTAATCTAGAAAATATTTTAATAAAAGATAACGGAATTTTTATTTTATTATTATATTGTATTTTGTAATTAAAACATAATTTTTTATTTAGAATATACGTGTGAAGACCTAGAAAATGGTATTTTAGAAGTGATAATAGTTCAAATAATGAGACTTTATTATTTTAATATTAAAAGATTTTAATATAAAAGGAATTGTGAAAAAGAATTTTATTATTTTAAAACACATCATCTTTTCAGAAATATTTTTATAGAGTTTTCTATCTTCTCTCTAAGGGTTCTTACACCATGTTTATCTTTTTGAAGATCGGAGACTACTCGTGTGATCCTCGCGGTGAGATCTTCAAGTCCACTTGATTAGCTTATCAAAAAGAGTAAGTTAGTTTTCTGCTCTTTTTTCTAGTTTCGCGTTCTTCAATGCAAGTGGGGTTTTTCCTCTATCAGATGTATGGTTTGAGCTTTCTCGTAGGTTCTCTACTGATCAGGGGTTCTAATGACATCCCCTGATCATGTTTTCATTGTTTATAGATGTTTTATGGTTTCTTGGAGTTGAGGGAGTAGAGTAGGGTTCTCTAGAGCTGGTTGAAGTTTCTAAAAGGTAAGGGAAACTAAATGTTTGACTTTGCTTTAAATTATGTTTGCGGTATGAATTTAGTATCTATATGAATTGAATGTAATTTTGAAGATTATTTTAGTACTTTTTTGTGTTTGGATAAAAATTACACATAATATGATGTTTATATACTTTGAATGGCGTGAGTTTGATATTTGGTGTTGTCATAATTGCATGGATTTAAACTGAATTAATGGTTGTTTTTGGTAGGAATGTTTGTTGGATGAGTAGTTATCAAATACCGAAGTTTTATGGTTGAAAAATGGGATTTTTAATAGGCAAGTTTTTGAGATAAAGGGTGGATTGAGAAATTTGATCTTTCTTTTCGGTTACATGTTAATTGTGACTTGTTACTACCTTGAGTTGGTAAAAAATCTGATAGGTAAATTGGTATGGGTCAATATGGTGGTTTTGATAGGTTTTAGGTTCAATTTCAAAGGTTTTGATAGGCGAAAATATAAAGAAAGCAAGTTTGATGTAAAACTGAATGTTTAGGAGTGATTTAAAATTGTTTTGAACTTTGTGAATGGTAGGAATCTGATGCAAGAATATTTGATAGTTGATAGGTTGAATTTAACTTGGTTTGGAGCTAGTTTTAGGGGTTTTGACTAGTGAGATTCTATATTAGAGGGTTTGGGTTAGAACGAATGTTTTGGGGTCTGTTATTGAGTCATTTAAGATTTGCTCATACCTTTAGTTTGTAGAGTTTTGAGTTAGAAAGTGTAGATTTGGGTTTGGGTACTTTTGGAGTTGTCATATGGGTTTAATGCACCTAGGTTGGGTCTAATAATCAATGAGGTACCTTGTTTTAGTTATAAACATGTTTTCATATCAATTCTAGTGTGTGAGAAACCCTTTTGATCAATTTGATAAGTCTTAGGTGCATTAAAGTCCATAAAGACAATGTGATGTGTTGAGATTATTGATAGGGGAACACTGGTTAGCTGAACCCACAATCTCAGTGATAATTGTGTTTTTGATGATGACAACACATAATTAATAATAACACATGTCTGTATTGTGTTATACATGTCATATGCTTATGCTGACTTTGTTATATTTGTAAAAGTATATATGTGAACATTATTGTGTTGATTATAGCATACCACTGTGTTTAATATGTGATTTTATCTGTGGATGCATAACATATGTTTTCGGAAATGAAAAACCACAAGCATTATTGAACTTTAGAGTGTGGCAAAACAACAGTTTTAAGTCGATTACATTATTGGTGAAATCGATTAAAACTCGTATGTTTGCAAAAATAATTTTCAAATGTGCTGTGATGAATTTTGTGAAGAAAAGTTTTAAAAAATGTGCTAAGTGTTTCTACTTAATCGATTGCCTGCAACTTGTATTCGACTAAGTTTGTTATTGATTTGAAAACTGATTAAATGCTTGACATAACTGTCACAACGGTCATATTTTTAAATATGTTGACCAAACATTTATTATGAATCGATTACATTAAGTGCACATTCAATTAATGCATTTGACTGCTATTATTCTGTTACAACTGTCAAATGTATTCAACTACATTAATAGTCAAATCGATTAAAACGCGTCTGTTTTGTGAAAAATTATATATTGATGTCTGACTTGATTTATGTAAGAAGTTTTAATCTTTACACTTTCATATCTTTCAGAAAACGTTGTGATATCTTACAAAGGCAAGAAAAGCTCTAAGAACCAAAGATCTATGATAACAGTTGAAAAACTGTTATTTTCATGCTTAAAATTGATACTAAAAGCAACCTTTATACTTAGAAACTAGCTTGAAATCATGCTTTTCTTCATATTTTCAGAAATAAGAGAGCTGGACAGGTTTATGCTTGATTTCAGTGTTTTTGTGCAGGTTTTAAGGTGAATTTGGTGAAAGAAGTGAAGAAGGAGAGATATGGAATCAGAAAAGACATCAAAAAGTGCAAAAGGAGAAGCCGAAGTCACCGCTGAGCGGCAGTTTACCGCTGAGCGGCACTCAGGAGCTCACGGGAGGACCGCTGAGGGGCAAAATGGCCGTTGAGGGGAAGAAACGTGACACGCACTTACCGCTGAGCGGTATTTTACCGCTGAGCGGCACTTTAATGGGCTTGGACCTAATTTTCTGTAATTTACGAATAATATATAAGCTTTAGGGTTTCCTAGGGTTGGTATCTTTGGCTGGAACGAAGAAAACACTCTCTCTTCCACCCCTTTGAAGGAGGATCTTGGATGCTGAGGCTTCCTCTTCACCTTTTTAGGGTTTTATCTTTCATTCTTTCATTGTTATTCATCTAGGTTCACCATGAATATGGTGAGCTAAACTCTGTATGTTTGTTGGGGAATCAATGTAATCTTTTGAAGCTCTCATATATGGAATTTGTTTTTACATCTTTTATTTAAGATCTATGCTTTCTTTCATCATTAGTTAGGGTTTTTCCTCTTTGCTTAATGCTTGCATTGTTTAACTCATTCGATGCATGATTATTGGTTTTGTCGATACGGGCGCGTACGGGGAAGTCTAGATCCGGGGAATTTCTCCCAATATTATATTGGTTGTCGTTAAGCTCCTGCACTTATGAACTGATCATTAGGAATGCTAGGAATTGTATGAACTCGTGATTGGGGAGAAGCCTTCTTGAAAGGTACTTTAGAGAGTGGCATTAACAATGATGATTTGAATGTTGAATTCCTAAAATATATGAGAGTGGATAAGATGAAATTGACCCCCAACAACATATTCATACATATATTTCATTGAAAGTGTTTATCTTTTGTTTTTTTTTTGCCATTGATCAAAACTTCATGCATACATATTTAATTTTCGTCTTTTGCATATAAAATCCAAATATTTCGTCTTTAAGTCTTAGCTAATCAAGAAACCACACAATTAAACTAGGCCGTGAGTCCTTTGGGAAGAACGATACTTGGTCTTACCAAGTTTATTACTTGAACGATTCGGTCACACTTGCCGATTGAAAAACAAGTTTGTGACATCATATTTTGGTGTTCATAAATTTGTCCATCAAGTTTTTGGCGCCGTTGCCGGGGATTCGTGGTTTAACTGGTTAATTTGTGTGATTATTGATTACCTTTGACTTTAATTTTGAATTTCTGTTTTTATTTTCTGTTTTTATTTTTTTCGGTTTTTATTTTATTTTATTTTATTTTCTGTTTTCTGTTTTTATCTTCTCCTATATCTTTTTGTGCTAACCAAATATTCTAGGGTTTTGTGTTCTTGTGTATGCAGGAGGCAATTCAAACTAGGAGCAAGAAAACAACAGAACCTCTTCTTGAAGGTCTAGACGAGAGTAGACGGAGGAGAAGAATCCGAACATCTAGATAACTTTTCCCTCCTCCGGAAACTCTGTTGCAACCATCACCACAAGGTTCTGTTCATAGCACAGAAAATATGGAGAACAATAATATCAGAAGAACTCTTGCTGACTACACCAATATAGCTGGACCTCAGCACTTTAACAGTATAGCTAGACCTAGAGTCAATGCAGCTAACATGGAGGTCAAACCAGCACTAATCCAACTGGTAAAAAGCAACCAATTCAATGGGTTATCTCATGAAAGCCCATATGAGCACCTCACAACCTTCAATGAGATTTGCAACACAGTCAAAATTAATGGGGTGCCAGATGAAGCGATCAAACTTAGTTTGTTTCCTTTCTCATTGGGAGGCAATGCTAAACTTTGGTTAAATTCTTTCCCAGAAGGAAGTTTCACAGATTGGGAAGCAGTGGTAACAAAGTTTTTAAACAAGTACTTTCCACAATCAAAGGTGACAAAAGGCAAGCAAGAGATATCTTCATTTAAGCAGGGCATGGAAGAATCACTGGGGCATGCATGGGATAGATACAAAAGTCTACTAAGAAAAACACCCACGCATGGCTTTGAAGAACAGGAAGTAGTCTTAACTTTCCTTGGAGGGCTTGGTTCACAAACCAAGATGATGCTGGACGCCTCAGCAAGAGGCAATATTAAATGGAAAACTCCAGAGGAAGCCACAGAAATTATAGAAAACATGGCTACTAGTGATAATGAGCTGCACAGTGAGAGAGGAGCTCCTATGCAACAAAAAGGGATTCTCCAATTACAGACACATGATGCCTTGCTAGCTCAAAATAAAATTCTAACTCAACAGCTGGAAACTCTGACGAAAACTCTTGCACAATTACCTAAAGAGTTGAAAACTGCTGCACAGGTACAAACCCAGTTGTGCGAATTATGTGGAGGTGACCATATCAATGGTCAATGTGCCTTTCCAGTTGAAGCTGTAGAGGACGTTAATTTCATGGCCAATCAATTTCCATATCGTCAAGGGAATTACAATCAAGGGTGGAAACCACACCCAAGCATTGGTCAAGGACAAACTGGGCAAGCTAGTCAATATAATAAGCAGCAGCAGCAACCAACCTTTTGGCAACAGTTATCTATGCTTAATGAAAGATCAACAAGGTTGGAAGAAACTCTTCAGCAATTCATACAGAAAACTGAATCTTCTCAAAAGAGCACTGAAGCTGCTATAAAGAATTTGGAGATTCAAATGGGTCAGATTACCAAGCAATTGGAAGAAAGGCCAAATAGAAATGTTGGGGCTAATACTGAGGTTAACCCCAGAGAAGAGTGCAAGGTGGTAAAGAGTGTTGATGATGATAAAGTTGAGTTAGATACAGAAGAGAGAAGAGACATAGAGAGCAACAGTACTTTTCCTTTTCCAATCCATCAAGGGAAACAAATGGACTTCACATAATTATTCAGAATGGTGGATAATGAAGCACCTTGGGAACAGATTCTATAGCAAATCGCAGTTTACACAAAATCTGATGAAGAAATCTCTACAAAGAAGAGACGTAGAGATGATGAGGCAAAAGAATGTATAACTGTTAAGAAAGAGTCATTCCCTCCTAAAGCATCAGATCCAGGCAGTTTTTCTATCCCTTGTACCATAGGGAAGAAAAAGGTAAAGAAAGCTCTCCTTGATTTAGGTTCAAGTGTTAACTTGATACCTTATTCTTTACTGGAGCAAATCGGCAATGTTAAAGTGAAACCTGCAAAGGTTAAAATAGTAATGGCCGATGGATCTTCAAAGGAGCCATGTGGGATTGTAGAGGACATTATAGTTTGTGTTGGCAAACTTCAGTTCTTGGCAGACTTTGTGGTGATGAAGATGGAGACAGAGAAGATACCTATCATACTTGGAAGACCGTTTATGAAAACGGCCAGAGCTATCATTGATGTAAATGAAGGTATAGTAGTGCTTCAGGACAGAGAGGAGAGAGTGGTGGTAGACGTCTTCAAAGATGAGACACAAGCACAGGAGGAAGAAGCTAGTTATAAAGCTGCATTTCAAGATGCACCCATGACTAGCCGTAAAGATGAAAATCTCAAGGTTGCAGGTAACCATTGTTTGTTGTTTCAGGTACCAAGGAAGAAGAGACTGGAAGAGGAGAAAAAATTCCTAGTGACTGGGAGAAAAGAAAACTCCAACTTGGCACACCTGTAAGAATCAAGAACAAGTTGTGGGTTGTGAAGGGCTTTAAAGAGAAGGAGATGATAGAGATAGAGTCTCCATATTCTAGAAGGACCAAAACAGTTCAAAGGAAACAGTTGAGGAGTTGGTGGAATGACAACATCAATTATAAAGAAGATGGAACTTGAACTTTATTGGGTCAAGCTAATGACGTTAAAAGAGCGCTTGCTGGGAGGCAACCCAGTGGATTTAAAGACTTCTGATTTGGTTTTGTAATTTTTAATTTGTGAACATTATTTTTGTAATTATTTTGTTGGAGATAGCATCTACTGAAGGATGCTAGGTGGTTAAGTATCTACTGAAGGATACTATGTTTGCAACACCTGCTGATGGGTGGTGGTAAGAAAATTTAACACCTACTGAAGGGTGTTGGTGGATTTTGGGTCAGGCTCGTGACGTTAAACAAGCGCTACCTGGGAGGCAACCCAGTTGATTGAATATTTCTGTTTGTTTATTTTAGTTAGGGTTTACATAAGCATTTTAAACATTGAATTGCAGGGAACCAGTGAGGGGCATGTATGGGAGGCACGTAGGTTAAGAAAAGAAGGTGAAGAGCACATTACGAAAGTGCCGCTGAGCGGTAATTTACCGCTGAGCGGTACTCTCGCAGAATGGGCTTTAGTTCCCCTTAGCGGGACCCGAGCCCATTAGGGTATTTTTAAACCCTAAGCTGCGCACTTGCTCACACTTTCAGATTTTTCTCTGCACCAACACCCTCACATACCTTCTCCAAGGTTTTCCACATATTTTCACTCTTTCCTCTTAAGAAAATTTCTCTTCCACTCACTTGTTCACTAGTGTGTCATCAAAGTTTGGGGTTGGAAGAGAGCATTCTAGCTTGGAAGCATTCTTATTGCATCTAGTATCTCCACCCAAGTAAGTAAAATGCATTTTGTTCATTCTAGGGTTCTTGAATTTGAATGTGATTGTCAAAGCATGAATATTTAGGGGTTTTGATTTCTATGCATGATTTGATGATATATTTGATGTTTGAACCGATTAAACTGCATGATTATGAACTGCAAAACTGAAAATTGCATTTGGGTGGAGTTAGGACAGCTTTAAAACAAGATTTTCAAAAATCTGCAGAGTTACCGCTGAGGGGTAAACTGCCGCTGAGCGGCACTCTGCCAGATTTGGTTTTTCTGAATTTTTGCGTGTTGGAATGTGGCACTGGTGGCGCTGAGGGGGAATTCTGGCCCTCAGCGGTGGTTTAGCTTCGAAAGGAGTTGTGTTCTGTGTTTTACTAATGATTAACATCATGTTCTGTGGTTTTGTATTTGTGTTTTGAATGTAGGAATGGCATCCTCTTCAGGAAAAAGATTGAAAACCATGGCAACCAAGAGAAAGGAAAAGGAACCAGAGCAACCCCACTCTAGCAGGTTCCTCTCTAGGAAACATGAGAAGCACTTTAGGGTGGTTCAGGACAGGAGACTTCTGATGGAGAGAAAGGTTGGAATGATACCTAACTTTGCTCCTCAATTTGGAGAGCAAGTGTTAGGGAATGATTGGGGAAAGCTAGCCACTTATCCTGCACCTGTCAACATAGCTGTGGTAAAGGAATTTTACACCAATGCAAAGAAGATTGGTGATTATCCAGCTGAGAATTATTTGGGCTATGTCAGAGGCCATGCTATTAGGTATGATCCTGATTCTATTAATAACTTCTTGGACACTGTATGGGCTGGTGAGCAGTGCCAGTTTGCTTTTTGCATGGAGGAAGGTGCTGATTATGAGGATGTGGAGAGAGTATTGTGTATACCTGGAGGACACTTCCAAAGGAATAGATCTGGCTCAGTGGTTAACATTAGGAGGACGAATTTGACTCCTCTTGCAAAGTATTGGATGGCGTTTTCTCATGCCAACATTCAGCCATGTTCACATGTGTCAGATATTACTCTCAGCAGGGCACTATTCATCTACTGTGCTATCAGAAATTTAAATGTTAATATTGGGCAGGTGATAGCTGATGAAATTAGTGTATGTGCTAACACCTCAAACAACAAAGCACCACTAGGACATCCTTCTTTGATCACTCACCTTTGCAAGCTAGCTGGGGTGGACACTTCTGTTCCACCATTTGAGAGGCCAAGAAAAGCTATTGATGAGGCCTATTACAGACAGTACTGTGGAGGTGAGGATGCAACTCAGCCAGTTCCACCACACCGGGCTCGTAGAGAGAGAGGGCCAACACAGAGCCAGACATCTGCTGATACACATGAAGCAGAACCATTCCAGATGAGGGACATGTATATGTCTCTTATAGGTGCTCAGTTGCAGTCCATTCACAGAGGGCAGGTGGCCACTGCTGAGATGATTGTGGGGATGTATGATACACCTCCAGCCCACAGGTGGACTATGGATGAATTCCATAATGTGGTAGCTTGGCCAGAAGAACCAGTGCATGGAGGAGGAGCTGGAGCAGCTGAAGCTTCAGCTAGAGAGATGGAAGAAGATGAAGCTGATAATGATGATGCATTTGAAGATGATGAAGATGAGGAGGAAGAGGAAGATACAGAGGATAGCTCAGACTGATGAGGAGCTGAAATAGCATTTACTGATAAATGCTATCATATGATTATGCTTTTGTGGTTTAAGTCTTCTGAACTTATTTGTTTTTGTTTTTAGATTAGGGTTTGATGTACTCTATTGAACACCTGTTTTGTTATGATGGTTTGCTATTAACTGTGGTTGTGTGAGAAGTAATGCTGAATGATGTTTATGATTAATTGATGTTGAGATGATGTGCACATTAAAATGATTATACAGGTGATTCACAAGCTTTGTGAACAAATGCAGGATATCATGATTGTGATTGTGAAATTAAGCAAGATGTGTATGTCAAATGTGAATGAGCTTATATGTGAGGTTTTGAGCTCCAGAGTTGTTATTGTTGAATGCTATTACTTTGAAAGCATGAATGATTTTGCCCAGGTTTTCTATGATTGAATCAATTGCTTGTTTTGCATCATATGATCAAGGCCGTTTGTTGGAAACCTTTTTATTGGCCAAATTCGTAAAATTAGCCCACTAAAAGAGAACACTTTGTGTTCTATCCTTTTGAACCCTTAGCCTTGAACATACACTGAAACCCTTGATTGAAAATCTTTACCTTGAGTTAAGTAGAAGATCTTGTGTGATATTGTTAAATGTTCAAGTTTGGGGTTGTTGGGAAAACATGAAAAAGGAAAAGCATTGAGCTAAGAGCTAAAAAGTAAGAATATGCAAAGAAAAAGAAAGGAAAAGAAAAAGAAGCAAAGCTCAATGCAAAGGCAAAAGAAAGTTGGGAATGAATAAGATGATTGTGTTGTTATGATTCTCTTAACTCAAGGATTTTGTGATCCAGAAAAACCAATTTTCTTGTTAGCCCAGCCACATTATAAGCCATTGAAAAGTCCTTGTGATGATGCATGCTTGTGAATGTTTTTGATTGTGGTAAAATGAAAGGCAAAGTTGATTCAGGTGACATTGTGATAGTAGAGTGAATGAGTGATTACCTTTTATACACTTGTGTGTTGAGTGAAATACTTTACCTAGTGAGGAAATATTCCATTAGCACATGAACATCCATGCTTAATTGATTGGTCATTCATGAAAAAGAGCATTTGTTGGGTATTAACTGATTTTGTGAAACACTAAAGCATGTGCACATCCTGATTGAAATCTTGATCATAAGTTTGATTGATGTTTTTACTTATCTTGAAAAGAAGATTTTTGAATGAAGTGAACCATCATATGAATTGGTTGAAGATGGAGTTACATCTTGTTTGCTTGAGGACAAGCAAAGTTCTAAGTTTGGGGTTGTGATAACAGTTGAAAAACTGTTATTTTCATGCTTAAAATTGATACTAAAAGCAACCTTTATACTTAGAAACTAGCTTGAAATAATGCTTTTCTTCATATTTTCAGAAATAAGAGAGCTGGACAGGTTTATGCTTGATTTCAGTGTTTTTGTGCAGGTTTTAAGGTGAATTTGGTGAAAGAAGTGAAGAAGGAGAGATATGGAATCAGAAAAGACATCAAAAAGTGCAAAAGGAGAAGCCGAAGTCACCGCTCAGCGGCAGTTTACCGTTGAGCGGCACTCAGGAGCTCACGGGAGGACCGCTGAGGAGCAAAATGGCCGCTGAGGGGAAGAAACGTGACACGCACTTACCGCTGAGCGGTATTTTACCGCTGAGCGGCACTTTAAGGGCTTGGACCTAATTTTCTGTAATTTACGAATAATATATAAGCTTTAGGGTTTCCTAGGGTTGGTATCTTTGGCTGGAACGAAGAAAACACTCTCTCTTCCACCCCTTTGAAGGAGGATCTTGGATGCTGAGGCTTCCTCTTCACCTTTTTAGGGTTTTATCTTTCATTCTTTCATTGTTATTCATCTAGGTTCACCATGAATATGGTGAACTAAACTCTGTATGTTTGTTGGGGAATCAATGTAATCTTTTGAAGCTCTCATATATGGAATTTGTTTTTACATCTTTTATTTAAGATCTATGCTTTCTTTCATCATTAGTTAGGGTTTTTCCTCTTTGCTTAATGCTTGCATTGTTTAACTCATTCGATGCATGATTATTGGTTTTGTCGATACGGGCGCGTACGGGGAAGTCTAGATCCGGGGAATTTCTCCCAATATTATATTGGTTGTCGTTAAGCTCCTGCACTTATGAACTGATCATTAGGAATGCTAGGAATTGTATGAACTCGTGATTAGGGAGAGCCTTCTTGAAAGGTACTTTAGAGAGTGGTATTAACAATGATGATTTGAATGTTGAATTCCTAAAATATATGAGAGTGGATAAGATGAAATTGACCCCCAACAACATATTCATACATATATTTCATTGAAAGTGTTTATCTTTTGTTTTTTTTTGCCATTGATCAAAACTTCATGCATACATATTTAATTTTCGTCTTTTGCATATAAAATCCAAATATTTCGTCTTTAAGTCTTAGCTAATCAAGAAACCACACAACTAAACTAGGCCGTGAGTCCTTTGGGAAGAACGATACTTGGTCTTACCAAGTTTATTACTTGAACGATTCGGTCACACTTGCCGATTGAAAAACAAGTTTGTGACATCATATTTTGGTGTTCATAAATTTGTCCATCAATCTACCGTGGTGATTTAGAATCTTGAAGGTTTCTTGCGCAACAAGGTTCATTGTGTTTGAACGTCTGATCATTCTGCACAACGAGGTGTATTTTGCTTGATCAGGAACTCTGCGATCGTGAAGATTGGCTGGTATTCCCTATGGTGATTATAGGAAGAAGATCTGTGTTCTTGACTTTGAGAGTGTCTAAAAGGGTTGACAGTAGAAGAGAGTGTCTTGTTTGTTGTATTGCCTATCTTAGATTAGTGGGTTAGAGAGGTGTTTTACATTTTGACGTGAGGTCGCTGTAAAAGCCTTGGTGTAGAAAGCTAGATCTTTATAGTGCATTTGCTTAATGTGGTTGGAAGGACACTAGATGTAGGCAGGTTTACCGAACCAGTATAAAAACCAGGGTTTGATTTCTCTGGTCCCTACACTCTTTATTACAGTCGATTAATCTGTTTTTGTGAATAAGAGAGTTGAAGGTGAATTTACTGGATTTGTGCTAGATTCCCTTGATTTTGTAGGCTAATGGAATGATTTGAAAGAAGAGTTAAAGTACCGAATGTTGGAATGCAGAAAAGTCAACCAGAATGCAGAAAACTGTATCAGATTGCAAAAAAGTCAACTAGAATGCAGAAAAGTCAACCAGTCAACTAGAGTGTAGAAAAGTCAACCAAAGTGCAGAAAAAGTTGCGCTGAGCGCCAATTTTCAGTGCCGCAGCTACTGCTGAGCGCCGACAACGTGGGCTTGGACCTGTTTTCTGTTATTTTTATGGGCTTGGACCTATTTTCTGTCATTTTTATGTTCTATTTAAGGACTTGCACGTCCTAGGGATTGTATCTTTTGATGGCTTGAGCACAAAAACATACTTTTCACCCCTTAGGGGTAGATTTGGAGATGGTGATGCTTCTTCTCTTTCTAGGGTTTTTCTATCTCTTCCATTCTTCCACTCCATTGTTCATCTAGTTTCTCCATGATAATGGAGAGCTAAACCTTATTTGTTGTTGGAAAAGATGTAACCTCTTAAACTGTCATGTATTGAATTGATTCTTGATTATATATGCTTTACTTCATTAATTGTTAGAGATTTTCCTCTTTGCTCTTTGCATGCTTTGTTTAACTAATTCAATTGCATGATCATTGATTTTGTCGATATGAACAGATACGGGGAAATCTAGAACCAGGGAAATTCTCCCGGAAGCAATATTACCTAGACTTAGGAATAGGAGGATCGGTTACCTTTAAGCTTCTGTGCGAATGTAATGCATGATTAATTGCTAGGGAGACAAGACATTGTGAACTAGTAATTAGGAGTACGCTTTCTTCATCGAGACATCGGGTTTACGGTAAATTGGAAAGTGTCATTAACATTAATGAAGAAGATGAATTCATATATGCATGAGAGTAAATTAGGTGAAATCTAAACCCAACAACAATATCATCAACTTCATCCATTCATTCTTGTGTTTAGCCTCAATTGATCAAATTGCATTCATGTTTATTTTATTGCATTTGCATCCAAAGACCCCCAAAATTTGTTCTTTAGAGTCTTAATTAGTTGAGTAATCACATAACTGTTTAGTGTCGTGAGTCTCTTGGGGAAACGATACTTGGTCTTACAATTTATTATTACTTGATACGATTCGGTACACTTGCCGAGGTATTAACAAGTTTTTGACTCCATTTTCGGTACATTCAAAACTCCTTCTTTCAAGACAAGTAAGTACTCAAATTAGCTCATCACAAATACTTCAATCAAGATGTGCATATGCTTTAGTGTTCACGCAATCACATAATATCCAACAAATGATATTTTCATGAATGATCAATCAACTAAGCATAGATGTTCTTATGTGTTCATGTACTCTTTTCTCACTAGATAAAGTGTTTCACACAAACACACAAGTGTATAAGAGGTCACTCATCCACTCTACTATCACAATGTCACATGAATTAACTTTGCCTTTCATTTAACCATAATAAAAAACATTCACAAGTAAGTATCATCCCAAGGACTTTTCTATGGCTTATAATGTGGCTGGGCTAACAAGAAGATTGATTTTTCTAGATCACAAAAGCCCCTAACAACAATGCCTCACCAAACCCCAAACTTGAGTGGTTTAAAGAGAGATTTTATGAAGAGGGAAGAAGGAAAAAGTGTAGAGAACTCTTTGGAGAGTGCTTGAGAGTGTGTGGGTGATGGACAAATTTGTAAGCACCAAAATATGATGTCACAAACTTGTTTCACAATCGGCAAGTATGACCGAATCGTTCAAGTAATAAAACTTGGTAAGACCAAGTATCGTTCTTCCCAAAGGACTCACGGCCTAGTTTAGTTATGTGGTTTCTTGATTAACTAAGACTTACAAACGAAATATTTGAGTTTAAAATGCAAGACAGAAAATAAACATGTATGCATGAATTTTGATCAATGGCAAAGACAAAAGATAAACACTTTCAATGGAATATATGAATGAATATGTTGTTGGGGGTCAATTTCATCTCATCCACTCTCATATATTTTAGGAATTCAACATTCAAATCATCATTGTTAATGCCACTCTCTAATGTACCATTCTAGATGGCTTCTCCCTAATCAAATAGTTCATACAATTCCTAGCATTCCTAATGATTAGTTCATGAGTGCAGGAGCTTAAAGGCAACCAATAGAATATTGTCAGTATAATATTGGGAGAAATTCCCCGGATCTAGACTTCCCCGTACGTGTCCGTATCGACAAAACCAATAATCATGCATTAGAATGAGTTAAACAATGCAAGCATTGAGCAAAGAGGAAAAACCCTAACTAATGATGAAAGAAAGCATATGTCTTAATTCAAAGATGTACTCAACAAATCCATATATGAGAGCTTCAAGAGATTACTTTGATTCCCCAACAAACATACAAGGTTTAGTTCACCATATTCATGGTGAACCTAGATGAATAACAATGAAAGTATGAAAGAATAAACCCAATAAAGGTGAAGAGGTAGCCTGAGCATCCAAGATCCTCCTTCAAAGGGGTGAAAGAGAGAGTGTTTGCCTCGTTTCTGCCAAAGATCTCTAACTATAGGACGTGCAAGCCCTTATATACTAATCTAGAGTTACAAAAGATTACAAAAGTCCAAGCCCAAAAAGTGCCGCTCAGCGCCATTTACCGCTCAGCGGTGGTTACGCGTCTTCTTTCTTCCCCTCAGCGGCCATTTGCCCCTCAGCGGTTCCAACGCCACCTCTTGAGTGCCGCTCAGCGGTAGTTTGCCGCTGAGCGGTGCCTTCGACTTCTCTTTTTGCACTCTTTCTTGTCTTTTCTAATGTCCTCTCTCTCATTCTTCACTTCTTTCACCAAATTCACCTCAAAACCTGCACAAAAACACTCAAATCAAGCATAAACCTGTCCAGCTCTCTTATTTCTGAAAATATAAACAAAATGCATGATTTCAAGCTAGTTTCTAAGTCTAAAGGTTGCTTTTAGTATCACTTTTAAGCATGAAAATAACAGTTTTTCAACTGTTATCAGTGGGAAGAGGGAAATCTGAAAATCTCGGCCAAGAAACACCCTAGGGTATAAAAGAGACCTAATGGGCCAAATCCCGCTGAGCCCAATTGAAACAAGCCCAATCAGCAAAACTTCCACGTTTGCGCTCAACAATAATTACCGCTGAGCGGCATTTACGACACCAATTCTCCTTCTTCCTAGCTTGTCCTAGGTGTTCTTTACCAATGCCTCTCACTTACCCAATGCATTTAGTCTCTCACATCACTCAAACATTCAATCCCTATGATGCAACTAGAGCATAATCAAAACAAACAAATAAAGATAAAGTCAATAAACTAGGTTGCCTCCCAGGTAGCGCTTGTTTAACGTCACGAGCCTGACCCAAAATCCTCCAACACCCATCAGTAGGTGCAAATCTTGCCATCACCCTTCAGTAGGTGTACCTTTTGAGTATCATTCAGTAAATACTTACCAACCTAGCATCAATCAGTAGATGCTAAACCCAAATATAAAAATGTTCCAAAGTTTCAAATTACATCACCAAAATAAATAAATTCAAAAAAATTAATGTTCTCAAATCACTGGGGTGCCTCCCAGCAAGTCCTCTTTTAACGTCATTAGCTTGACCTAATAAAGCTCAAGTTCCTTTTCAATGTTGATGTTCCTCTTGTTTTCATCACACCAACTGATCAATTGCTTTCGGTCCACCTTCTTGATTCTTCTTGAATATGGAGCTTCAATCTCTATCACTCCATTCTCTTTGAAATCTTTGACAACCCACAACTTGTTCTTGAATCTTACCGGTGTACCAAGTTTGAGTTGTACATCCATCAAGTCATCATGAACCTTTCTTCCTTTGTTATCTTTTTCTTCTTCCCTAACCTGTGACAAGAAACAATTTTTACCTTTGATGATCGGCTTTGCAGCTTTAGAGCTAGTCATGGGTGCATTCCTTACATGCAGCTTTATGCCTAGCCTCCTTCTCCTGAATCTGCTGCTCCACTTTGAAGACATTAAAGATCACCTTTTCATCTTGGTCTTGAAGCACTATCATCCCATCATCCACATTGATGATTACCTTTGCCGTTTTCATAAACGATCTTCTAAGAATAATTGGGATCTTCTCATCTTCCTCCATCTCTATCACCGCAAAGTCCACCAGGAATTTAAGTTTGTCTATGCAAAGCACCACATCTTCCACTACACCATAAGGTTTCTCGAAAGATCCATCTGTCATGAGCAAAGTTACCTTGGTTGGATTGACTTCAAGATCACCAATCCTTTCAATCATAGATAAGGCCATCAAATTAATGCTTGACCCTAAATCAATCAAGGTCTTCCTTATATTCTCCTTCCTTATATTGAAAGAGGAACTCCAATTCAACAAAAGGGGTTCTACAATTGCAATCAAATGATGCCTTGCTCGCTCATAATAAGATCATAACTCAACAGTTGGAGAATTTAACAAAGACACTTGCACAATTGCCAAAGGAGGTAAAAGGACTTGCACAGGTTCAACAACAACAGATGTGTGAACTATGTGGTGGTGACCATATTAATGGTCAATGTGCTTTTCCAGTAGAGGCCTTAGAATGTAAATTTCATGGCCAATCAATTTCCATACTGCCAAGGTGATGGGGAAGTGCATACCTAGAGAGAATATTCTAAATGGCATACAAAAGAATGGAGAGAAATTAAAAATGGAAAAGATTAGAGAAAAGGGAACTTATGACTTGAAGATGTGCCACTTGAAGAAGGCTCAAAGATAAGCATCAAAGGAGGACCGCCACTTGCTTAAGTAAGATAAGGTCTACCCAAAGAGGGACTTTGGAGACAGAATACTATCTCAAAAGAGGATTGAAAATGTGCAAATCAACTCAAGAAATCAATTGATTCAAAGGTGTGTCTACAAAGGAGACCCCTAAGCCTTATTATATAGCCTTTGGAATGAGCTTGGATGCAAGATCTAGGAGATGTGGGACTTTAGAGTGAGGAAGCTGGCCAGTTAGCTGCTGCACGTCCTCTAGGAGCTTTGAAGTCCCACATTGATGAAATCTCTCCACTCCAAAGGGTTTATAAGGCAACTAGTTCTCCTATAGTTCAAAAACATGAAAACTACCTATGCTACCTTGCACTAACGCCTAGGACGCCCATTCCTCTCCTTTTCTTTTTAAGACCAAGCCATGGAAAGTCCCACATTGCTTGTTCTTAAAGAGAAAGAAGAGTTTATAAGAGTTTATTCACAAGAACAAAGAGAAAGAAATCAAAGAGGCAAATACACGCCTATGAAACCTATTCTACTTTTTTTTTGTACAAATGTATAAAGAAGACAAAAAGTAAAATGATTTCCTTTTGCCATGCTTCTTGTCATCCTTTTATTCTCTTCATTACTTGGCCCATCCATGATCACATCACAAGGTAATTACAACCAAGGGTGGAAACCTTACCCAAGCATGGATCAAGGTCAAAATGGACAAGCTAGACACTCAAGACAATTCAATAGGCCACAACAACAACCATCATTATGGCAACAAGTGTCTACACTCAATGAAAGATCAACAAAGTTGGAAGAGACTCTTCAAAAATTTATGCAGGTGACTATTTCCAACCACAAGAGTACTAAAGTGGCAATTAGAAGCTTGGAGAATCAAGTTGGCCAAATAGCTAAGAAGTTGGAAGATATGCCTGATAAGAGTTTTGGGGCTAATACTGAGGTTAACCCTAAGGAAGAGTGTAAAGTTTTAGTGAGTGTGGATGTTGAAAGAGTTGAGTTAGAGAGAAAAGAAGATAGAAAAGAAGAAGATGAGAGAAAAGAAAAAGAAGAAAAGAGAGGAGAGAAAAATTTTGAAAAATGTGAAAAAATTCTTCGTTATCCAAAAGGTTGTGAGAGAATAGAGAAAGAGAGACAATTTGGGCATTTTAAATATATCTTCAATCAATTGGAGGTTGATCTACTTTTGAATGAAGCATTGCAACAATTTCCAGTTTATGCGAAGCATATGAAGCCAATCTCCACAAAGAGAAGATATATAGATGAGGAGATTATTGAGTGCAAAACTGCTAAGAAGAAGCCACGTCCTCCAAAAGTGAAAGATCCAAGAAGTTTTACCATTCCTTGTGTCATAGGGAAGGAAAATATAAGGAAAGCCCTACTTGATTTAGGGTCAAGTGTTAATTTGATGCCTTTACCTCTATTTGAGCGAATTGATGATCTTGAAGTCAAGCCAACAAAGGTGACTTTGCTAATGGCGGATGGATCTTCAAAGAAGCCTTATGGTGTAATGGAAGACATTATGGTTTGTGTAGGCACACCAGAATTCTTGGTGGACTTTGTGGTGATGGAGATGGAGGAGAATTTGACTCCAATTATTCTTAGAAGACCTTTTATGAAAACGACAAAGGTCATCATTAATGTAGATGAAGGGATGATATAGCTTCAAGACCAAGAAGAAAGGGAGGTCTTTAATGTCTTCATAGAGGAGCAACAAATGCAAAAGGAAGAGGCTATTCATAAAGCTACATATCAAGATGTACCCATGAATAGCCCTAAAGATGCAAAGCTAGGCTTCAAAGGTAAAAATTGTTTCTTGTCACAAGTTAGGGAAGAAGAAAAAGATAGCAAAGGAAGGACGGTTCATGATGACTTGATGCAAGCACAACTCAAATTTGGTAAATCTATAAGATTCAAGAACAAAGTGTGGGTTGTTAAAGACTATAAAGAGAATGGAGTGATAGAGATTGAATCTCCATATTCAAGAAGAGTTAAGAAGATGGACCGGAAGCAGCTGATGAGTTGGTGTGATGACAATAAGGTGAACACCAACATTGAAGATGGAACTTGAGCTTTACTAGGTGATAACAGTTGAAAAACTGTTATTTTCATGCTTAAAAGTGATACTAAAAGCAACCTTTAGACTTAGAAACTAGCTTGAAATCATGCATTTTGTTTATATTTTCAGAAATAAGAGAGCTGGACAGGTTTATGCTTGATTTAAGTGTTTTTGTGCAGGTTTTGAGGTGAATTTGGTGAAAGAAGTGAAGAATAAGAGAGAGGACATTAGAAAAGACAAGAAAGAGTGCAAAAAGGAGAAGTCGAAGGCACCGCTCAGCGGCAAACTACCGCTGAGCGGCACTCAAGAGGTGGCGTTGGAACCGCTGAGGGGCAAATGGCCGCTGAGGGGAAGAAAGAAGACGCGTAACCACCGCTGAGCGGTAAATGGCGCTGAGCGGCACTTTTTGGGCTTGGGCTTTTGTAATCTTTTGTAACTCTAGATTAGTATATAAGGGCTTGCACGTCCTTTAGTTAGAGATCTTTGGCAGAAACGAGGCAAACACTCTCTCTTTCACCCCTTTGAAGGAGGATCTTGGATGCTCAGGCTACCTCTTCACCTTTATTGGGTTTATTCTTTCATACTTTCATTGTTATTCATCTAGGTTCACCATGAATATGGTGAACTAAACCTTGTATGTTTGTTGGGGAATCAATGTAATCTCTTGAAGCTCTCATATATGGATTTGTTGAATACATCTTTGAATTAAGACATATGCTTTCTTTTCATCATTAGTTAGGGTTTTTCCTCTTTGCTCAATGCTTGCATTGTTTAACTCATTCTAATGCATGATTATTGGTTTTGTTGATACGGACACGTACGGGGAAATCTAGATCCGGGGAATTTCTCCCAATATTTTACTGACAACATTATATTGGTTGCCTTAAGCTCCTGCACTCATGAACTAATCATTAGGAATGCTAGGAATTGTATGAACTATTTGATTAGGGAGAAGCCATCTAGAATGGTACATTAGAGAGTGGCATTAACAATGATGATTTGAAAGAGGAATTCCTAAAATATATGAGAGTGGATGAGATGAAATTGACCCCCAACAACATATTCATTCATTTAATCCATTGAAAGTGTTTATCTTATGTCTTTGCCATTGATCAATTCATGCATACATGTTTATTTTCGTCTTGCATATTAAAATTTCAATCATTGTTTTCTTAAGTCTTAGCTAATCAAGAAATCACATAACTAAACTAGGCCGTGAGTCCTTTGGGAAGAACGATACTTGGTCTTACCAAGTTTTATTACTTGAACGATTCGGTCATACTTGCCGATTGTGAAACAAGTTTGTGACATCATATTTTGGTGCTTACAAATTTGTCCATCAAGTTTTTGGCGCCGTTGCCGGGGACTCGTGGTTTAACTGGTTAATTTGTGTGATTATTGATTATCTTTGACTTATTTTTTTTATTTTTAATTTAAATTTCGAATTTTTTTAATTTTATTTTATTTTTCTGTTTATATTTTTCAGTTTGTATTTTAATTTCGAATTTTTATTTTATTTTTTTGTTTTCTGTTTTTCTGTTTTCTGTTTTTATTTTCTGTTTTTTATTTTTAGGTTTTTATTTGATTTTATTTTATTTTTTTTAGATTAGATTTTATTTTATTTTATTAGATTTTATCTTTTTATCTTTTTAGGTTAGATTTTATTTTATTCTTATTTTATCTTTTAGGTTAGGTTAGATTTTATTTTATTTTATCTTTTAGATTAGATTTTATTTTTTTAGATTAGGTTTTATTTTATTTTATTTGATTCTATCTTCTAAATCTCTTATCTTCTTATATCTTTTCAATCTTTATTTTCTTCTCTATCTTTTTGTGCTAACAATTGTTTTTAGGGTTTTGTGCCTAATGTCTACAGAATGCAATTTGGTCAAGAGTTTAACTATAGGGGCACTCAATTCTACCAAAGTAATCTCAACCAATGGTGGGAACCTCACTCAAGCATGGATCAAAGCCAATTTTGGCAAGCTGCTGGACAATTTGAGAACCAACCACAACAACAATGGCAGCAACAACCCTTTCTATCAGGAAGTTTGGATAGGTTGGAGGACACCCTTCAACGATTTTTGAAAAATTCCGACTCTACTCAGAAAAGCATTGAAGAATCATGTAAAAGAATGGAGATGCAACTTCGTCACATTAGTCAGATATTAAATGATGATGTTAATACTGATGTTAACCTTAAGGAGGAAGGGCAAGTCATTATCACTGAAAGTGACAAGATTCTTGATGAGGAAAAATTAAAGGGAGATGAGGAAAGGGTAGAGAGAAAAGAGAAAGAAGAGTTGAGTGAGAAAGATAAAGATGAAGAAAAAGAAAAAGAAGTGGTTGAGAGAGAAGAGAGAAAGAAAATTTGTGTGAAAATAAAGAAGTTGAGGAGAAAAAGAAAAGGGAAGAAAAACATAAAAGAAAAGAAAAAGAGAAAATTTAGGGAGAGAAAAAGGAAGAAAAAGAAGATGAGAGGAAAGAAGAAGAAATCATATGAAAAATCACATCCTCATCTAAAGAAGAATCATAGGAAGGAAAAGAAATTTAAGTGCTTTATGGAAATCTTCAAGAAATTGGAGATTAAAGTTCCTATGATTGAGACACTGCAACAGGTTCCTGGTTTGATCAAATTTCTGAAGAAGTTCAGTAGAAAGAAGAAAAAGAAGAAGGAACTTGAGCTTTATTGGGTCAAGCTAATGACGTTAAAAGAGCGCTTGCTGGGAGGCAACCCAGTGAATTTAAAAACTTTTGATTTGGTTTTGTAATTTTTAATTTGTGAACATTATTTTTGTATTTATTTTGTTGGATTTAGCATCTACTGAAGGATGCTAGGTGGGTAAGTATCTACTGAAGGATACTAAGTTTGTAACACCTACTGATGGGTGTTGGTGAGAAGATTTTGCACCTACTGATGGGTGCTGGTAAGTTTGAAACACCTACTGATGGGTGTTGGTGGATTTTGGGTCAGGCTCGTGACGTTAAACAAGCGCTACCTGGGAGGCAACCCAGTTGATTGATTGTTTTCTGTTTGTTTATTTTTAGGATTTGCATAAGCATTTTTAACATTGAATTGCAGGGAACCTATGAGGGGTATGCTAGGAAGGCACGTAGGTCAAGAAAAGAAGGAGAAGGGCACATCACGAAAGTGCCGCTGAGCGGCAATTACCGCTGAGCGGTACTATCGCAGATGGGCTTAAGTTCCCCTTAGCGGAACCCGAGCCCATTGGGGTATTTTTAAACCCTAAGCTGCGCGTTTTTATATTCTTTCAAGCTCTTCTCTGCACTAAGACTCCCACATATCTCCTCTTAGGTTTCCCACATCTTTTTACTCTTCCCTCTTTAGAAAATTTCTCTTCCACTCACTTTTACACTAGTGTGCTATCAAAGTTTGGGGTTGGAAGAGAGCATTCTAGTTTGGAAGCATTCTCATATCATCTAGCATCTCCACCCAAGTAAGTAAAATGCATTTTGTTCATTCTAGGGTTCTTGAATTTGAATGTGATTGTCAAAGCATGAATACTTAGGGGTTTTAGTTTCTATGCATGATTTGATGATATATTTGATGTTTGAACCGATTAAACTGCTTGATTATGAACTGGAAAACTGAAAATTGCATTTGGGTGGAGTTAGGACTGTTATAAAAAGAAGATTTGCAAAAATCTACAGATCACCGCTGAGCGGCATTTACCGCTGAGCGGCACTTTGCCAGATTTGTTTTTTCTGGTTTATTGCGTGTTTGAATGTGGCACTGGTGGCGCTGAGGGGAAATTCTGGCCCTCAGCGGTGGTTTAGCTTCGAAAGGAGTTGTGTTCTGAGTTTACTAATGATGAACATCATGTTCTGTGGTTTTGGATTTGTGTTTGAATGCAGGAATGGCATCCTCTTCAGGAAAGAGATTGAAAACCATGGCAACCAAGAGAAAGGAAAAGGAACCAGAGCAGCCCCATAATGGCAGGTTCCTCTCTAGGAATCATGAGAAGCACTTTAGGGTGGTTCAGGACAGGAGACTTCTAATGGAGAGAAAGGTTGGAATGATACCTAACTTTGCTCCTCAATTTGGAGAGCAAGTGTTAGGGAATGATTGGGGGAAGCTAGCCACTTATCCATCACCTGCCAACATAGCTGTGGTGAAAGAATTCTACACCAATGCAAAGAAGATTGGTGATTATCCAGCTGAGAATTATTTGGGCTATGTTAGAGGCCATGCTATCAGGTATGATTCTGACTCCATCAATAACTTTCTGGATACTGTGTGGGCTGGTGAGCAATGCCAGTTTGCTCTTAGCATGGAGGAAGGTGCTGACTTTGAGGATGTTGAAAGAGTATTGTGCATACCTGGAGGACACTTCCAAAGGAATAGATCTGGCTCAGTGGTTAATATTAGGAGGACAGATTTGACTCCTCTTGCAAAGTATTGGATGGCATTTTCTCATGCCAACATTCAGCCATGTTCACATGTGTCAGATATTACTCTTAGTAGGGCACTCTTCATCTACTGTGCTATCAGAAACTTGAATGTTAATATTGGGCAGGTGATAGCTGATGAGATTAGTGTGTGTGCTAACACCTCAAACAACAAAGCACCACTGGGACATCCTTCTTTGATCACTCACCTTTGCAAGCTAGCTGGGGTGGACACTTCTGTTCCACCATTTGAGAGGCCAAGAAAAGCTATAGATGAGGCCTATTACAGACAGTACTGTGGAGGTGAGGAGGCAGCCCAGCCAGTTCCACCACGCCAGGCTCGTAGAGAGAGAAGGCCAGCACAGGGCAGGACTTCTGCTGATACTCATGAGGCAGAACCATTCCAAATGAGGGACATGTATATGTCTCTTATAGGTGCTCAGTTGCAGTCCATCCATAGAGGGCAGGTGGCCACGGCTGAGATGATAGTGGGGATGTATGATACCCCTCCAGCACACAGGTGGACTATGGATGAATTCCATAATGTGGTAGCTTGGCCAGAAGAACCAGTATATGGAGGAGCTGGAGCAGCTGAAGCTTCAGCCAGAGATATGGAGGAAGATGAAGCAGAGGAGGAGGATGCATTTGATGAAGATGATGATGAAGAGGAAGAGGAAGATACAGAGAGCTCGGACTGATGAGGAGCTGAGATAGCATTTACTGATGAATGCTATCATATGATTATGCTTTTATGGTTTAAGTTTTCTGAACTTATTTGTTTTTGTTTTTAGATTAGGGTTTGATGTACTCTATTGAACACCTGGTTTGTTATGATGGTTTGCTATTAACTGTGATTGTGTGATAAGTAATGCTTGATGATGCTTATTGATTGATTGATGTTGAGATGATGTGCACATTAAAATGCTTATACAGGTGATTCACAAGCTTTGTGAACAAATGCATAATATCATGATTTCGATTGTGAAATTAAGCAGGATGTGCATGTCAAATGTGAATGAGCTTATATGTGAGGTTTTGAGCTCCAGAGTTGTTATTGTTGAATGCTATTACTTTGAAAGCATGAATGATTTTGCCCAGGTTTTTTATGATTGAATCAATTGCTTGTTTTGCATCATATGATCAAAGGCCGTGTTTTTGAAACCCTTTTTATTGGCCAAATTCATAAAGTTAGCCTTCTAAAAGAGAACACGTTGTGTTCTATCCTTTGAACCCTTAGCCTTAAATATACACTGAACACCCTTGATTGAAAATCTTTACCTTGAGTTAAGTAGAAGATCTTGTGTGGTATGGTTAAATGTTCAAGTTTGGGGTTATTGGGGAAACATGAAAAAGGAAAAAACATTGAGCTAAGAGCTAAAAAGTAAGAATATGCAAAGAAAAGAAAAGAAAAAGAAGCAAAGCTCAATGCAAATGCAAAAGCAAAGGCAAAAGAAAGTTGGGAATGAATAAGAAGATTGTGTGTTATGATTCTCTTAACTCAAGGATTTTGTGATCCAGAAAAACCAATTTTCTTGTTAGCCCAGCCACATTATAAGCCATTGAAAAGTCCTTGTGATGATGCATGCTTGTGAATGTATTTGATTGTGGTTAAATGAAAGGCAAAGTTGATTCATGTGACATTGTGATAGTGGAGTGAATGAGTGAAACACTTTACCTCTTATACACTTGTGTGTTGAGTGAAACACTTTACCTAGTGAGGAAATATTCCATAAGCACATGAACATCCATGCTTAATTGATTGATCATTCATGAAATATAGCATTTGTTGGAATTTAAATGACTTTGTGAACACTAAAGCATGTGCACATCTTGAATTAACTCTCGGTCATAAGTTTGAGTGAAGTTATTACTTATCTTGAAAAGAGGATTTTGAATGAGTGAACCATCATATGAATTGGTTGGAGATGGAGTTACATTTTGTTTGCTTGAGGACAAGCAAAGTTCTAAGTTTGGGGTTGTGATAACAGTTGAAAAACTGTTATTTTCATGCTTAAAAGTGATACTAAAAGCAACCTTTAGACTTAGAAACTAGCTTGAAATCATGCATTTTGTTTATATTTTCAGAAATAAGAGAGCTGGACAGGTTTATGCTTAATTTAAGTGTTTTTGTGCAGGTTTTGAGGTGAATTTGGTGAAAGAAGTGAAGAATAAGAGAGAGGACATTAGAAAAGACAAGAAAGAGTGCAAAAAGGAGAAGTCGAAGGCACCGCTCAGCGGCAAACTACCGCTGAGCGGCACTCAAGAGGTGGCGTTGGAACCGCTGAGGGGCAAATGGCCGCTGAGGGGAAGAAAGAAGACGCGTAACCACCGCTGAGCGGTAAATGGCGCTGAGCGGCACTTTTTGGGCTTGGGCTTTTGTAATCTTTTGTAACTCTAGATTAGTATATAAGGGCTTGCACGTCCTTTAGTTAGAGATCTTTGGCAGAAACGAGGCAAACACTCTCTCTTTCACCCCTTTGAAGGAGGATCTTGGATGCTCAGGCTACCTCTTCACCTTTATTGGGTTTATTCTTTCATACTTTCATTGTTATTCATCTAGGTTCACCATGAATATGGTGAACTAAACCTTGTATGTTTGTTGGGGAATCAATGTAATCTCTTGAAGCTCTCATATATGGATTTGTTGAATACATCTTTGAATTAAGACATATGCTTTCTTTTCATCATTAGTTAGGGTTTTTCCTCTTTGCTCAATGCTTGCATTGTTTAACTCATTCTAATGCATGATTATTGGTTTTGTTGATACGGACACGTACGGGGAAATCTAGATCCGGGGAATTTCTCCCAATATTTTACTGACAACATTATATTGGTTGCCTTAAGCTCCTGCACTCATGAACTAATCATTAGGAATGCTAGGAATTGTATGAACTATTTGATTAGGGAGAAGCCATCTAGAATGGTACATTAGAGAGTGGCATTAACAATGATGATTTGAAAGAGGAATTCCTAAAATATATGAGAGTGGATGAGATGAAATTGACCCCCAACAACATATTCATTCATTTAATCCATTGAAAGTGTTTATCTTATGTCTTTGCCATTGATCAATTCATGCATACATGTTTATTTTCGTCTTGCATATTAAAATTTCAATCATTGTTTTCTTAAGTCTTAGCTAATCAAGAAATCACATAACTAAACTAGGCCGTGAGTCCTTTGGGAAGAACGATACTTGGTCTTACCAAGTTTTATTACTTGAACGATTCGGTCATACTTGCCGATTGTGAAACAAGTTTGTGACATCATATTTTGGTGCTTACAAATTTGTCCATCACTAGGTCAAGCTAGTGACGTTAAAAGAGCGCTTGCTGGGAGGCATTCTAGTGATTTGAGAACATTAATTTCTTTAATTTTTTATTTTTTGGGAGATGTAATTTTGTAAACTTTGGACATTTTTGTATGTTGAGACTTTTGGTTATAGCATCTACTGATGGATGCTAGGTGGTTAAGTATCTACTGAAGGATACTGGGTTTGTTACACCTACTGATGGGTGTTGGTAAGAAAAGTTTTCACCGACTGATGGGTGTTGGTGGATTTTGGGTCAGGCTCGTGATGTTAAATAAGTGCTACCTGGGAGGCAACCCAGTTGATTGATTTTATTTTTGTTTGTTTGTTTTGATTCTGTTTTAGTTGCATGATAGGGATTGAATGTTTGAGTGATGAGAGAACTTAAATGTAGGGAGTGAGTGAGAGGAATGATTGTGGGGCACCTAGGGCGAGCTAGGGAGAAGGAGAATAAGTCATGCAAGTACCGCTCAGCGGGAGTAGGGCCCATTAGGGTATTTTTTAACCCTAGGCTGCGATTTTACCTCTATTTTCAGATTTCCTTCTTCCACACACTCTTGAACACTTTCTCAAGAGTTCTCTACACTTTTTCCCTCTTCCCCCTTTACAAAACCTCTTTTCCACTCACTTTCTTACTAGGGTTCCATCCAAGTTTGGGGTTTGGTGAGAGTATTGCTATTGGGGGCTGATTTCTTTACATTCCTAGATCATTTTTCATTCATCTAGCATCTCCACCAAGTAAGTTCAAGCAATTTCCATTCTAGGGTTCTTGAAAGCATGAATTGATATGAACATGGTTGTTTAAGCATAATTCTTTTGGGATTTTAATTTTTTGCATGATTTGGTGAATTAATTTCTGTTTGAATCGATTAAAATGCTTGATTTAGGTCTGGATTGATAACGGTTGAAAAACCGTTATTTTTATACTTAATTTTGATATTAAAAACACCCTTTATGACTTAGAAACTAGCTTGGAATCATGCTTTTGTTTAAGTTTTGGAAATAGGAGAGTTGGATGGGTTTTATGCTTGTTTTTACTTGTTTTGACAGGAATTAGGATGAATTGAATGAAGAAGTTGAAGTAGCAAGGAGTTGGAACTTTGAAAAGGAAGAAAAAGTGAATAAAAGGAAGAAGCCGCAAGTATCGAAAAATGCATAAAAGGAAGAAGCCCCAAGTACCGCTCAGCGCCATTTACCGCTGAGCGGTACTCTGAAGACCCGCAGTCACCGTTCAGGGACAAAAATGCAGCTGAGAGGCAGAATAGAAGACATGCACTTACTGCTGAGCGGTATTTACCGCTCAACGGCATTCTTATGGGCTTGGACTCGTTTTCTAGCATTCTTATGGGCTTGGGCTTACTTTTCTGTAATATTTAGAAGTCTATATAAGGCTTTAGTCTTCCTAGGGTTAGTATCTTTTGATGGCTTAAGCACAGAAACACACTTTTCACCCCTTGGGGGTAGATTTGGGATGGTGACGACTCTCCTCTTCTCTTTCTCGGGTTTTTCTATCTCTATCATTCTTTCATTCCATTATTCATCTAGTTCTTCCATGACGATGAAGGGCTAAACCTTATTGTTGTTGGTCAAGATGTAACCTTCTTAAACTCTCATGTATTGAATTTGTTCTTCAAGATCTTTTATAAGATACATGCTTTCTTTCATTAATTGTTAGGGTTTTTCCTCTTTGCTCAAAGCATGCATTGTTTAACTCATTCGATGTCATGATTATTGATTTTGTCGATATGGACACATACGGGGAAATCTAGAATTGGGGAAATTCTCCCAAAAGTAGTATTTCCTAGACATAGGGATATGAGGGTTGGTTGCCTTTAAGCTTCTGTGCTTCAAAATTAATTATTAGGGATGCTAGGAATTGTATGAACTTATAATTAAGGATAGACTTTCTTCACCGAGACATCGGGTTTAAGGTAATTTAGAGAGTGGCATTAACATTAATGACAAGAAAGACGAATTCATAAATGCATGAGAGTAAATTAGGTGAAATCTAAGCCCAACAACAATATCATCAACTTCATTCATTCATTCTTGTGTTTAGCCTCAACTGATCAAATTGCATTCATGTTTATTTTATTGCGTTTGCATTCAAAAACCCCAAAATATTTTCTTTAGAGTCTTAATTAGTTGAGTAATCATATAATTGTCTAGTGTCGTGAGTCTCTTGGGAAACGATACTTGGTCTTACCATTTATTATTACTTGATACGATTTGGTTACACTTGCCGTGGGAAAAACAAGTTTTTGACTCCGTTTTTGGGGATTGAAAATTTGTTCATCATGGATCTAGAAAGATTGCATGAGGGTGGAGTTAGGAAGTGTTAAAAGCAAAGTTTTCAAAATCTGCAGAATCGCCACTTAGCGAAAATTTCCCCTGAGCGTGATTCTGGCAGAGGTGATTTTGTTGGCTCTTTTGCTTGCTAGTTGCGCTGAGGGGCTCTGTTTGCCCTCAGCGGTGATTGGGCATGGTTTTGTGGTGTTGTTTGTGGTTTACTAATGATTAACAACATGTCTTGTGGTTTTGTGAATTGTGTTTTATGTAGGGATGACTTCCTCATCTAGCAAGAGATACAAGACTATAGGATCCAAGATGAAGGATAAGGAACCATAATGCACTCATTCTAGCAAGTTCCTTTCCCGCAAGCATGAGAAACACTTTTAAATTGTTCAAGATAGGAGGCTCCTAATGGAAAGAAAAGCTGGATTAATTCTTGATTTAGCTCCACAGTTTGGAGAGCAAATGGTGAGTAGGAACTAGAGAAGGCTAGCCACCTACCCTACATCAGCTAACATAGCAGTGGTGAAAGAATTTTACACCAGTGCAAGAAGGTTGGGTGATCATCCTGTTGAGGCTTACTTTAGCTATGTTAGAGGCCACGCCATTCAGTATGATCCTGACTCTATCAATAGATTTTTAGATACTAAGTGGGTTGGTGAGCAATGTCAGTTCGCTCTCAATATGGAGGAAGGAAAAGATTCTGATGATGTAGAGAGTGTGCTGTGTGTGCCTGGAGGGCATTTTCAGAGTAACAGGAATGGTGCAATGGTGAACATTAGGAGAACTGATTTTACTCCTCTAGCAAAATATTGGATGACATTCTCTCATGCCAACATTCAGCCGTGCTCCCATGTCGCAAACATCACTATTAGTAGGGCACTTCTTTTATACTGTGTGCTCAGAGGGATGAGCATTAACATTGGCTAGGTGATAGCCAATGAGATACAAGTGTGTGCCAACACTATGAACACCAAGGCACCTTTGAGACATCCCTCTTTAATCACGCACCTATGTGAGCTTGTTGGAGTGAACATCTCTACTCCACCATTTGAGAGGCCGAGAAAAGCTATTGATGAGGCCTATTATAGATAATATTGTGGAGGTGATGAGGCAACTCAGCCAGTACCACCATGTTGTCCTCGTAGAGGAAGAGGACCACCACGGGGTCAGGCATCTGCATAGATTCATGAGGTAGAGCCATTTCAGATGAGGGACACGTATATGTCTCTTATAGATGCCCAGATGTAGTCGAGCCACAGAGGGCAGGTGGCCACTGATGAGATGATTATTCGGATGTATGATACACCCCCAGCACACAGGTGGACCATGGATGAGTTTCATAATGTGGTGGCATGGCTAGAGAAGCAAGCCCAGGGCAGAGCTGGAACAGCTGAAGCTTCAGCTATGGATGATGATGAAGATGATGAGGAGGAGGACGCATTTGAAGATGCTGAAGATGATGGAAAGGAGGAAGATACAAATGACAACATGGGATGAGATAGGATCTACTGATGGATGCTATCATTACTAGAGCATGATCTTTTCTATCTTTTGTTTTGTACTATTGAACTTATTTGCTTCTGTTAGTAGAATAAGGTTTGATATACTCAATTTGAAACTGTGTCTGTTAGGATGATTTGCTTGTGATTTATGCATGATGAGTATTACTTGATGATGCTTGGATATTGTTTGATGTTGAGATTGTGCAATATATGTTGAGATATAGGTGATGGTTCACAAGCTTTGTGAACAAATGCATGATGTTGTGATTGTGATTATGATGTTAAGAAGGATGTGTATGTGGAATGGTTAAATGAACCTATATGTGAGGTTTTTGAGATCTAGAGTTTTTGATTGAATGCTATTACTTTGAAAGCATGAATGACTTTGCCTAGGTTTTCTATGATTGAATCAATTGCTTGAATGTGTCATATGATCAAGGCATTTGTTGGTAACCCTTTTTAGACAAGATGCATGATTTTAGCCCACTAAAAGAGAACACTATGTGTTTTATCCTTTGAATCTTTAGCTTTGAACGTGATTTGAAAACCCTTTTTGAAAAGCTTTACCTTGAGTTGAGTTGAGAATATTTTGTGGTATTGAGAAATGTTCAAGTTTGGGGTTGTTAGGAAGTCTTCTAGAAAGGGAAAATAACAAGCATTGAGCCAATGGCTAAGCACGTGAAAATCAAAAGAAAAAAAGAAAGAAAAGAAAGAAAAAGAAAAAGGCTCAATGCAAAAGAAAGTTGGGAAGAAAGAAGAATGATTGTAATGATTCACTTAACTCAAGGATTTTTGTGATCCAGAAAAACCAATTTTTTTGTTAGCCCAGCCACATTATAAGCCATATGTCCTTGTGAAGATAGTTGCTTGTAAGTGTTTTTGATTGTGGTTAAATGAAAGGCAAAGTTAATTCATGTGACATTGTGATAGTAGAGTGGATGAGTGACCTCTTATACACTTGTGTGTTTGAGTGAAACACTTTATCTAGTAAGGAAAGAGTCCATGAACACATAAAAACATTTATGCTTAGTTGATTGATCATTCATGAAAATAACATTTGTTGGATATTATGTGATTGCGTGAACACTAAAGCATATGCACATCTTGATTGAAGTCTTTGTGATGAGCTAATTTGAGTACTTACTTGTCTTGAAAGAAGGAGTTTTGAATGTGGTGAACCATTGTGTGGATTGGTGGAAGATTGAGTTACATCTTGTTTGCTTGAGGACAAGCAAAGTTCTAAGTTTGGGGTTGTGATAACGGTTGAAAAACTGTTATTTTTCTACTTAAAATTGACCTTAAAGACAACCTTTATGACTTAAAAACTAACTTGGAATCATGCTTTTGTTTATGTTTTTGAAATAAGAGAGTTGGATGGGTTTTATACTTGGTTTCCTTGTTTTTGCAGGTTTTAGGATGAATAGGATGAAAGAAGTGAAGTAGGAAGAAGTTGGAAGCAGAAAAGGAAGTGAAAAGTGCACAAAAAGAGAAGACGCGAGTACCGCTCAGCGGAAATTACCACTGAGCGGCGTTCTTGATCCTGTAGTCACCGCTGAGGGGCAAATGCAGCTGAGCGTCAATCTGAAATGGCGCGCTTACCGCTGAGCGCCATTTTTATGGGTTTGGGCTTACTTTTCTGTAATTTTTAGAATAATATATAAGGTTTTAGTAGACCTAGGTCAGTCATCTTTGGCTGGAACGAAGCAGAAACACACTTTTTTACCCCTAGGAGGAGGATTTTGGATGCTCAAGCTCCACTCTTCAAATTCTAGGGTTTTATCTTTCATTCTTTCATTGTTTTTCATCTAGTTTCACCATGAATATGGTGAACTAAACCTTTATTGTTGTTGGGGAATCAATGTAATCCTTTGAAACTCTCATGTATTGAATTTGTTCTTTATAATATATGCTTTCTTTCATTAGTTGTTAGGGTTTTTCCTCTTTGCTTAATGCATACTTTGTTTAACTCATTCTATTGCATGATTATTGATTTTTTCGATATGGACACATACGGGGAAATCTAGATCTGGGGAATCTCTCCCAATAGTAGTATAAACCTAGACATAGGAATATGATGGTTGGTTGCCTTTAAGCTTCTGTGCTTTGTAATGCATGGATAATTGCTAGGGAGACAAGACATTGTAAACTAGTGATTAGGATTAGGCTTTCTTCGTCGAGACATCGGGTTTAAGCTAAATTAGAAAGTGACATTAACATTAATGAAGAAAGATAAATTCTTGAATATTTGAGAGTGGATAGGATGAAATTGATAAACCCCAACAACATAATCATTCATATATTTCAAATAACGTGTTTTGCTTCTTCTTTTCCATTGATCAATACATGCATTCATATTTACTTTTCAATAATTTGCATTTAAAATCTTAAAGAATTGGTTTTACAAGTCTAAGATAATCAACAAATCACATAACTATCTAGGCCGTGAGTCCTTTGGGAAAACGATTAGGTTACACTTGCCGAGGGTTAACATTCAACCTTTCTTTTTCTTTTCTCTCTAGTTTTCTCTCATCCAAAATTCTGCCACTTCTGGTAACAACAGCTTTGCACTCCTCTCTAGTGTTTATTTTCACATTACCCCCAAAAACATCTAGCTTCTGAATTATGTGACAGAGATGCCTCTATATCCTTCTGAATGCTGCTTCAGTGCTTTTATGATGAAAATCAGACGTCTGCATTAACTGTTGCACTGTGTCATCCATCTTAGCCATTCTTTCCGATAGAGAGGGTTGTTGTTGCAATTGTTGTTGTCCAGCAGCCTGTCCATATTGACTTGGTCCCATAGTTGAGTGAGGTTTCCACCCGTGGTTGAAATTACCTTGTCCGAATTGCATCCTGTAAGCAATAGATACAAAAACCTAGAAAACACTGTTAGCACAAAAAAACACTGCACTAAACAAATTAAAAATAAGAAAGAAATAAAAATAAAAATAAAGTCAAAGTTAATGAAGAATCACACAAATAGAATAGTTTAAACCGTGAGTCCCTGAGAAATATTACTCTTGGGCGTAATTCAACAAGAACCTGAATTGTAAGGAACCTCCCGGCACTCATGCAATTCATAAATCATGGTATTGAATGAAGTACACAAAGCAAGCGTTGAAGCAGATGAATTACTCTAACAATTAATGTGAAAGCATATATAATTAAGAATCAATTCCAATACATGCGAGTTCACAAGGTTAAATCATCCCCCAACAACAAATAGAGTTTAGTTCACCATAGACATGGTGAAACTAGATGAACAATGGAGAAGAATGAGATAGAAAAACCCTAAAAGTAGAAGATGGAAGCTCCTGCATCCAAATCCGCCTGTAGAGAGTTAAAGAGTGTGCTGTTGCGCTCCTCAAGCCAAACATACAAAACCTAGGACGTCTTGGACCTTTAAATAGAGCGAAGAAAGAACAGAAATAAGGCCCAAGCACGTGTCACTGGCGCTCAAGCGCCCTACTTAGGGTGCCCGGGCGGTGAGCGATGGTTCCCTGCGCTTAAGCCTCCAAAATGGCGCCCAAGCTTCGTGCTTCTGGTGCTCAAGTGCCCCAAAAGGGGCGCCCGGGCAGGTATCGACACTCTTCTGTGCTTAGGCCTCTGAAAAGGACGCCCAAGCTTCGTGCTTTTGGCGCTCAAGCACCCCAAAAGGGGCACTCGGGCGGTGAGTGACACTCTTCTACGCTTAAGCCTCCAAAAAGGGCACCCAAGCTTCGAGCATTCCTCCCTTCTGGTGCTTTTCCAGGCCTTTCTGAGCTACATCTCCTTGGCACTTTGATAACGGTTGAAAAACCATTATTTTTATACTTAATTTTGGTATTAAAAACACCCTTTATGACTTAGAAACTAGCTTGAAATCATGCTTTTATGTAAGTTTTGGAAATAAGAGAGTTGGATGGGTTTTATGCTTGGTTTTCCTTGTTTTGATAAGAATTAAGATGAATTGGATGAAAGAAGTTGAAGTAGCAAGGAGTTGGAACCCATAAAAGATAGAAACAGTATAAGACCGAAAGGTAGGATGCGGGAGAATCCAAACCGAACGGTTAAGAACCCAGATTGAACGGTTCCTAAGACTGACCGAACGGTCAGATAGAGGAGAAGACAGAGACTGAACGGTTCATAACAGAGACCGAACGATGTGAAGGTGGTGGAACTAGGCCGAACGATGTGAGCAAGAAAGAAAACTGTCAAACAGTGTAACTGAGGACCGAACGACTGTAGGCAAACATAGGCAAACAAAACTGATGATTGAGGCAGGGAGACTGATCTGCTGATTCGAGATAGTTTGGTGAAACTGAAATGTTGCTGGACTTCAAGAATGCGCCGTCAAGATTAACTTGGAAGGCTTCTCGGTGACTCCAGCAGAAGGATGGAAAATATGGCTTTGGCAGCGGAAGAAGTGTAGTTAGCGATCGATGGAGGTGGATGCTGTGCTTAGTGAATGACTACAACTCAGGCAACCGTCCATACAGGGAAGGAAGTTGTAGGGAAAGATTTAAGCTAGGAAAGACTTTCGGTAGGAGAGTTGGCAAAAGCAATTCTCAGCAGAAATTTCATTCATCCAAAAGTGTTTTACAAAGATAGCTGCCATGAATTTATAGAATATCCATGAAGCTGCAGCGTGGAAATGATGGACCGAGAATTGTGGATCAGCTGCCACGTGGTAACCCATGTGTAAAATATGAAGGCCTTCTAGAAAGGCTTATTCAAAATGTGCTAAAAACAAATATGAAGGCCTTCTAGATGGACGGAAGATTTTGCCATGTGTGCTTAGCAAAGAGGGATGGTGCAAATAGCAACTTTGACAATCATATGGACAGATTTGCCCCTTCTCTTGGTGTATCCAAATTCCACTTAAAATGAAGGAAGAGAACTTGCCCTGTTGTGTCTATATCTTCAAGCTCTTCTTGGATTCTTCTAGCCATACTTCTAGTAATGGGTCCATGCCCTAAGTCATCATCTCCTCCCCCTTGAAGAGGATTTGTCCTCAAATCCAAGTCATCATCTGTATCAAATCCTGCAAAAGGACGAAGATCAGTAACATTAAAAGTAGAATGGACACCATACTCTGATGGAAGGTCTAATTGATAAGCATTATTGTTGACCTTCTTAAGGATCTTAAAAGGACCATCTCCTCTAGGAATTAATTTGGACTTTCTTTGAATAGGAAATCTTTCCTTTCGAAGGTGAAGCCAAACTAAGTCACCTTCATTGAAGATGACTTCCTTTTTACCCTTATTATGATACTTAGCATATCTCTCACTTTGTTGTTTTATTTGATTACTAATCCTCTCATGAAAAGTTTTAATAAATTTGGATTTAGATATTCCCTCTTGATGAACAAACTCATGTGAAGAAGGTAAGGGAATTAAATCCATAGGTGTGAGAGGATTAAAACCGTATACAACTTCAAAAGGAGAGATTTTAGTAGTTCTATGAACTACCCTATTATAAGCAAACTCCACATGTGGGAGATACTCATCCCAAGTTTTGTGGTTACCCTTGAGGACTACTCTCAATAGAGTGGATAGAGATCTATTTACTACTTCAGTTTGACCATCCGTTTGAGGATGGCAAGTAGTAGAAAAAGAAAGTTTAGTCCCTAATCGAGACCATAAAGTTCTCCAAAAGTGACTAAGAAATTTTGAATCTCTATCAGAAATGATGACCCGAGGTAGTCCATGAAGTCTAACCACATCTCGAAAGAATAACCTAGCCACATTACTTGCATCATCTATCTTGTGGCATGGTATAAAATGGGCCATTTTTCTAAAACGATCGACAACCACAAAAATAGAATCAAAGCCCCTGGAAGTTTTTGGTAGTCCTAAGACAAAATCCATGCTAATATCTTCCCAAGGAGTTGAAGCAATGGGTAAGGGAGTATAAAGACCATGAGGCATTGCTCTAGATTTGGATTCTAAACAAGTAATGCACTTAAAACAATGCCTTCGGACTTCTCTCCTCATTTGGGGCCAAAAGAATTTCACTTTTACCATGCTTAAGGTTTTATCAACCCCAAATTGCCCCATCAACCCTCCCTCATGCATCTCTTTGACAAGGAGTTTTCTGTGTGAGCCTTGGGGTATACAAATTTTGCCCTCTTTGAAAAGATACCCATCTCTCACATAGAATCCTCCTTGTGGTTTTTGCAAACATTCCTCATATAAGGTGGCAAACTCACTATCTTGAGTATATAATTCTTTTATGTTATCAAACCCAAGAATTTGAGCTCCTAAAGTGGCTAGTAAAATATTTCTCCTTGATAAAGCATCTGCCACTATATTAGACTTCCCTTTCTTGTATTTGATAACATAAGTGAATTGTTCAATGAATTCAAGCCACTTAGCATGTCTCCTTTGCAACTTGTGTTGGGTCTTTAAATATTTTAGTGATTCATGATCACTATGAATAATAAACTCCTTGGAAAAAAGATAATGTTCCCAAGTTTGAAGAGCCCTCACAAGAGCATAGAGCTCTTTGTCAGAAGTGGGGTAATTACAAGAAGCACCATGAAGTTTTTCACTAAAATAAGCAATTGGGTGGCCTTCTTGTAATAACACAACACCTATTCCATGTCCAGAAGCATCACATTATAACTCAAAAGTTTTGGCAAAATTTGGAAGAGCTAGAATGGGAGCTTGAGCGAGCTTCTCTTTAAGTAGCTCAAAAGCCTTTTGTTGTTTTTCTCCCCAAGTGAATGTAACATCCTTTTTCACCAACTCATTGAGAGGTGAAGATAGACTAGAGAAGTTAGGCACAAATCTTCTATAAAAGCTTGCCAATCCATGGAAACTCCTAACTTCTCCTACATTCTTTGGAATTGGCCATTCTTGGATGGCTTTTATTTTCTTAGGATCAACATGGACCCCACTTTTATTGACTACAAAACCTAGAAAGATGACACTATCAACACAAAAGGTGCATTTGTCAAGATTTGCAAACAATTTATTGGTTCTAAGAATTATTAGAACAGCTCTCAAATTTTTTTCATGATTTTGCAAATCTTGACTATATACCAATATGTCATCAAAATAAACAACTACAAATTTCCCAATGCAATCCCTTAAAACATGATTCATAAGTCTCATGAATGTACTTGGGGCATTTGTAAGACCAAAAGGCATTACGAGCCACTCATATAACCCAAACTTAGTCTTAAAAGCAGTTTTCCACTCATTACCTTTGATTCGAATTTGGTGATATCCGCTCTTAAGATCTATTTTTGAGAAAATTTGAGCCCCATGTAATTCATCCAACATATCATCAAGTCTAGGGATGGGATGTTTATACTTTATTGAGATGTTGTTCATAGCCCTACAATCACAACACATGCGCCACTTCCCATCCTTTTTGGGCACCAACAACACAGGTACAACACAAGGGCTTAGGCTCTTTTGAACCAAACCCTTATCTAGTAATTCTCGGACTTGTGACTCAATCTCTTTGGTTTCTTGGGGATTAGTCCTATAGGCAGGTGTTGAGAGGGTCGCACCTCACACAAAAGTTGATTGCAAAATTAATGCAGTATAAGCTAGGAAGTGACTGCTAGGTCGTCTCTCAAGGACCAAATTGCGGTTGAGTCTCAGATCACACACGAAGGGGGGGGGGTGAGTTTTGAAAGTGTTTTTGTGAATGCAAATGAAGAAATTAAAATGAAAATTAAATACAACCGAATAAAATTGAAGGCATTAAAGTGCATGAAAACATTAAATTGAACACTGCAACATAGAAATATCCAAACACAATTCAAACCATAAAAAAAAATGCACGCTTAAACTAAAACATTAAATGCACGATGTTGTCATCTATCCTAGGCATTCACCACCAAAGAGAAGAAAATCAACTCAACATGATATAAAATATTTTAAGGCAAACAAAGTAAAAGAAAATAAAACTTCTCAACTGTGACCCATTCATTTACCAAAAGAAATTGAAAACACTTTAATTGATACCTATCACCGTGCAACTACTACTTCAAGTTATCCATTCACAAATAAATAAAAGAATTGCTTCAAATGCCGTGGGCCACTTCTTCCTTCACGTGAATCAACTTTCACGGTTCGACTTTTGCTTTCTAAATGCTTCATGATATAAATGCTTGGACAGTAGAATAAAAATAAAATGAGTCAATTTGCTTCAACCTCTAACAGCAAAATAAAGTGAATCCAAAAGGTGGGGGAGGGGGGCGTGTGCTCTTTCCTTCAGACCATGACAATGTGCTTCCTTCCCTCCCTCCAAACTCTCCGAGAAACATTCAAAAGCAAAGCCAGAAAGGAAAATCTGAGAAAGTGGCGGCTGCTGTCCTGATTCAGGCCGAGACACCCTCCAAAGAAAACTCCATGCTCTTCATTCCAGCACCATTCTTTTCTTCTGCCGTAGCCCTCCATGCTTGCTTTCTATCTCCCGCTCTTCCCCTACTAGGTCACGCCCTTTTTTCCAGCTCTCCCCTCTTTTTAAGCTAAAGAAAATCCTCCAATTTAGGTGGCGGCTGGACCATCCTCTACGTGCTGGACCTCCTTTGCTGGACCGTGGTATCTTCAGACTGCTGGATCTCCAAATGAAGGCCACTTCCTTCTCTGGACCAGCTGTTGTCCGCGTGTGATTACTTGAATGGTGCAGGCCGTGTGCTGCTGGACTTGTGGACGTGGCAGCTGCTGGATGCTTCTTTCCATCCAACACACCCTCTCTCATAAGCCCAAAAAGTAAAATCACCGTAATACCCTTTGTGCACACTTCTTTTGTGGAAAGTCTTGAATCATGTGATGGCCCTCTAAATGTCCCAAATTATATTTCCAAAATTTTCCCTGAAATCAATAATGCAAATAATTTGCTCAAATAATCCAAATTAATTAAAATTAGAATTTTTGGTCAAATACTGGACAATTAAGCACAATTCCCCGATTAATTCTAGCACAATAAACTAAGTGAAGTGAACAAAATATTGACTCATCAACAGGCCTATTAGGAAGAATTGCCCCTGGAATGAAGTCAATTTGATGTTCTATTCCTCTTAATGGTGGAAGCCCATTTGGAATTTCTTTGGGAAATAGATCATCAAATTCCTTCAAAAGTTTTTGTGTTGAAAGAGAAAGAGTAGAAGTCTTAGAATCACTAGATGTGCATGTGAGTGGTACTTAGCAAAGAAGAAGGTATGAAGGTTGCTCAACTTGAAGTGTGTTGTTTAAAGTATTTTTATTTAAAAGAACTTCATGTTGAGTGACCTTGTGGGATGGAACACTAGAATCCATTACCTTTCTTCCTTCCACAATGACTACTACGCTCTTTTGTTTTGGATTCTTTTTCTTTTGTTGTTTTTTTTCCTTGTCCCTAGTGGACTTCATTTGTGCTTGATCTTGTGCCACTTGGGTAGGTGTCAAAGGTTGAAGCACAAATTTCTTGTCTTTTTTGTGCACAGTTATGGTATTGGTAAGACCATGGTGTATAGTGTTATGATCAAATTGCCATGGTCTTCCCAATAGCACATGTCAAGCTTCCATGGGAACTACATCACAAATAACTTCATCTTTGAAGTTCCCTATGGATAGAGCCACCTTAACTTGATTCTTGACTGTGATATCCCCATCTTCATTTAGCCAATGAAGTTTATAAGGTTTGGGATGGGGTAGTAAGATTCAACTTTTCAACCAGTCTTGTGCTACAACAATTGCAGCAGGAACCACTATCAATAATGAGAGAACAATAATTTTCTTGAATTTTACACCTTGTATGAAAGATGTTCTCTCTTTGTGATAATTGTTCTAGACTTGGTTGACTGTTAAGCACCCTTCTCACCATGAGAAGTTGACAATCATCCGCAAACACTTCCTTTTCTTTTTCTGTTTCACTCTCACTATTACTGGTGGGGGATTCACTTTCACTGCTATAAATGTCCTTTCCTTTTAAAATGATGGTTCTCTTAATAGGACATTGAGCAGCTATATGACCCCTACCTAGACACTTGAAACACTTTATGTCACTTGTGCGAGTGTGTGAAGAGGACTCTTTGTTTGGTTTTTCAACTATTTTGGCTAGAGGTTTGAGGGGTTCTTTTGCTTTAATAATTTTCTGCTCAAAGGGAGATTGAAATCTTTTGGCAGAAATTTTCCGCAGATTTTGTTGTTCTACCTTTATACACATTTGAACAAGTTCATTCAAATCTCTATAAGGTAGAAGTTCAACTTTATCCCTTATATCCAAATTCAACCCACTCAAAAATCTGGCTAAAGTAGTTTCCTCTGCCTCTGTGATCCCTGCTCTCATTATGTATAGCTCCATCTGTTGTCTATATCCTTCAACAAACATAGACTTTTGTTGCAACCTTTGGAGCTTATTGATGTCACAAACTTGTTGAACAATTGGCAAGTATGACCGAATCGTTTCAAGTAATAAACTCGGTAAGACCAAGTATCGTTCTCCCAAAGGACTCACGGCCTAGTTTAGTTGTGTGGTTCGTTGATTAGCTAAGACTTAAGAACGAAATATTTGAAGTTTAATATGCAAAACAGAAAATAAACATGTATGCATGAGTTTTGATCAATGGCAAAAGCAAAAGACAAGCACTTTCAATGAAATATATATATGAATATGTTGTTGGGGGTCAATTTCATCTTATCCACTCTCATATATTTTAGGAATTCAACATTCAAATCATCATTGTTAATGCCACTCTCTAAATTACCTTGTCAAGAAGGCCTATCCCTAATTACGAGTTCATACGATTCCTAGCATTCCTAATAATTAGTTTTTTTAGCACAGGAGCTTAACGACAACCAATATAATATTGGGAGTAATTCCCCGGATCTAGACTTCCCCGTACGTTCCCGTATCGACAAAATCAATAATCATGCATTGAATGAGTTAAACAAAGCAAGCATTAAGCAAAGATGAAAAACCCTAACTAATGATGAAAGAAAGCATAAATCTTAGATTAAGATGCAAGCACAAATTCAATATATGAGAGCTTCAAAAGATTACATTGATTCCCCAACAAACATACAAGGTTTAGTTCACCATATTCATGGTGAACCTAGATGAACAATAATGAAAGAATGAAAGATAAAACCCTAGAAAGGTGAAGAGGTAGCCTGAGCATCCAAGATCCTCCTTCAAAGGGGTGGAAGAGAGAGTGTTTGCTTTGTTTCTGCCAAAGATACAAAACCCTAAGACATCTAGGTCTTTAAATAGGACATAAAAATAATAGAAAACGGGTCCAAGCCCAAACCGATCATAAAATCGCAGAAAACTGGCCCAAAACTCGTATGGTTGACTTTTTCCGTATTCTGGTTGACTGGTTGACTTTTTGGTTGACTGGTTGACTTTTCTGGTTGACTGGTTGACTTTTCTGGTTTCTGGTTGACTTTTCTGATTCCATCTCTCTCCTTCTTCACTTCTTTCACTAAATTCACCTTAAAACCTGCACAAAAACACTGAAATCAAGCATAAACCTGTCCAGCTCTCTTATTTCTGAAAATATGGATAAAAGCATGATTTCAAGCTAGTTTCTAAGTGTAAAGGTTGCTTTTTGTATCAATTTTAAGCATGAAAATAACAGTTTTTCAACTGTTATCACTTATCCATAAGTTCCCTTTTATAGTAAGAAGGAATGTGCCTTTTCTTGAGAGCAGTTGTGAGTTCATTCCAATATTTAATGGGAGGAAGTTGTTGTCTCATTCTTTCTTTAACTAGAGCAGTCCACAAATACATTACATACCCTTGAAAACTAAGGGTAGCAAGAGAGACTTTTCTTTCCTCCGACACTTGTTGACAGGCAAAAATTTGCTCTACCTTCATTTCCCAGTCAAGGTAAGCCTCAATGTTATCTTTCCCATGAAAATGAGGCAATACCACATTGACTTCCTTAGGAGGAGGAGGAGAGTTTTCATAGTCACGCCTATGCCTTCTTGATGAAGAAGGATAGTAATCTCCTACTCTTAAGGTTTCTTGTTCATTTTGGGATTCTCCACTCATGCTTCTCTCCCTATATTGAACTTGTTCATCTCTTAACATTTTCAGCTCATTGGTGACCATGGCATTGTGCAGTTCTCTTTGAATCTTTTCTTGCCCTATTTTCCTTTCAATCTCAGTGAGTTGATTAACAAGAGTTTGAAAACAAAATTGGTCTTTAAGATCCTCATTAATTCTAGGGGAGTGTCTTCCAGACATTTTATGAACTTAAAAATTTTCTTGAGGTAAAGACTAAGAGAGTTCACTTGAGGACAATATTCCAGGTAAGAGTGGTGGACCTTGTAGGTCACTTAAATACCAAGTCTTGCCTTGCCAAATATATCCTTAGTTACTTACTAAAAGTCTTTAAATCAAAATCACTTCTAAATTCACTAAATATATGGAGACACGACAAACATAAAAAAAAAAGAAAACCTTAGACTCTAAGGCCGGACTCTAAGACTTCCTATGCGAAACTTGCAATTTTTAAAAGAAAATTAAAGATGAGGTCTCCTAGGTGAGGCTTAGACTTTGGATCTAAGACACACTCACGGTCTACCAATTTTAAAGTGATGAGACTTTAAGTCAAGTTAGCAAATGAGGGAAGAACACTTATGAGATCTTCCAATTCACTTGCTTGAAATGGCCAACTTACAAAAAAATTGAAAAGAAAGTCAAAATACAATGGAAACAACACAAATTTGGAAAACAAGAAGGTAGTTTAATGTGGCAGCTTTGGTTGCTCTCAAACAAGTAATGAATCAGAAGTGATTCATGCAAATCTTTCAGCTGCAAAGTGACTCTCTCCTATGCTGTAACCGTGAAGAAAGATCTGCTGTCAGCTGCAATGTGTTTAAATTACTACAGCAGCACCACTCTACCACACCGTCAACTTTACCTTTTTGCTTGTATAATCAATCTCCTTACTTCCTTTGATGCTTCCTTGTATGTATGGTGTCTGAGTTGTAACACACCTACACAGCAGTCTAGTTCAAAACTTACAGTATCTCCTCATACTGCCCATAATTACCAAAAGAGTGACACCAACACATAACCTTTTATCAAACAGGTTATGTGCAAGAATTCCAAAAAATTTTAAAATCAATGAATTAAGCAGGTGGTAATCACGGTAGCACTTCAAATGGATCCTAGGAATAGTGCTAGATTAGATTGGACGCACAACAATGAATAACAGCTAGCCATTGGATAAAAAAAACAGTGTTCGGCACATATCACAAACTGTTTGTGATATTGCCTCAAAGAGCAGCCAACAAATTATGCAGAAATGGAAAATATTGTTTCGACAGTTCACACTATTGGATGCATTGGTCCTTTTCAGCTTTTTACTTTGTTTTCCTGATATTTGGATTTTGTTTCTCAACTGTATGTTGTGGAAGCAAGCTTTTACTACATCCAACTGTATTAGCCAATCAAACACATTTTCTATGACAATTCCACCAGATTACTGCACTACTACTGTTTTTTTTTAAACAAAATTTTGACCCAAACAATTTAACTAGTCACATATGCTTTTTGCACAAAACAGCAACTGACAAGCTTCAATTCATTCAAACATGCTTAAATGATTAAAACAAACTTGTTGAATCACAATTTGATCCAAAATTCTTTATATATCCAGAATTGAATACAACAGTTCTGATGAAAGCTATTTGAAGTAACTGTGATAGTTAAATTTTGCACATAAAAGTGATTTAGCTCAAACAACACAAAAAGGAACTTAAGACAGTCAATGAAATTTGCTTAGGATGGCAGGAGATGATTTAGATGGCTGGACATGATCTAAAGTATTCAGCCAATGGACACGCAGAAAGAAATGACTAAACCAATTGTAGCTCGGTTAACTGCCAGTATCAACATAATATGACCTTGCACAATCATTCCATGCTTAAAACCAGATTTCTATGGCTAGTTTCCATGTAAAAACACAACACTTATGCAGAAACTAGTCTCATAGCAGTTGCAGCCAATGAAACAGTAATTCAGATTTTCAAAACAGATGCAGAGTGTTCTGTATTGATATACTGGACTCTCCAAACTTTGTTACCAATTCATGCACATGAGCTCATCATCTCAATTTTCATTGCTCATATATTGTGCATAAGAACATGAATCTCATAGAGTTTCCAGTACAGATGCAGATTACACGGTTATTTAACCAGAATTTTGACAAAATTTTAATTGCACATAACATATGACATAACAGAATGGATGTTCAAATTAAAAATGACTCAAACAAAAATTTAAATCGATTAAAATGAAAGACTGAAGCAATAAAAACAATAGCACGGTTCAAAGACTAAAAGATCCTAAAGATATAAAAAAAATTCAATGAAACAGTAACAGGACAACAGAGACAGTGAAGGAATAGTGATGACAGAATCTAAATTGTAGAATGAAGAAACTTATCTCACGGATCCAACAACCTTGCTTTGAATACCACTTGATGACTGAGGCAGGGAGACTGATCTGCTGATCTGAGATAGTTTGCTCAAACTGAACTGTTGCTGGACTTCAAGAATGCGCCGTCCAGATTAACTTGGAAGGCTTCTCGGTGACTCCAGCAGAAGGATGGAAAATATGGCCATGGCAGCGGAAGAAGTGTAGTTAGCAATAGATGGAGGTGGATGCTGTGCTTAGTGAATGACTACAACTCAGGCAGCCGTCCATACAAGGAAGGAAGTTGCAGGGAAAGATTTAAGCTAGGAAAGACTTTCGGTAGGAGAGTTGGCAAAAGCAATTCTCAGCAGAAATTTCATTCATCCAAAAGTGTTTTACAAAGATAGCTGCCATGAATTTATAGAATATCCATGAAGCTGCAACGTGGAAATGATGGATCGAGAATTGTGGATCAGTTGCCACGTGGTAACCCATGTGTAAAATATGAAGGCCTTCTAGAAAGGCTTATTCAAAATGTGCTAAAAACAAATAAGCATGTGATCTGGTGGTGTTGATGGACGGAAGATCTTGCCATGTGTGCTTAGCAAAGAGGGATGGTGCAGATAGCAACTTTGACAATCATATGGACAAATTTGCCCCTTCTCTTTGTGTCTCCAAATTCCACTTAAAATGAAGGAAGAGAACTTGTGCTGTTGTGTTTATATCTTCAAGCTCTTCTTGGATTCTTCTAGCCATACTTCTAGTAATGGGTCCATGCCCTAAGTCATCACAAACGGTTTGAGAGGAGAAGCTGAATGAAGTGGTAGAAGTCATGTCGAACGGTCAACAGTGTAAGACCGATCGGTCAAAAGTGAAACCGAACGGTTGATGGACAAATTTATGAACACCAAATTATGATGTCATAAACTTGTTTTCAATCGGCAAGTATGACCGAATCGTTCAAGTAATAAACTTGGTAAGACCAAGTATCGTTCTTCCCAAAGGACTCACGGCCTAGTTTAGTTGTGTTGGTTACTGATTAGTTAAGACTTAAAAGACGAAATATTTGGAGTTTAATATGCAAGACAGAAAATAAACTTGTATGCATGAATTTTGATCAATGGCAAAAATCAAAAGATAAACACTTTCAATGAAATTAATGTATGAATATGTTGTTGGGGGTCAATTTCATCTTATCCACTCTCATATATTTTAGGAATTCAACAGTCAAATCATCATTGTTAATGCCACTCTCTAATGTACCTTTCCAGAAGGCTTCTCCCTAATCACGAGTTCATACAATTCCTAGCATTCCTAATGATCAGTTCATAAGTGCAGGAGCTTAACGACAACCAATATAAAATTGGGAGAAATTCCCCGGATCTAGATTTCCCCGTACGTGCCCGTATCGACAAAACCAATAATCATGCACCGAATGAGTTAAACAATGCAAGCATTAAGCAAAGAGGAAAAACCCTAACTAATGATGAAAAGAAAGCATAAGTCTTAATTAAAAGATGTAAAAACAGATTCCATATATGAGAGTTTCACAAGATTACATTGATTCCCCAACAAACATACAGAGTTTAGTTCACCATATTCATGGTGAACCTAGATGAACAATAATGAAAGAATGAAAGAGATAGAAAAACCCGTGAAAGAGAAGAGGAGAGCTGTCACCATCTCCCAATCTACCCCAAGGGGTGGAAGAGAGAGTGTTTGCTTCGTTTCTGCCAAAGATGCCTACCCCTAGGAAACCCTAAAGCTTATATATCATTCGTAAATTACAAAAAGTTAAGTCCAAGCCCATTAAAGTGCCGCTCAGCGGTAAAATACCGCTCAACGGTGAGTGCGTGACTTGTTTTCTCCCCTCAGCGGCCATTTTGCCCCTCAGCGGACCTCACGTGACTTCCAGAGTGCCGCTCAGCGGTAAACTGCCGCTGAGCTGTGACTTCGGCTTCTCCTTTTTGCACTTTTTGTTGTCTTTTCTGATTTCAACTCTCTCCTTCTTCACTTCTTTCACCAAATTCACCTTAAAACCTGCACAAAAACACTGAAATCAAGCATAAACCTGTCCAGCTCTCTTATTTCCAAAAATATAAAGAAAAGCATGATTTCAAGCTAGAGTCTAAGTGTAAAGGTTGCTTTTAGTGTCAATTTTAATCATAAAAATAACAGTTTTTCAACTGTTATCACAACCCCAAACTTAAAACTTTGCTTGTCCTCAAGCAAATAAGATGTAACTCAATCTTCAACCAATTCATATGATGGTTCACTCATTCAAAAATCCTCTTTTTCAAGATAAGTAACAACTTCACTCAAACTTATGACCAAGAGTTTAATCAAGATGTGCACCTGTTTTAGTGTTCACAAAGTCATTTAAATTCCAACAAATGCTATTCTCATGAATGATCAATCAATTAAGCATGGATGTTCATGTGTTCATGTAATATTTCCTCACTAAGTCAAGTGTTTCACTCACACTCAAGTGTATAAGAGATGATCACTCATTCACTCTACTATCACAATGTCACATGAATCAAATTTGCCTTTCATTTTACCACAATCAAAAACATTCACAAGCATGCATCATCACAAGGACTTTTCTATGGCTTATAATGTGGCTGGGCTAACAAGAAAATTGGTTTTTCTGGATCACAAAATCCTTGAGTTAAGAGAATCATACAACACAATCATCTTATTCTTTCCCAACTTTCTTTTGCCTTTGCATTGAGCTTTGCTTCTTTTTCTTTTCTTTTCTTTTTCTATGCATATTCTTACTTTTTAGCTCTTAGCTCAATGCTTTTCATGTTTTCCCAACAACCCCAAACTTGAACATTTAACAATACCACACAAGATCTTCTACTTAACTCAAGGTAAAGATTTTTCAATCAAAGGTTTCAGTGTATGTTCAAGGCTAAGGGTTCAAAAGGATTGAACACAAAGTGTTCTCTTTTAGTGGGCTAACTTTTACAAATTTGGCCAATAAAAAGGTTTCCAACAAACGGCCTTGATCATATGATGCAAAACAAGCAATTGATTCAATTATAGAAAACCTGGGCAAAATCATTCATGTTTTCAAAGTAATAGCATTCAACAATAACAACTCTAGAGCTCAAAATCTCACATATAAGCTCATTCACATTTGACATACACATCCTGCTTAATTTCACAATCACAATCATGATATCATGCATTTGTTCACAAAGCTTGTGAATCACCTGTATAAGCATTTTAATGTGCACATCATCTCAACATCAATTAATCATAAGCATCATTCAGTATTACTTATCACACAATCACAGTTAATAGCAAACCATCACAAGAAACCAGGTTTCAAATAGAGTACATCAAACCCTAATCTAAAAACAAAAACAAATAAGTTCAGAAAACTTAAACCACAAAAGCATAATCATATGATAGCATTTATCAGTAAATGCTATCTCAGCTCCTCATCAGTCTGAGCTGTCCTCTGTATCTTCCTCTTCCTCTTCATCTTCATCATCTTCAAATGCATCATCATCATCAGCTTCATCTTCTTCCATCTCTCTAGCTGAAGCTTCAGCTGCTCCAGCTCCTCCTCCATGCACTGGCTCCTCTGGCCAAGCTACCACATTATGGAATTCATCCATAGTCCACGTGTGGGCTGGAGGTGTATCATACATTCCCACAATCATCTCAGCAGTGGCCACCTGCCCTCTGTGAATGGACTGCAACTGAGCTCCTATAAGAGACATATACATGTCCCTCATCTGGAATGGTTCTGCTTCATGTGTATCAGCAGATGTCTGGCTCTGTGCTGGCCCTCTCTCTCTACGAGCCCGGCGTGGTGGAACTGGCTGAGCTGCATCATCACCTCCACAGTACTGTCTATAGTAGGCCTCATCAATAGCTTTCCTTGGCCTCTCAAAAGGTGGAGCAGAAGTGTCCACCCCAGCTATCTTGCAAAGGTGTGTGATCAAAGAAGGATGTCCTAGTGGTGCTTTGTTGTTTGAAGTATTGGCGCACACACTAATCTCATCAGCTATCACCTACTCAATATTAACATTCAAGTTTCTGATAGCACAGTAGATGAAGAATGCCCTACTGAGAGTAATATCTGACACATGTGAACATGGCTGAATGTTGGCATGAGAAAACGCCATCCAATACTTTGCAAGAGGAGTCAAATCTGTCCTCCTAATGTTAACCACTGAGCCAGATCGATTCCTTTGGAAGTGTCCTCCAGGTATACACAATACTCTCTCCACATCCTCATAATCAGCACCTTCCTCCATGCAAAGAGCAAACTGGCACTGCTCACCAGCCCACACAGTATCCAGGAAGTTATTGATAGAATCAGGATCATACCTGATAGCATGGCCTCTGACATAACCCAAATAATTCTAAGGTGGATAATCACCAATCTTCTTTGCATTGGTGTAAAATTCCTTTACCACAGCTATGTTGGCAGGTGCAGGATAAGTGGCTAGCTTTCCCCAGTCATTCCCTAAAACTTGCTCTCCAAATTGAGGAGCAAGGTTAGGTATCATTCCAACCTTTCTCTCCATCAGAAGTCTCCTGTCCTGAACCACTTTAAAGTGCTTCTCATGTTTCCTAGATAGGAACCTGCTAGATTGGGGTTGCTCTGGTTCCTTTTCCTTTCTCTTGGTTGCCATGGTTTTCAATCTTTTTCCTGATGAGGATGCCATTCCTACATTCAAAACACAAACAAAACCACAGAACATGATGTTAATCATTAGTAAAACACATAACACAACTCCTTTCGAAGCTAAACCACCGCTGAGGGCCAGAATTCCCCCTCAGCGCCACCAGTACCACATTCCAGATCACACAAAACCAGAAAAATCAAATCTGGCAGAGTGCCGCTCAGCGGCAGTTTACCCCTCAGCGGTAACTCTGCAGATTTTTGAAAAACCTGTTTTAAAGCTTTCCTAACTCCACCCAAATGCAATTTTCAGTTTTCCAGTTCATAATCATGCAGTTTAATCGGTTCAAACATCAAATATATCATGAAATCATGCAAAGAAATCAAAACCCCTAAATCTTCATGCTTTGACAATCATATTCAAAATCAAAAACCCTAGAATGAACAAAATGCATTTTACTTACTTGGGTGGAGATACTAGATGCAATGAGAATGCTTCCAAGCTAGAATGCTCTCTTCCAACCCCAAACTTTGATGGCACACTAGTGAAAAAGTGAGTGGAAGAGAAATTTTCTTAAGAGTGAAAAGATGTGGAAAACCTTGGAGAAGGTATGTGGGAGTGTTTGTGCAAAGAAAAGTCTGAAAGTGTGAAAGAATGCGCAGCTTAGGGTTTAAAAATACCCTAATGGGCTCGGGTCCCGCTAAGGGGAACTAAAACCCTATTCTGCGAGAGTACCGCTCAGCGGCACTTTCGTGATGTGTTCTTCTCCTTCTTTTCTTAACCTACGTGCCTCCTAGACATGCCCCTCACTGGCTCCCTGCAATTCAATGTTCAAAATGCTTATGCAAACCCTAACTAAAACAAACAAACAGAATACCAATCAACTGGGTTGCCTCCCAGGTAGCGCTTGTTTAACGTCACGAGCCTGACCCAAAATCCACCAACACCCATCAGTAGGTGTTACAGCCATTGTATCCTTCAGTAGATACTTAACCACCTAGCATCCTTCAGTAGATGCTATATCCAACAAAATAATTACAAAAATAATGTTCACAAATTAAAAATTACAAAACCAAATCAAAAGTTTTTAAATTCACTGGGTTGCCTCCCAGCAAGCGCTCTTTTAATGTCATTAGCTTGACCCAATAAAGTTCAAGTTCCATCTTCTTTGTAGTTGATGTTGTCATTCCACCAACTCCTCAGCTGTTTCCTTTGAACTGTTTTGGTTCTTCTAGAATATGGAGACTCTATCTCTATCATCTCCTTCTCTTTAAAGCCCTTCACAACCCACAACTTGTTCTTGATTCTAACAGGTGTGCCAAGTTGGAGTCTTCTTTTCTTCCAGTCTCTAGGAATTTCTTCTCCTCTTCCAATCTCTTCTTCCTTGGGTACCTGAAACAACAAAAAATGGTTACCTGAAACCTCAAGATTTTCATCTTTACGGCTAGTCATGGGTGCATCTCGAAATGCAGCTTTATAACTAGCTTCTTCCTCCTTTGCTTGCATCTCATCTTTGAAGACATCTACCACCACTCTCTCTTCTCTGTCCTGGAGCACCACTATACCTTCATTTACATCTATGATAGCCCTGGCCGTTTTCATAAACGGTCTTCCAAGTATGATAGGTATCTTCTCAGTCTCCATCTTCATCACCACAAAGTCTGCCAAGAACTGAAGTTTGCCAACACAAACTATAATGTCCTCTACAATCCCACATGGCTCCTTTGAAGATCCATCGGCCATTACTATTTTAATCTTTGCATGTTTCATTTTAACATTGCCGATTTGCTCCAGTAAAGAATAAGGTATCAAGTTAACACTTGAACCTAAATCAAGAAGAGCTTTCTTTACCTTTTTCTTCCCTATAGTACAAGGGATAGAAAAACTGCCTGGATCTGATGCTTTAGGAGGGAATGACTCTTTTTTAACAGTTATACACTTTTTTACCTCCTCATCTCTACGTCTCTTCTTGGTAGAGATTTCTTCATCAGATTTTGTGTAAACTGCAATTTTCTGTAAAATCTGTTCCCAAGGTGCTTTATTATCCACCATTCTGAATAATTTTGTGAAGTCCATTTGTTTCTCTTGATTTATTGGAAAAGGAAAATTGTTTTTGCTCTCTATTTCTCTTTTTTCTTCTGTTTCTCCTTCTTCTAACTCAATTATCTCTTCATTCACACTCTTTACCACTTTGCACTCTTCTCTAAGGTTAACCTCAGTATTAGCCCCAAAATTTCTATGTGGCCTTTCTTCCAATTGCTTGGTAATCTGACCCATTTGAATCTCCAAATTTTTTATAGCAGCTTCAGTGCTCTTTTGAGAAGATTCGGTTTTCTGTATGAATTGCTGAAGAGTTTCTTCCAACCTTGTTGATTTTTCATTAAGCATAGATAACTGTTGCCAAAAGGTTGGTTGCTGCTGCTGCTTATTATATTGATTTGCTTGCCCAGTTTGTCCTTGACCAATGCTTGGATGTGGTTTCCACCCTTGATTGTAATTCCCTTGACGGTATGGAAATTGATTAGCCATGAAATTAACATCCTCCAAGGCTTCCACTGGAAAAGCACATTGACCATTGATATGATCACCTCCACATAATTCGCACAACTGGGTTTGTACCTGTGCAGCAGTTTTCAACTCTTTAGGTAATTGTGCAAGAGTTTTAGTCAGAGTCTCCAGCTGTTGAGTTAGAATTTTATTTTGAGCTAGCAAGGCATCATGGGTCTGTAATTGGAGAACCCCTTTTTGTTGCATAGGAACTCCTCTTTCACTGTTGAGCTCATTATCACTAGTAGCCATGATTTCAATGATTTCTATAGCTTCCTCTGGAGTTTTCCATTTAATATTGCCTCCTGCTGAGGCATCAAGCATCATCTTGGTTTGTGAACCAAGCCCCCCAAGGAAAGTTAAGACTACTTCCTGTTCTTCAAAGCCATGCGTGGGTGTTTTTCTTAGCAGACTTTTGTATCTATCCCATGCATGCCCTAGTGATTCTTCCATGCCCTGCTTAAATGAAGATATCTCTTGCTTGCCTTTTGTCACCTTTGATTGTGGAAAGTATTTGTTCAAAAACTTTGTTACCACTGCTTCCCACTCTGTGAAACTTCCTTCTGGAAAAGAGTTCAACCAAAGCTTAGCATTGCCTCCCAATGAGAAAGGAAACAAACTAAGTTTGATTGCTTCGTCTGGCACCCCATTGATTTTCACTGTGTTGCAAATTTCATTAAATGTAGTAAGGTGCTCATATGGGCTTTTATGAGATAACCCATTAAATTGATTACTCTTCACCAGTTGGATCAGTGCTGGTTTGACCTTCATATTGGCTGCATTGACTCTAGGTCTAGCTATGCTGTTAAAGTGTTGAGGTCCAGCTATGTTGGTGTAATCAGCAAGAGTTCTTCTGATATTATTATTCTCCATATTTTCTGTGCTATTGTCAGGACCTTGTGGTGATGGTTGCAACAGAGTTTCCGGAGGAGGGAAAAGTTCTCTAGATGTTCTGATTCTTCTCCTCCGTCTACTATCTTCTAATCCTTCAAGCAGAGGTTCTGTTGTTTTCTTGCTCCTAGTTCGAATTGCCTCCTGCATACACAAGAACACAAAACCCTAGAAAAGATTTGGTTAGCACAAAAAGATATAAAAGAAGATATAAGATTCAGAAAATAAAGACAGAAAACAGAAAAACAGAAAACAAAAATAAAATAAAATAAATTCGAAATTTAAAAATAAAATAAAAATAAAAAAAATAAGTCAAAGATAATCAATAATCACACAAATTAACCAGTTAAACCACGAGTCCCCGGCAACGGCGCCAAAAACTTGATGGACAAATTTATGAACACCAAATTATGATGTCATAAACTTGTTTTCAATCGGCAAGTATGACCGAATCGTTCAAGTAATAAACTTGGTAAGACCAAGTATCGTTCTTCCCAAAGGACTCACGGCCTAGTTTAGTTGTGTTGGTTACTGATTAGTTAAGACTTAAAAGACGAAATATTTGGAGTTTAATATGCAAGACAGAAAATAAACATGTATGCATGAATTTTGATCAATGGCAAAAATCAAAAGATAAACACTTTCAATGAAATTAATGTATGAATATGTTGTTGGGGGTCAATTTCATCTTATCCACTCTCATATATTTTAGGAATTCAACAGTCAAATCATCATTGTTAATGCCACTCTCTAATGTACCTTTCCAGAAGGCTTCTCCCTAATCACGAGTTCATACAATTCCTAGCATTCCTAATGATCAGTTCATAAGTGCAGGAGCTTAACGACAACCAATATAAAATTGGGAGAAATTCCCCGAATCTAGATTTTCCCGTACGTGCCCGTATCGACAAAACCAATAATCATGCACCGAATGAGTTAAACAATGCAAGCATTAAGCAAAGAGGAAAAACCCTAACTAATGATGAAAAGAAAGCATAAGTCTTAATTAAAAGATGTAAAAACAGATTCCATATATGAGAGTTTCACAAGATTACATTGATTCCCCAACAAACATACAGAGTTTAGTTCACCATATTCATGGTGAACCTAGATGAACAATAATGAAAGAATGAAAGAGATAGAAAAACCCGTGAAAGAGAAGAGGAGAGCTGTCACCATCTCCCAATCTACCCCAAGGGGTGGAAGAGAGAGTGTTTGCTTCGTTTCTGCCAAAGATGCCTACCCCTAGGAAACCCTAAAGCTTATATATCATTCGTAAATTACAAAAAGTTAAGTCCAAGCCCATTAAAGTGCCGCTCAGCGGTAAAATACCGCTCAGCGGTGAGTGCGTGACTTGTTTTCTCCCCTCAGCGGCCATTTTGCCCCTCAGCGGACCTCACGTGACTTCCAGAGTGCCGCTCAGCGGTAAACTGCCGCTGAGTGGTGACTTCGGCTTCTCCTTTTTGCACTTTTTGTTGTCTTTTCTGATTTCAACTCTCTCCTTCTTCACTTCTTTCACCAAATTCACCTTAAAACCTGCACAAAAACACTGAAATCAAGCATAAACCTGTTCAGCTCTCTTATTTCCAAAAATATACAGAAAAGCATGATTTCAAGCTAGAGTCTTAATTAAAAGATGTAAAAACAGATTCCATATATGAGAGTTTCACAAGACTACATTGATTCCCCAACAAACATAAAGAGATTAGTTCACCATATTCATGGTGAACCTAGATGAATTACAATGAAAGAATGAAAGAATAAACCCTAAAAAGGTGAAGCGGAAGCCTCAGCATCCAAGATCCTCCTTCAAAGGGGTGGTAGAGAGAGTGTTTGCCTCGTTCCAGCCAGAGATACCTAACCCTAGGAAACCCTAAAGCTTATATATCATTCGTAAATTACAAAAAGTCAAATCCAAGCCCATTAAAGTGCCGCTCAGCGGTAAAATACCGCTCAGCGGTGAGTGCGTGACTTGTTTTCTCCCCTCAGCGGCCATTTTGCCCCTCAGCGGACCTCACGTGACTTCCAGAGTGCCGCTCAGCGGTAAACTACCGCTCAGCGATGAGTGCGTGACTTGTTTTCTCCCCTCAGCGGCCATTTTACCCCTCAGCGGACCTCCCGCAAGCTCCTGAGTGCCGCTCAGCGGTAAACTGCCGCTGAGCGGTGACTTCGGCTTCTCCTTTTGCACTTTTTATTGTCTTTTCTGATTTCATCTCTCTCCTTCTTCACTTCTTTCACCAAATTCACCTTAAAACCTGCACAAAAACACTGAAATCAAGCATAAACCTGTCCAGCTCTCTTATTTCCAAAAATATAAAGAAAAGCATGATTTCAAGCTAGTTTCTAAGTTTAAAGGTTGCTTTTAGTGTCAATTTTAATCATAAAAATAACAGTTTTTCAACTGTTATCAACGGTCATGCGTGATTTGAGTGCCGCACCTACCGTTGAGCGCCAAAAGTGCCGCTGAGCGCCGATGACGTGGGCTTGGACTTGTTTTCTGTTATTTTTATGGGCTTGGACCTGTTTTCTGTTATTTTTATGTTCTATTTAAGGACTTGCTCGTCCTAGGGATTGTATCTTTTGATGGCTTATGCATAGAAAAACACTTTTCACCCCTTGGGGGTAGATTTGGGGATGCGGGAGCCTCCTCTTCTCTTTCTAGGGTTTTTCTATGTCTTTCATTCTTTCATTCCATTGCTCATCTAAAATCTCCATGATAATGGAGAGTTAAACCTTATTTGTTGTTGGGACAGATGTAACCTCTTTAACTCTCATGTATTGAATTGATTCTTGATTATATATGCTTTACTTCATTAATTGTTAGGGTTTTTCGTCTAGACTCTATGCATGCTTTGTTTAACTCATTCAATTGCATGATCATTGATTATGTCGATATGGAAACATACGGGAAAATCTAGAACTGGAGAAATTCTCCCGGAAGCAATATTACCTAAACATAGGAATAGGAGGATCGGTTGCCTTTAAGCTTATGTGCGAATGTAATGCATGAATAATTGCTAGGGAGACAAGACATTGTAAACTAGTGATTAGGAGTAGGCTTTCTTCACCGAGACATCGGGTTTAAGGTAAATTAGAAAGTGGCATTAACATTAATGAAGAAGATGAATTCATATATGCATGAGAGTAAATTAGGTGAAATCTAAACCCAACAACAATATCATCAACTTCATTCATTCATTCTTGTGTTTAGCCTCAATTGATCAAATTGCATTCATGTTTATTTTATTGCATTTGCATCCAAAAACCCCAAAATTTTTTCTTTAGAGTCTTAATTAGTTGAGTAATCACATAACTGTTTAGTGTCCTGAGTCTCTTGGGAAACGATACTTGGTCTTACCATTTATTATTACTTGATACGATTCAGTACACTTGCCGAGGTCTTAACAAGTTTTTGACTCCATTTTCGGGGATTAAGGTTTGTTTATCACACTTCATCTCTACTTTCCATATTATCTTATTTCCTACCAAAACAAGGGAATTTATTCATAAAACCATTAAATTCAACCTCAACTCTCTTATTCACACAACTTAATAGAAAAACATGATTCCAAAAAAGTTTCTAAGCAGAAAAGGGTGCATTTAATGTCAAAATTACATCACAGATAATGGTATTTTCAATCGTTATCAACAGTACGACAAGTGAAAGATGTCAATCAAACCTTTATCATCAATAACTTGTCTTCATGCCTAAAAGCTGGCCCATTTGCGGATAGTCTATGTGCTAGACTGCTTAAAACCGTAGATGAACTCCAACAAAGAGCTGCAGAATTTATTCGCATTGAAGATATGCGAATTTCGCGGAAGAAGCAACAACAAGAAACCTCTACTAGAGGGGAGAAGAGGGACGAAAAATGATCGTTCGACAATAATGAAAAGGGTGGGGGTCCTCGGTCAAAGGATTTCCCTCGAACGCCTAAGTTTAATCATTATACAACTCTGAACGCACCTAGGGAAAGAATTCTCGAAGAGGCCCTCAATGCTGAGCTTCTCTGAGTCAAAAAGGCTCATACACCTAAAAATGCTGATGGAAGGTGATGAGTCAATATTTTATTCACTTCACTTAGTTTATTGTACCGAATTTAATCGGGGAATTGTGCTTAATTGTCCGGTATTTTCCCGTTTTTGATAATTGTGCTTAATTTGACCAAAAATTCTTATTTTAATTAATTTGAATTATTTGAGCTAATTATTTGCATTATTAATTATAGGGAAATTGTTGGATAATATTTGGGACATTTAGAGGCTAAATCTGAGGAGGTGTGGATTTAAATTATGGGAGTGCACCTGGAGATGGGCTTGGTTGGAGAAGCTAAGAAGTGGTGCTTGAAGAAAAAGAGGCTCACGGCCTGCACCCAACAGGAGCACGAGCGTCCAGCAGATGGCACGCACGACCTGATTTGGCTTCTCGCTGAGGACGTGCGTCCGCACAAATCCAGGACGAGCGTCCAACAAAGATGAAGCGCGCGTCCGCACACATCCAGGACGAGCGTCTGCACACATCCAGGACGAGCGTCCGCACAAATCCAGGACGAGCGTCCGCACAAATCCAGGACGAGCGTCCAACAAATCCAGGACGAGCGTCCAACAAAGATGAAGCGCACGTCCGCACACATCCAGCACGCACGTCCAGCACGTCCAGACACTTCCAGAACGAACGTCCAGCAGAGTGGAAGACAACGCACGTCCAGCACACTCCGCACGCGTCCAACAATGTAGGGGGTGCATCCAGCACTGATCCAGAAACGTGAGCGTCCATGGCAGCTTTCTTAGGTGGTGCGTGAAGAAAAATGAAAGCACAGCAGCGTCCATGCTTTCACGCACACGGTCCAGAAATTCTAGCGGACTCATCATCCATCAGCAACATCCACGGCCTGGTGACAGCAAGCAAATATGGGGGTGCATCCAGCAGCTGACGTGTCCAAAGTGAATAGGGCATGCTATATTAAATGAAAAAATGAGAGGGCTGGGTGTGGAGCGTCAGCCGCCACCCTTTCTTTTCTGCATTTCAACAAAAGTGGGGATCTTTCACTTAGAAAAATTACAGTAACAGAGATGGAGGGTTACGGCTAGAGGATTCTATCATTCTGCTCTTGGTTTTTAGAAAACGTTGTTTTTGAATTGCATTTAAATGCTTAGTTTACTTGTTGCATTTTTATTTTACTCCAGCACATTTGTCATTGAGCTTTGTCACTACTGCACGGTGCTTTCTGCCACTTTATATACATCTTTATTTTGGAAAAAGTTGCATTTTGTTTTCACGGAATGAAGAAGAGGTGCAGCGGTGATTTTGATTCCGGCAGCGATTTCATTTGTTTTTTTTTTAATCATGGTTTTCCCAGCAGCTTAGGTGCGCACATGGGATGGGGGCGCTGATTCATTTTCATGGAGAAACGAAATGGTGTTGTCACGGCCTGGTGACGTCCTAGACTGCCGTGTGCTGATTCACTTTAGAGGTGTTACGGGCTGGGAGAGGGTTTCTCTTCCAGGAGCTGCATTTTTCATTCCACCATTCCAGTAGATAGCTCTAGGTTCTCGGCACAACATTTTAGTTTTCTTTCTTTCTTTTTTCAGTAGCACTGAGTTGTGAACGTTTAATGTTGTTTGAATTTCGCAAAGTTTGGTTCATCTCACCCGTGTTCATGTATTGTTTTTTTTAGTACCATTTTCGTTATGAATGTGCATTTCAATTGGCCATTATCACGTTTCCTGCATGTTTATTGTTTCGAGCATTTTAATTTCAAACACCGCATAATTTACTATCTTTTACCTTTTGGTTTTACAGTCTTTAAATTTTATTTCAACGTTTTTAATTCAGTCGTGTTTAATTTTATCCGCACAAAAACACCATTAAAACCCCCACTACGTGTTTAGATCTGAGACTGAACCCAAATTGGTCCTTGAGAGACGACCTAGGAGTCACTTCCTAGTCTATACTGCATTCTTTTATGCACAACTTTTGTTGGGAGGTGCGACCCTCTCATCAAAATGGCGCCGTTGCCGGGGACCAACGGTTCGGTCTTAGGTCTTTTTGTTGTGTCAGTGTGTGTTGTGTTTTGTCTTGTGTTGCGTGATGTGTTTTAGGATGTTTAGTTAGTCTTGTTTGGGTTTACTTCTTTTATCGATTTTTGTGTTTTTAGATTTTTATCATTTTTTGTATTTTGTGCATTTAGTTGTTGTTTCTGAAAGTTTCAAATTATGTAAATAATGGTTTTCTCCATGTTATGTTTCTATATGTTTGGTTTAATCTTTGTTTGAAGTGGAAGTCCAGGTTTGAGACAGGTTTTGCACTACAATAGAGGAGATGACAGATTCTCAAGACTGGATATATGATCTGATCCAGAGTCTTCCCAAATTCCATGGGTTGGCACATGAAGATCCATACAGGCACCTCAAGGAGTTTTGTTTGGTGTGTTTGTCGATGAGGCCTCCTGGTGTTTCAAAGGAGACAGTGTTGATGAAAGTGTTTCCAATGTCCCTTCAAGGTGCAGCAAGAGACTGGTTCATATACCAGTATCCTTTTGATAGTTGGCAGGAAACACAACAGAGATTCCTCAACAAGTTCTTTCCAGCAGCAAAGGTAAGCAACATTAGGAGGGAGATCACTACCATTGAGCAATTTCAAGAAGAAAGCCTGGCAGATTATTGGGAGAGGTTTAACAGGCTCTGCACAGCCTGTCCAAACCACCAAATTCCAGAGCATTTGCTCTTGATTTACTTTTATGAAGGGCTCTTGGACAATGAAAGGATATTAGTGGATGTAGCTGCTGGTGGATCTTTGATGGACACAACTCCAACAGAGGCAAAGAAGTTGCTCTGCAAGCTGGCGGGTCAAAATCCAAGTGAGGTAGTAAAGGAAAAACCTGAGCAGGTTTACTGTAAACTTGAAATCCCTACTCATGTATCTGAGGTTCAAGTAAATTTTAATGCTTTTGAATTGGTAAAACTTGAACCATTTAAGCCTGTTCTGGATTCTGATATTGATACACATGTGCACACTCATGTTGTGGATTCATTATTCCCTGTAGAGCACATTGACATACCTGATGTTCACTATCCTTGCACTGACCTTGATTTAAATGATAGCCTTAAGGATGCAGCTGATGACTTGGAGATTGGTAAGAAAAATTTCAGTGAGCAAAAACAGGTTTATTCTGAACTTGAGATTCCAAACAGTTTACCTGATTTGCTTATACATTCAAATGCTTGTGATTTGATGCACACTGATTCTATAGGATTCATGACTGATACTGATACAAATTTGATTGACCATTCTAAAATTTTTGATTCAGTATCAGCCATTGAACCCATTGGTCTAAAGGTTGTTTTGAATGGACATGATTACCGTGATGAAATTTTGAATGATAATAGCCTTGAACTGACCTTTGATTCTGTTGATGATGCATATATCAATATTGATTTTGAGGTGGAAACTGTGCAATTTGATAACTCTATAGAGTTAGGACTGAACTTTGATCTGACACAGTTCTCTGAGAACTTTGAATGTGATTGTGAATCTGGTTCTTGCCCGATTTGTATTGAAATTGATTATGTGCTACAGACAGATTCTAAGCGTATAACAGATGCTATTAATTGTAAGTTTGATGACCATGCTGCAGAATTAAATGAGAATGCAGGTGCTGACATTAAGGAAATCATGATTAATGAAGGAGAGTGTACTGCTGCTTCTTTGACTGAGCCAGAGATCTCCATTCCGGTGTCACACACTGAACAACTGCCAGTGGAAGGAAAGCTACTGATGGAACAATTTGCTGGGAGAAGAAAGAAGAAACATATCGTTTTGGATGATATGGCAGTACTGATGAAGTTGTTTCTCCTCAAAACTCGTTTGCTGAATCCTGTGGTGGAAGACATCTCTCTGATAGTCCAAAATTGGCAATTGCCACCATGACCAGGGGAGTTTTCTTTCTCTCTTCTCCCCCTTTCCCTACTTTTATTGCACTTGTCCATGATCTGTTGACTGTTATGATTTCTGATCTTATGCTTATGACACATTGAGGACACTGTGTAGTTTAAGTGTGGTCTATTGGGGGAGATTTTTATTTTTCTTTGTTAGTTTTTGTTTTCTTGGTTAAATTTTTTCTTTTCTAGGTAGTTTTTGTTTTGTTTTGTGTACAGTTTTACATGTTTCTCTTGATTTCTGGACTTTGTTTGGATTGTAAATATGTCTTTCACTTCATTGATACTCTGATTGGTTGGAAATCCTTGCTTTTCTCTGCTTGGAAGATGATTATGATTTTCGAGAGTTGAATTGATTGTGACAGAATTACCCTGTGTGAGATTTGAGCCACTTGATGTTCTTTCTTGTGTGTGATATGTCTCTTGATTGCTTGCGCATATGCCTTGGCTTGACTCTTGTTGATAACTCTTGATTGATATGCATGTTTGGAAGTGATAAAGGCAATTTTGTTCTTGAGCCTCTCTAGCCAAATAAGCTTACCTTGTTTTGATCCTTTGATAACCCCTTTTGAGCCTATACTTTCCCCCATTTCTTTGTTTTGAAGCTCATACACTAGCCCTAAGTGAAAAACCATGATTACCTTAACCTTAAGGAATTTTGGAGCTTTGGAAGTGTTTTGGGAACAAGTGTGGTCTCCTTAGGGATTCTGATGAGTTGGCTAGTTGGTTCCTCTTCTTGTTCTGTTTTGTTTTTGTAAATCTTGTCTTTTACAGTTTTGTTTTGAAAAGAGAAAAAAGAAAAGAGACAGGATGAAAAATAGTGAGAAAGATGAAAAAGAAAAATGAAGAAAAAAAATTGTGAATAATTGTGAATAATGGAGTCAAGAAGAGGATGAAATTAGAGGTTGTGGGTGTGTTTGAATGTGTTTACACTTGTTCCCCATTGCTCCTCTGTTCCTTATGGTTTGTAGCTTCTTATCCAGATATATCCTGCCTTGTCCTTGGCGCCATTACAACCAAGAAAAGACCTTTTGATTTGAACATGCGTATGTGCTTGAGTGTTGATATTAGAGGCTTGCCAAGTCTATTTGTGATTGCTTTCTTGAGTGCATTGAGTGACATTGTTTTACCTTAAACACTTGAGAGAAACACTGATTGTGTGCATCTGTGAGGCTCTGTTGCTTTTGATTCATCTCTTGAACTGATTGAATATTTTCCTTGTACTGAATTGCTTGGATGATTTCATGAGTATCTGCTTTCTCTGATTCATTCTGTGTTGGAATTGTCTACTTCTTTTCTCTGTCCAGATTTCTTGAGGACGGTGTAAATTCTGTTTGTTTCCTTGTGAGTCTTTATTTTCTGTGTGTCGACGTTGTGTCACCTTCTTAAAAGCCCTTTGAACTATTCCCTGATTTGCGTCTTGATTTTGCCCAGGAGTGCAAAAGACTAAGTGTGGTCTATTTTGATGAGTCAATATTTTATTCACTTCACTTAGTTTATTGTACCGAATTTAATCGGGGAATTGTGCTTAATTGTCCGGTATTTTCCCGTTTTTGATAATTGTGCTTAATTTGACCAAAAATTCTTATTTTAATTAATTTGAATTATTTGAGCTAATTATTTGCATTATTAATTATAGGGAAATTGTTGGATAATATTTGGGACATTTAGAGGCTAAATCTGAGGAGGTGTGGATTTAAATTATGGGAGTGCACCTGGAGATGGGCTTGGTTGGAGAAGCTAAGAAGTGGTGCTTGAAGAAAAAGAGGCTCACGGCCTGCACCCAACAGGAGCACGAGCGTCCAGCAGATGGCACGCACGACCTGATTTGGCTTCTCGCTGAGGACGTGCGTCCGCACAAATCCAGGACGAGCGTCCAACAAAGATGAAGCGCGCGTCCGCACACATCCAGGACGAGCGTCTGCACACATCCAGGACGAGCGTCCGCACAAATCCAGGACGAGCGTCCGCACAAATCCAGGACGAGCGTCCAACAAAGATGAAGCGCGCGTCCGCACACATCCAGGACGAGCGTCTGCACACATCCAGGACGAGCGTCCGCACAAATCCAGGACGAGCGTCCGCACAAATCCAGGACGAGCGTCCAACAAATCCAGGACGAGCGTCCAACAAAGATGAAGCGCACGTCCGCACACATCCAGCACGCACGTCCAGCACGTCCAGACACTTCCAGAACGAACGTCCAGCAGAGTGGAAGACAACGCACGTCCAGCACACTCCGCACGCGTCCAACAATGTAGGGGGTGCATCCAGCACTGATCCAGAAACGTGAGCGTCCATGGCAGCTTTCTTAGGTGGTGCGTGAAGAAAAATGAAAGCACAGCAGCGTCCATGCTTTCACGCACACGGTCCAGAAATTCTAGCGGACTCATCATCCATCAGCAACATCCACGGCCTGGTGACAGCAAGCAAATATGGGGGTGCATCCAGCAGCTGACGTGTCCAAAGTGAATAGGGCATGCTATATTAAATGAAAAAATGAGAGGGCTGGGTGTGGAGCGTCAGCCGCCACCCTTTCTTTTCTGCATTTCAACAAAAGTGGGGATCTTTCACTTAGAAAAATTACAGTAACAGAGATGGAGGGTTACGGCTAGAGGATTCTATCATTCTGCTCTTGGTTTTTAGAAAACGTTGTTTTTGAATTGCATTTAAATGCTTAGTTTACTTGTTGCATTTTTATTTTACTCCAGCACATTTGTCATTGAGCTTTGTCACTACTGCACGGTGCTTTCTGCCACTTTATATACATCTTTATTTTGGAAAAAGTTGCATTTTGTTTTCACGGAATGAAGAAGAGGTGCAGCGGTGATTTTGATTCCGGCAGCGATTTCATTTGTTTTTTTTTTAATCATGGTTTTCCCAGCAGCTTAGGTGCGCACATGGGATGGGGGCGCTGATTCATTTTCATGGAGAAACGAAATGGTGTTGTCACGGCCTGGTGACGTCCTAGACTGCCGTGTGCTGATTCACTTTAGAGGTGTTACGGGCTGGGAGAGGGTTTCTCTTCCAGGAGCTGCATTTTTCATTCCACCATTCCAGTAGATAGCTCTAGGTTCTCGGCACAACATTTTAGTTTTCTTTCTTTCTTTTTTCAGTAGCACTGAGTTGTGAACGTTTAATGTTGTTTGAATTTCGCAAAGTTTGGTTCATCTCACCCGTGTTCATGTATTGTTTTTTTTAGTACCATTTTCGTTATGAATGTGCATTTCAATTGGCCATTATCACGTTTCCTGCATGTTTATTGTTTCGAGCATTTTAATTTCAAACACCGCATAATTTACTATCTTTTACCTTTTGGTTTTACAGTCTTTAAATTTTATTTCAACGTTTTTAATTCAGTCGTGTTTAATTTTATCCGCACAAAAACACCATTAAAACCCCCACTACGTGTTTAGATCTGAGACTGAACCCAAATTGGTCCTTGAGAGACGACCTAGGAGTCACTTCCTAGTCTATACTGCATTCTTTTATGCACAACTTTTGTTGGGAGGTGCGACCCTCTCATCAGAAGGAAACAATACCGATATCATCAAAACATGGGACATACTATGGAGGAATGTGTAACATTAAAAAATGAGATTAAAACACTTATACGTGTGGGTCATCTCTGTAAGTATGTGAAGGAAGAATAAGCACAAATAAGAAGCCCACCAAGAAAGAAGTCTCCACACAGAAGTCCTGAACAATCATATCAAAAAGATGAACGAAGATATCAAAGTAATAGGCGAAGTCGAAGTTGTAGTCGTAGTCGTGATCGATCAGCTCGTTGGCGTATTAACATTATTTCTGGAGGTTTTGCTGAAGGAGGGGGCATCATCTTCGGCTCGGAAGAGACATCTAAGCAGCTTAAGAACCATTCACATGATGGATAAAAAGCCTAGATCTTTACCACACATTACTTTTACTGACAAGGATTTCCACGGGCCTGATCCTCATTAAGATGACCCAATGGTGATTATAGTAGAGATAACTCAGTATAGTGTTAGTAAGGTGTTGATTGATCAAGGTAGTACGATCAACATTTTATATTGGAAGACATTCCTCAAAATGGATTTATCTGAAGACATTATAACTATATTCAATGAGCAGATTGTGGGGTTCGCAAGCGAAAGAGTCAATACTCAAGGATATTTAGACTTGAGAACTCGACTCGATATAGACAGAGATGTAAAAGAAATCAGAATAAGGTTCTTACTAGTGGAGGCAAACACCTCGTACAATGTCCTGTTAGGGCAACCATGTTTAAATGCTTTTGGAGTTGTAGTGTCTAATCCTCATCTGGCAATGAAGTTCCCGTCAGACAATGGGACAATATGCACTATACGGGTAGATAAGCGGACCACTAAGGAGTGTTATGTAGCTAGTTTAAAAGTCACACCTTTTCTTTCCCCCTCGGAAGAGTCAGGGTGCGGAGGAATGGTATTCCCAGATTAAAAAGGCGGCATTGGCATTACTTACAGGTGCCCGCTAGCTTCAACCCTATTTTCAGAGCTATCAAGTGGTTGTCAAAACAGATCACCCGGTGGCTAAGTGTTAAGATGTCGGCAAGTGTACCGAATCGTATCAAGTAATAATAAATTGTAAGACCAAGTATCGTTTCCCAAAAGACTCACGACACTAAACAGTCATGTAATCTCTTAACTAATTAAAACTTTATTGAACAATTTGGTGTTTTAGATGTAAAAACAAGAAAAGTAAATATGAATGCAATTTTGATCAATTGAAGAGAAACTGATAACGGTTGAATATACTGTTATCTGTGTTACAATTTTGATATTAAAACAACCCTTTTTTACTTATAAGCTTGCTTGAACTCATGTTTTCAGCTTATTTGTGTGAATAATGGAGTTTAGGTTATACTTGAGGATTTTATCACTAAATTCCCTTGATTTTGTAGGAAGTTGGAATGAATTTGAAGAGGATTAAAATATCAAGGAGGTTGAACTCAGAAAGGACAAAAAGAGCACCAAAAGAGAAGGTTGCAGAAGCTTGCATTCACGCCTGAGCGCCGTTTAAGGAACAATGAGCGTTAGTTCTCGAGAACCGTGCCACGCTTGGGTGCCCTTCTTGGGGCGCTGAGCGCCACTTCTTTTGCAAGCTCACCTGGGTGCCCTAAGTAGGGCCGTTGAGCACTGACGACATTGGCCCATGATCCAATTCAGCTGTATATAAGGACTTGGAGGCAAATTCAAATATTTTCAGCTCTTTGGAGGCAAAATTGGATGCGGAAGCTCTCCTTTTTGGTTTCTAGGGTTTATCTTTCATTCTCATTCCATTGTTCATCTAGTTTCTCCATGACAAGGGGGATTTAAATTCAATTTTTTGTTGGGGAAGATGTGATACACGGCGGCTCGAGGCACAATAGTGAGAAACATGAAATCTAAGAGTAGCTTGAGTTGAAGAACCGAGAAGCAACCAAAGAAACGATTTGAACCGTGAATCCCGAGGTTCTGTATCGGAGAAACTGATGAAGCAGCGAAAGAACTAGGAACCCTAGACTTGGAGGTTTTTTTGGTTGAAAACCTAGGGTTTGATGCGGAAGCGAATTTGAACGATGGAGAAGTGATTTTAGTCGGCAAGAAAGGAACTAATCGGTGGAGAAGAATATTTAATCGGTGGAAATTGTTAACTAGCCTTGGGTGTCGTAGCTCTTGTCCAATCCTACCAATACACATGCACAAAGCTTCTGTCAGTATTTCCTTAGCCAAAACAGATCGCACAATGAACATACATAACAGTTAAAACTTCTCCTTCACTCGATCTTGTGCAAGTAATGCAATTAAAAGAATTATTTTGCTCTCCAAGGACAAACTGCAATGAAATATTCACACTCAATTCGGCAGACAACCTTCAATGTTATCAATATGTGCTAAAACAGAAACAACTACTCAAAATAGGGATAAGTAAGTTAAACAACTCCCTTATTCAAATGCTAGTTCTAGTTGTTTCAAGCTCCACACTGAGGTTTTTGTTGCGCGTGTCTACTAAAAAAATTATTAATTCCAAATAGACCAACTATGCACACAAAACACACCAATGCTACAGGTCCTCCCTACACTGATTTAGTTAAGTTTTGCAGACATGAATTACACCACAGCTAGCAAAACATACACATGGACATGGATATTAAACCATATGCAAATTAATATAATTCTAAGTTAAACCAAACTGATTTAAACAACCATTCCAACTAATTTAAAATCTATTCAGTACAATGCAGAAAGAATGACATAGAGTCCATCACAAATGATGAATATGTAGTTGAAACAAGTTATTGTAGAAATGAAGAAGTTCAAAATGAAATCAGAACAATGTTTGCAACTTCCTATCTCATCTAACAAGTTATACTAGATCTTATCAATTCAGAATCAGCATTCAACATGCCCAATTAAACCATGAAATCAATAATTCACTTTCAAAATAGTGAGTTTATCAATTAATTCAGCAAGCAATGTTTGAAACTAAAATGAGTGCACTGACATTTTAAACATTCACAAGCACAAATAGCATCACTAGGAAATCAACAACCAAGACGTAAACAAAAATGATTGCAGTGGTAGTTTAAACAAACTCAGATGCTCCAATTTGATCACTCAAACTCTTGTTCCTGCTCTCAAAACAGTTAGATGAATATTGAATTCTATCTCAAATTGCCAAAGGAAGAAAAAAAAACTCAAAATGAAGAAAAAAAAACTCAGCTAATTATAATGAGGAAAGTTCAGTCTAGGCTAGAGAATCCTGTGGATAACCACCACCTAGAATGACACCATTCACACTTACCTTCTTTCAAATTCCAAAAACCAGAATGGAATCAGATTTCTCAATCAGGAAATGGTTAAGGCTAAGGCAAAGGCAAGGGTCAGAACAGAACAACCACTAAACTAGACAAACAACCAGGTAATGAGAGCACAACAGATCAACAGATTCAACATATTCAAGACAAACTCTAAACCAGATGAACAAACCAACTGAAAGCTTCAATTAAAGAATGGCAGAATAGATTTCACATGCATTGAGACAAAACTAGAGGTTCAACAACCACAAGCAATCAATTAAGAGAAATTAAGATGGAAGCACTCAAACTGAACCTATGATTGGCACTAGAGCAGATTTTAAAAACAAGAAATCAAAACAAGCTGCCCATGACTTGAAATTGAAGGAAAATAAAATTTGGTCAAAACTGTTCGATGAATTGTCTGAATGAAAATCAGTTTGGTGCACCAGATTTAACGATTCAACTTGTACTGGTCTTTAAGCTTTTTAATTTGCAATGTTGGTTCCTATTGTATTGTTTTTCATATTTAATACACTTGGCCAAAATTTTGCTAACAATTTTAAGCTATTTGAATGCACCAAAACAGATTGCACACTAAATTTTGGAATATGCAGCTTGCTCACAAAAATATTGACTTAAAACTAGTGGTTTGGAGAGTGAAACTGTATAGGGTAACTTCAAGCCAAAATTTCTTTGTCTAAGCAATGTTATTTCATAAAAAAAAACTTGTTGGCATTGACTTTTGATGTAGAATCGTATGTTTCTGAAAATTGGCTATTCCAACCCTTTTTATGCAGTAAAAGAGCAACTCAAACAACCAGATTTTAGCACACTGAATCAATTGACCTTTGGACACTAAAATGTATCCATATATGTCATTAAAAACTGGATGGAAGCAATGAAATTAATTGTAAGGATGTTCAGTAGTGATCTAATACTGAAAGAGAATTAAAACTAAAAAACTAGACCAATAAAGCTATGTAGTACGACCAACTGCAGTTTGGATGCAATGTGAGCTTTCCAATGATTCTACCAAGCCTTTTGCAAAAGTAATTTAGTTCTTATATGGTGTGCATCAAGTACTAGCTTCATTTGGCAGTCCAACAAAGATCTAACTCAATAATTTACTTGCAAAGAACACTCCAAAACCATACTACAACACAAATTTCTGGAATCTGAAATTGGTGTCACAACTCATGCACTTGAGCTCTCATTGAATTTGTCATAGTTCAATGTAATGTGCAGATAGTGCTCACACATGCAATTTACACAGATGCAATGATAAACTATTTTAAACCAGATTTGAAAAAAGTAGAAGCAAATTCACATGATAGAACAATATAGGAAAATATGCTTAAACAAAAGTGACTCAAACAAGACAATTGGACTGAATAAAATGATGAAAAATAATATTCAAAGCATTTACTCAAGCAAACGTAACATAATTTGGAAACCTAAACACGAACAACGAATTGATCAATGCAAGATTGAATCAAAGCAAGACATAATCAAAACAACTCATCAAGACAGTGAAGGAGAAGCGATGAACAACTCAGAAATAGTGAAGAAAACTCATAACAGTGAAACAAATAAACGTAAGAATAAATCAAAGTAAAGACATAATCAAATCGAGAAAAATGATACAACACAGAGACACGAATCAATATATCTTGAACAATACATGAATCAGAGATGCAAACAAAAGAAAGAGATACTTAGCTTTCAAAGTGCGGCAGAACCTGGATTTGATACCATATGATACACGGGGGCTTGAGGCACATCAGCGAGAAACATGAAATCTGAGAGTAGCTTGAGCTGAAGAACCGAGAAGCATCCGAGGAAACGATTTGAACCGTGAATCCTTAGGTTTTGTATCGGAGAAACAAATGAAGCAGTGGAAGAACTAGGAACCCTAGACTTGGAGGTTTGTTCGGTTGAAAACCTAGGGTCTGATGCGGAAACGAATTTGAACGATGGAGAAGTAATTTTTGTCAGTGAGAAAGGATCTTATCGGTGGAGAAGAATATTTAATCGGTGGAAATTGGGAGAAATCCCAGATAATGAGCTGAGGTTTAGTGTGTGTGCGTGTGATCGATGCGAAGGTATGAAATTGCAAGGAGAAGGTGAATCTAAGATGTGGATCGGTGGAAAATGACTTACGATGAGGTTCTGCGTGGACAATATGGATCGTGGTGGAAGAGCACTCTCTCTCTCTCGAGAGGACGTAGATGAAGACTACGCGAAATGAAGATGTGATGTTGTGTTGAGGAGAACTCGCGAGGGGAAAATTCTCGTGGCAGCGATGGCGTAAGCAATCCACGCGGCTGAGGCAAAGTGGTGAAAAAATGGTTGTGTGGAGGTGAGAGAGATCTAAAGTGTAAATGGGAAATAAAACATGGAGCGTGAATGGAAGGTGGCTAGAGGAGATCCTTTGGGATTCTCTGGCCTTGACTTTGAAGGTAGAATTGCTCTAGAGTGCTCTCAACAGAATAACAATGCATTATGCTCAAAAGTTTCTTAAAAGAAGTGGTGACATGTCTATATATAGGCCTAAATGTCCCTACTATCTACCACATGCCTAACACATTTTACACATGCTTTAATAAAAGTAAAAGAAATACTACACTAAGATAATTGGGCTTGGGCCCCGTCTATCATCTCATGTATTTGAATTTATTCCAATTTATTTATGCTTCTTTCATTAATTGTTAGGGTTATTCTCCTTTGCCTTATGCTTGTTATCTTAACTCATTCATGGCATGATTATTGATTTTCTTTGATATGGAGACATATAGAGAAACCTAGAATTGGAGAATTTCTCCCATTGGAACTATTACCTAGACATAGGGATAGAACCCTTGGTTGTCTTAAGGTTCCGTTCGTAGTGCAAAATTAATTATTAGGGAGACAAGACATTGTAAACTAGTAATTAAGGATAAGCTTTCTTTGCCCAGACATCGGGTTGTAAGTACTTTAGAAAGTGAAATTAACAATTAATAAAGAAGAAGAATTCATATATGCATGAGAGTTATTGGGTGAAATGTAACCCCCAACAACATCTTCCTCTCATAGTTTAAACATCATTCACTTTTGCGTTTCTCTTCAATTGATCAAAATTGCATTCATATTTACTTTCTTGTTTTTGCATTTAAAACCCTAAATTGTTCTTCGAAGTCTTAATTAGTTGAGTAATCACAGGACTGTTTAGTGTCGTGAGTCTCTTGGGAAATAATATTTGGTCTTACCATTTATTATTACTTGATACGATTTGGTACACTTGTCGAGGTCTTAATAGAAACGCAAAAGTGAATGTTGATGTTGGTATTATGAGATGAAGATGTTGTTGGGGTTTAGATTTCACCTAATCACTCTCATGCATATATGAATTCTTCTTCTTTATTAATTGTTAATGTCACTTTCTAAAGTACTTAGAACCCGATGTCTTGGGGAAAAAGGCTTATCCTTAATTACTAGTTTACAATGTCTTGTCTCCTTAATAATTGCTTTTGTATTATGAACGAAAGCTTAAGACAACCAAGCGTTCTATCCCTATGTCTAGGCAATAGTTCCCATGGGAGAAATTCCCCAGTTCTAGGTTTCTCCGTATGTGTCCATATCAAAGAAAACCAATAATCGTGGCATGAATGAGTTAAAGATAACAAGCATAGAGCAAAGGAGAATAACCCTGAATAACCCTAACGATTAATGAAAGAAGCAAAAATAAATTGGAATCAATTCATACATGAGAGTTTAGAAGTTACATCTTCCCCAACAACAAATGAATTTAGTTCCCTCTTGTCATGGAGAAACTAGATGTACAATGGAATGAGAATGAAAGAGAAACCCTAAAAACCGAAAAGGAGAGCTTCTGCATCCAATTCTGCCTTCGGAGAGCTGAATGTCGCCAACGCTCAACGCCCCCACTTAGGGCGCCCATGCGAGCTTGCGAGAGAAGTGCGCTCAGCGCCCTAGGAAGGGTGTCGAGCCGTGACACGGTTCTTGAGAATTGGCGCTCAGCCTCCCTAAAAGGGCGCTTAGGCGTGAATGCGAGACTTCCAGCATTGAGGGCTCTAGAAAAGGGCGCCCAAGCATCCTGCGAGCTTCTGCAACATTCTCTTCTTGTGCTCTTTTTGTCCTTTCTGAGTTCCAACTCCTTGATATTTTAATCCTCTTCAAATTCATTCCAATTTCCTACAAAATCAAGGGAATTGAGTGATAAAATCCTCAAGTATAACCTAAACTCTCTTATTCACACAAATAAGCTACAAAGATGAGTTCAAGCAAGCTTCTAAGTTAAAAAGGGTTGATTTAGTATCAAAATTGCTTCACAGATAACGATATATTCAACTATTATCACTAAGGTTTCACGAAAACTTGACCTCGCGGGAAGAATGGTCTCTTGGTCTGTTGAGCTTTCAGAATTTGGTCTTCGATTCGAACCGCGCGGGTTAATTAAGGGGTGGAGGAGCATACATTATTTTAAAAGACTCCAGTGGTGTTGTGATCGAACAAGGTTTAATTTTCAAGTTCCAGATTAGTAACAATCAAGCTGAATATGAAGCATTAATTGCGGGACTGACAATAGCAAAAAAGTTAGAAATCACCAGTTTGGAGTGTTGAATGGATTCTCAATTGGTAGTCGGCCATATGAATGAGACCTTCCTGGTCAAAGACAATCATTTATTGCGATATTTTCATAAAGCTAGTGAGTTGTTCAAAATTTTTCCCAAAATAGACATTGTACACGTCCCCAAAGAGGAGAACTCTAGGGCGAACGTCTTATCAAAACTAGCCATTCGAGAAGCAAAGGGCAATTGTCCTCTATTCTCAGAGTGGCGCTTGACAAACCTGTGATTGAGGTCTTTGCTACCGAGATAACGACACATGAAGCCGATTGGAGAGATGATATCTATGCCTTAATAAAAAAGCAAGAAAGTGGAGAGAAGGTTAGTATTATGGACTCCAAATGCATTGCTCGTTTTTTCCTTGTTGGGGAAGACTTGTATAGACGAGGTTATACGGCTCCGCTGCTAAAGTGCTTATCTAAAGAAGAGGCAAACTATGTATTGAAGGAGCTTCATTAGGGTATATGTGGCTTGCATTCTGGCAAGCGCACTCTTAGAGCTCGCGCATTGCGACTCGGGTACTATTGACCAACTATGGAGCATGATTGTGATTTATTTGTAAAGAAATGCAGATCTTGTCAAGAGCATGGCAATGGCATTAGAGTACCTCCTGAATAGTTGCATGATATTGTTTCCCCATGGCCGTTCATTCAATGGGGAATGGACATAGTTGGCCCACTTCCAAACGGTCGCGCACAAAATAAATTCCTCTTATTGGCTGTGAATTACTTTACAAAGTGGATTGAAGTTGAACAAGTGGTGGTAATCACTGCTCAACGTGTGCAAAAATTCATATGGAAACTTATTTGTCGCTTTGGGTTACCTCAAAAGATTATCACTAATAATGGACGATAGTTTATTGATAAAGGACTCAGTGAGTTTTTACAAAACTTGGGAATTAAGCATGTTACCAGTTCCGTGGAACATCCTCAAACTAACAGACAAGTAGAAGCCGCCAACAAAGTTGTGTTGACAGAACTCAAAAGGAGATTGGGTGAAGCTAAAGGTTCATGGGTAGATGAAAACCCTGAGGTGTTATATGGATACATGTGTTCACCGCATGGTTCTATAGGGGAAACCCCATTTAATTTAACTTATGGTCCATATGCAATGCTTCCTGTAGAAGTTGGCGAGCCCTCACTAAGGTGACGCATTGAGGATATGGATCTTAACATTGATTAGTTGAATGTTGTGATGAACAAATTTTCAATCCCCGAAAACGGAGTCAAAAACTTGTTAACATTGATTAATTAAGACTTGTGAACAAATTGTTGTAAGTTTCAAATGCAAAAGACTAAAAAGTAAATATGTATGCATGTGATGATCAATGGGCAAGAAGAAACAAAACACGTGAATTGAAATCTATGGATGAATATGTTGTTGGGGTTTATAATTTCATCCTTTTCACTCTCTTGTATTTAGGAATTCATCATTCTTTTCATTAATGTTAATGCCACTTTCTAAATTACTTTAAACCCGATGTATCGGCGAAGAAAGCCTAATCATAATCACTAGTTTACAATGTCTTGTCTCCCTAGCAATTAATCATGCATTATAGTGAACAAAAGCTTAAAGGCAACCAACTATCATACTCCCATGTCTAGGTTTGTAATATACTGTTGGGAGAGATTCCCCAGATCTAGATTTCCCCGTATGTGTCCATATCGACAAAACCAATAATCATGACATCAAATGACTTAAACAATGCATTCTTTGAGCAAAGAGGAAAATCCCTAACTATTAATGAAAGAAAACATGTATCATAAAAATGATCTTGAAGAACAAATTCCATACAAGAGAGTTTCTAAGGATTTACATTGATTCCCCAACAACAAAATAAGTTTAGTTCACCATATTCATGGTGAAACTAGATGAACAATGGAATGACATAATGAAAGAGATAGAAAAACCTAAGAAAGAGAAGAGGAGAGTCGTCACCATCTCGAATTCTACCCCCAAGGGGTGAAAAGTGTGTTTGTGCTTCGTCCCAGCCAAAGATGCTTGACCTAGGTTAACTAAAACCTTATCTAATATTCTAAAAAATATAGAAAAGTAAGCCCAAGCCCAGAAAAGTGCCGCTCAGCGGTAATAGCGTGTGACCACTTCTTCCCCTCAGCGGTGCCAACGGGTCTTTGAGAGTCTCGCTCAACGGTCATTTGCGCTGAGCGATACTTTCGGTTTCTCTTCTTTTGCACTTTTTGTGTCCTTTTCTGATTCCATCTCTATCTCTTTTCACTTCTTTCATCAATTTCATCTAAAAACCTGCAAAAATAAGGAAATCAAGCATAAAACCTGTCCAACTCTGGTATTTCCAACAATTCAACAAAATCATGAGTTCAAGCTAATTTCTAAGTCATAAAGGTTGTAATTGAAGTCAATTTTAAATATAAAAATAACAGTTTTTCAGCTGTTATCACAACCCCAAACTTAGAACTTTGCTTGTTCTCAAGCAAATAAGATGTAACTTAATCTTCTACCAATCCATTCAATGGTTCACCACATTCAAAAATCCTTCTTTCAAGATAAGTAAATACTCAATTTAGATCATCAACAAGACTAAAATCAAGTTGTGCACATGCTTTCAGTGTTCACTCAATCACATAATATCCAACAAATATTATTTTCATGAATGATCAATCAACTAAGCAAAGATGTTCTTATGTGTTAATGGAATTTATCCTCACTAGATAAAGTGTTTCACTCAAACACACAAGTGTATAGGAGATATTCACTCATTCACTTTACTATCACAATGTCACATGAATCAACTTTGTCTTTCATTTAACCAAATAAAAAACATTTACAAGTAAGCATCATCACAAGGACTTTTCAATGGCTTATAATGTGGTTGGGTTAACAATAAAAATTGGTTTTTCTGGATCGCAAAACCCTTGAGTTAAGAGAATCACAACCATTCTTAATTATCCCCAACTTTCTTTTGCATTGAGCTTTTCTTTTCTTTTTCTTCTGCTTTTCACATACTTAACTTTTGGCTCAATGCATTTTATTTTCCCTTTCTATTTTCCAACAACCCCAAACTTGAACATTTATCAGTACCACAGAATATTTTCAACTTAACTCAAGGTAAAACTTTTCAAAAAGGGTTTTCAAATCATGTTCAAGGATAAGGGTTCAAAGGATAACACACTTAGTGCTCTCTTTTAGTGGGCTAAATTCATGCATCTGGCTAACAAAAGGGTTACCAACAAATGACCTTGATCATATGATGCAAACAAGCAAGTGATTCAATCATAGAAAACCTAGGCAAAGTCATTCATGCTTTCAAAGTAATAACATTCAACAACAACTCTAGAGCTCAAAATCTTACATATAAGCTCATTCACATTCCACATAAACATCCTGCTTAGCATCATAATCACAATCATAACATCATGCATTTGTTCACAAGGCTTGTGAACCACCTGTATAAGCATATAATGTGCACATTCTCAATCATCAATCAAGATCCAAACATCATCAAGCAATACTTATCATGCAATAAGTCATAAGCAAACCATCATAATAGAAAAGTTCAAATTGAGTACATTAACCCTATTCTGAAAACAGAAGCAAATAAGTTCAATATTACAAAACACTAGGTTGCCTCCCAATAATCACTTGTTTAACGTCACGAGCTTGACCCAAAATAGTTCAAGGATCCGCCAACTTCATCACTGTGGATAATTGCTCTACTTCTCCTAAATTATTCTTAAGACGTTGACCGTTCACCACCCAGCTTCTTTGTTGATCACTAGCAGCTGGATCAACTAATTCAATTGCTCCATGTGGACGCACATTCTTCACTATGAAACATTATCTAACCTAGAAGACCTATATGAACTATAACAAGACATCTTTGTTTTTTTTAAAAGTTTTCTTTATGTGAAAGGTATACAAGATTCACACTTACACAAGTCCCAGGTCAGAGAGGGGAGTCATGAAGACTGCTTAAGTACCAAGTCTTACCTTGCCAGAAATGTCTTAGGTTACTACTAGTTACCCTTTAAACAAAAATCGCCTTTAAAATCAAAGAACACAACTCACAAACAAACACATTCAAAGACTAGAATCCTAATTACGAACTCTAATGTGGTAAGGCTTAGAGTTTAATCTCTTTTACCTATCCATCCCTAAAACGTGAACATATCAAAAATTCAAAAAATCAAAACAAATTAAGAGACCAGCGGACTCTAATAACCCCTACGTGAAACACAAATCAAATCAATATTTAAAGTCTACTCCTATGGTGAGGCTTGTAGCTTTGGCTAATCAAGACACATTCACCTGTCTAGCTATGCTAAAATTAAAGCAAGTAAAGTTGCCAAGAGTTTGAAAGAGCACCAAGGACTCTTCCAAAGCACTTGGACTTTATAAAAGGCGTTTTTACAAAACAAGATAAAGCTAACAGTAGGCTAACACAAGCCTATTACAAACAATTTCAACAAATCAAATGCAAAGAAAACAACTATGTTAGGCTGCTACGATCCTGGTCCACTTCATTCAGCTTTGTTGCTCAAATTTTTGTGCTTCTGCTATCAATTCTCTTGGTCTCTCCTGATCAGTTTCCTACAAAGGCAAATGCACAGATCTTCAATCAAAATTTCCTTAGCTAAAACAGATTACACAAGGTGATGTGTATATATATGCCAGTAAGCACTTTCCTTTTCTCGGTCTTGTGCCCTTGATGCAGTTACAAAGAAAATGTCTTTTGCTCTCTAGGAATAAACTACAAGAAAATCTCACCCAATTCATCAGAGCAACCATCAATGCTATCAATTTCCAGCTAAGACAGAAACAGTTAAGCAATCCAAAGGTAGGAAAGTTAAGCAACTCCCCTAATTAAATGGTTGGTCTAGCTTGCTCTAAACTCTACTGAGATTCTGCTGCTGCTTAAAATTCTTGACTCCAAATATTTATCAACTCTGCACACAACAACACACCTATTCTACACTTTTTCCCTGCACTGATTCAGTTCAAATATGCACACAGAAATTACACCAATTCCAGCAAAATACACATAAACATGGATATTAAACCAGATGCAAATGTATGGAGTTCAATCCTTAGTCCAACTGATTAAACAACCAACCCAAGCTAATCAAATCAATGGAGAAAGATTAACATGATGCAATGCAGAAATTGGCAGTTAAAACAGTGTTGATGCAGAAATGAAGAAGCTCAAAACTAATTCAGAGCAGCATTTGCAATTCCTGATGCATCTACCAAGTTCCCATAGGTCTTATCAAATCAAAATCAGCATTCACATTCAAACAATTAATATACCAATGATTCCAGTAGACAATTTATAATCTAAAATGAATGCAATAGCAGATTAAAATGAAAACAATCACAATTGCTCTAGGTTGATCACTCAAACTCCTTTTCCCTACACAATGAACAATCACAAATAGTTAGATTAACAATGAATTCTCTATTTCAAAGTGCCAAGGAATTAGGCCAAATTAGCCTCACTAAACTCACTACACTCAGGTTTCTCTTTTGAAATTTAAAGCACATAAATGAAAAGGTTTGGAAGGGAGATTCTCCCTTGGCAGTTCAAGGCTTGAGAGTCTTTTAGACCACCACCACCTAAGATGCTACCAAGCACAGAAACCTTCTTTCAAATTCCAGAAACCAAAGTATAAAAGCTTCTCAATCAAGAATGGCTAGGCTAAGGTCAAATTTAGAAACCAGAACAGAACAGGACAGCCACAAGCAATGGAATGATAACACAGAAGAGCAACAGACTCAAGATCAACTCTAGACCAGATTACAAAAGCAAACAAAAACTTCAATTAGGAACAGCAGATCAGAGTTTGCACGTGAAAGACAAAACCAGAACAAGCAATAATGACAAACATGAAATAAGGCTATTGTTCAAAGTAAGCACAACAAATAGAACCTAAGAGATAGAACTAGAACAGATTATTAAAGCAAGAAAAAAGACTTAAGTTGAACCAATACTGAACAGATTTGATTTATAAATTGGCATACCAAACTGTTTGACATTGTGCCTCAGAGAAACTTGTTTTATTTTTCATATTTGATGTTCTGAATTAGAGGCAGCTATTGTGAATTGCACTAAGTCCTTCAACTCTTTTTTTTTTAACTTGTAACACTAGGATTAATCCTTAATTGCTTCAAATGTTATTGACTTACAGCTCTTGCTACAATCCACAATAGACTAAGATCAATGCAGTTTACAAATCAACAATTGGTTTCATTGATAACTTTTGACTCTAGCATCAAATTTCACTCTTAACCAAAATTGTAGAAATTGAACTTGAATAACAAAACAACAAACACAAATGACTCTTGAATATGATTGAACTAGAAGCTTAGCAATGAACTAATACCAAGCAGAACAGACACACACTCAAAACATTAACACAAACTTCAAAGAAAAACCAGTTCGGTGTAGCTGGCCAAATCACAAATCTTCTGATTAATCAATGTTCAACCGAGCTAGGCTGGGCCTTTCATTGCTCACTTGGTATGCATGTGTTACTGATTAGGCAGAAACCAAACAAAGCTATCATTAAACATTAACAGATTCAAAAAAACATGAGATTCATTATCTCTACCACTGAAATCTGCCACCAAGGTCATTAATCCAATGTCATTGCTTATATATGGTGAGCAGAACTTACTCAGTGCAGGCAACTCAAACGAATCACAAAACATAAGCAACAACTAGTTAAGCTCGAATTCAAATGACAATTAAAACAAACCACAAGACTAGAACATGACAGAATAAGATTCAGAAAATAAAAGACTCAAACAAATTGGATTCACCGAATAAAATGATAAAAACACTAACTCAAGGTAAAGACTCAAACCCAGAACAAGCAACCTTATCAGAATTTGGAAACCTAAACACATGAAAAAAAATTTGACTGAATGAAGATGCACGAACAAAAGTTAAACACAAGACAGTAAAGAAATTAACTAACAACGCGAAAATGAAAGAAATTAAATGCACAGCGTTAAACCAGAACATGAATCAAGCAGCGGAATGGAAGGACAAACTCAGGATCAAGACAGAATCAAAGCACAAAACTAGAACAAAGACAGAGACACGAATCAACTGAAACAAGAATTGAAACAGAGATACTTACCTTTGACGCGTGAAGCACGGACGAAACCTGGCTCTGATACCAACTGATGGACAAACACCCGAGGAGATGACGATAGAAGCTGTGCGAGCACGATTCGAAGTCCTCGAGCCTTCCTCGACGAGAGAAGACGCATCGAATATGTAAACGAAGCTCTAGATTGAGAGCTGACTCGAAGGAAAACTACTAAACTATGAACAAACTCAAGAAAACCCTAGAAAAGGGGGAAAGCTCAAAATGAACCGATTAATCGGTTCAAACTCAAGTTTGAACGGTGGGAAAGCTAGTTTGCTCAGTGGAAAGTGGATTAAACGGTAGAAAAGGGAAAACAATCGGTGGAAAGTCAGGATCGAAGGTGAAACAAGGTTTTAATCGGTGGAAATTAAAAGAAATAGTGGAAGAAGATGGATTTGTGAGGAAAAAGAGGATTACCGTGATGGAAGCAATGGTTCATGACGATGAGAGCTCTCGAGAGAGAGTGAGATGCTCTGTGATGTGCAAGGGATGCGCGAGAGTGAAAGATGTGGTTTCTGAGATGTGGAGAAATGAAGATCTGTTTTGTGGTGGAAGAAAACGCGAAAATGAAGTGCAATGAAAATGTGGCGATGGTGTGTGCAAGAGAAAGGTTGACGCGTGGCTGTAGAGCGCTGACGCCACTAGTATGAAGCGGATTGGAATAATGGTAACGTGAGAGAGAAGCACGGTGGAAATTGGAAAATGGAAGTGAGAGAGGTGCTTAGAAGATGGCTAGAGGGAGTCTTTGGACTCTCTAGCCTGACTTTCAAGAGAGAATAATTTTTGATGTCAGAAAATTCAATTCTCATTAATCTCAAAAGTGCCCATTACAATAGAGAAGTTGGGTATTTATAGTAACCCATGCTCCTTACAAGCTAACCTATGAAAGGTAAAAATACAAAGAAGGACTACGTTGGGCAGGATTACATCAACAAATCACATAACGTCTAGGCCGTGAGTCCTTTGGGAGAATGATACTTGGTCTTACCAGTTTTATTACTTGATACGATTCGGTTACACTTGCCGAGGGTTAACAACCACACAATGATTTTCAACTTAACTCAAGGTAAAGATTTTCACAAAGGATCTGTTTAAGGCTTGAGGTTCAAAAAGGGTAGAAAACTTCATGCTCTTTTTCATTTGGGTACAAATCATGCATTGGCTAAGAAAAAAGGTAATAAAAAATGGCCTTGATCATGTGACACAAGCAAGCAAGTAGTTCAATCGTAGAAACCTGGGCAAAATCATTCATGCTTTCAAAAGAATAGCTATCTTTCAAACAAATACTCTAGAGTTCAAAACCTCTCAAAAGCTAATTCAATGTTCCACATGCACCAAATAAATATCCTGCTTAGCATCATAGTCACAATCATAACATCATGCATCTATTCCCATATTTTGTGAACAATCACATGTATATCAAGCATCCTGTGCATCATCTCAACATCAATCAATATCAAAGCATCATCACGCAATACTCATAACACACAAATCAATATCAAACCATCACAATCAGATATAGGTCTTAAACTGAGTACATCAACACCTATTCTAAAACTGAAGCAAAATAGAGTTCACAAAACAAAGATAAGAAACATCATGTTCTACTGCAAATAGTATTCATCAGTAAATGCTATCATCATCAATATGAGTCCTCATCTTCATCATCATCTTCATAATCATCATCTTCCATAGTTGAAGCTTCAGTTGCTTGTTAACACTCGACAAGTGTACAAAATTGTATCAAGTAATCATAAAATGGTAAGACCAAGTATCGTTTCCCAAAGGACTCACGACCTAAAGAGTTGTATGATTTCTTGATTAAATAAGACTTGTAAAACAAATTCTTGTAGGTTTAAATGCAAATACCAAAAAGTAAATATGAATGCATGTATTGATCAATTGAACAAAAGAAGAAAAACGTGATTAAAATATATGGAATGATAATGTTGTCGGGGTTTTCAATTCATCATATCCACTCTCATGTATTCAAGAATTCATCCTCTTCATTAATGTTAATGCCACTTTCTAATTTACCTTAAACCCAATTCTTGGGGAAGAAAGCCTACTCCTAATGATTAGTTTACAATGTGTTGTCTCCCTAGCAATTATTCATGCATTACATTTGCACAGAAGCTTAAAGGCAACCAATCCACATATCCATATGTGTAGGCAATATTACTATTGGGAGAATTTCTTCATGTCTAGATTTATCTATATGTGTCCATACAAATAAAATCAATGATCATGCAATTGAATGAGTTAAACAAAGCATGCATAGAGTATAGCAGAAAAACCCTAACAATTAATGAAAGAAAGCATATGAATTAAAGAACCAATTCAATACATGAGAGTTTCAAAGGATTACATCGGTTCCCCAACAACAATGAAGGAATGAAAGATAGAACCCTAGAATCTGAAGAGCGGAGCTTGAGCATCCAAAATCCTCCTCTAAGGGGTGAATAAAGTGTGATTTTGCTTTGTTCTGCCAAAAGATACTAACCCTAGGTCGACTAAAACCTTATATAGACTCCTAAAGATTATAGAAAAATGGCCCAAGGCCCACTAAAATGGCGCTTAGCGGTAAGTGTGGTTCTTCTATTCGACGCTCAGTTGCAGTTTACCCCTCAGCGGTGATTGCGGGACTTCAGAGTGTCGCTCAACGGTAATTTCCACTTAGCGATACTTGCGACTCTTCTTTTATGCACTTTTTCTTCCTTTTCTAACTCCAACTTATGGCTACTTCACTTCTTCCATTCAATTCATCTTAAAACCTGCAAAAACAAGGGAAACCAAGCATAAAACCCATCCAACTCTCTTATTTCCAAAACATAAGCAAAAGCATGATTCCAAGCTAGTTTCTAAGTCATAAAGCTTGTTTTCTATGTCAAAATTAAGTATAAAAATTACAATTTTTCAATTGTTATCACTGCTCCAGCTCCACTAGCCTATGCCTGATCCTCTGGCCATTGCACTACAGTGTTGAACTTATCCATCGTCCACTATCGGCTAGGAGATGTATCATACAACCCTATAATCATCTCAGCAGTGGCCACCTACCCTTTATGCAATGCCTGCATGCTAGACACAATCAGGGACATATACATATCGCTCATCTGAAAAGGCTGTGCATCTTGAGGTGGTTCCTATGCTGGTGGAGGTACCCTCCTATGAACTGTAGGAGGATATGGTGGTGGCACTTGCTGGGCTGCCTCATCCATCATGCAATACTGGCTGTAATATGAATCATCAATCTCCTTCCTTGGTCGCTCCATCGGCGGTGTGGAAGTATTCACCCCAGCTAATTCACACAGATGTGTGATCAGAGATGGATGCCCTAGAGGTGTTTTGTTATTCACAGAACTGGCACAAGTCTGAATCTCATTTGCTATGACCTGCCCAATATTAATATTCAGCCCTTTTAGCACACAATACAGGAAGATAGCCCTATGAACATTAATATCAGACACATGAGAACAAGGCTGAATATTGGCATGAGTGAATGCCATCCAGTATTTTGACAAAGGAGTCAACTGAGATCTCCTAATATGGATGGGTACATCATTCTTATTCCTTTGGAAGCATCCTCTAGGTACACACAATGTCCTCTCCACATCATCAAAATCTACTCCTTCATCCATACTTAATGCAAACTGACATTGTTCACTGCCCATTCAGCATGCAAAAACCTGTTAATAGTATCAGGATCATACCGAATAATATTTCCTCTCACATAACTCATGTAATTCTCTATGTGAGTGTTGCCAAATGGCCTTGCATTGGTGTAAAATTTCTTGACCACTTCTATGTTTGCTGGTTTAGGGTAAGCAACTAGTTTCTCCCATTCTCTTCTTTCTACTTCTTCCCCAAATTGTGGGGCCAAGGATGGTATCCACCCCACTTTTCTCTCCATCAAGAGCCTTCGATCTTGAACTGTCATGAAATGTCGCTCATCCTTATGAGAAAGGAACTTGTTTGAATAGAACCATTCCAGATCCTTTCTCTTGTTTCCCACAGTTTTAACTCTCTTCCCTGATGATGAAGCCATTCAACTCTCTTATTTCTAAAACATAAGCAAAACATGATTTCAAGCTAGTTTCTATGTCATAATGGTTATTTTTTTATGTCAAAATTAAGTATAAAAATAACAATTTTTCAACTGTTATCAGGTGCCACTCTTACACTCTATCATCACAATGTCACATGAATCAACTTTGCCTTTCATTTAAAAACATCAAACACACTCAAAAGCAAGTTATCATCACAAGGACTTTTTCTAGGCTTCTAACATGGTCGGGCTAAGAAAAAAATTGGTTTTTCTAAACAACAAAATTCCTTGAGTTAAAAGAGTGAACAATTTACTTCATGATACAACATTAATCTCTCTTTATCCTTTTATGTGAGAAACTAATCTTGAACTCATTCTCAACTTTACTTGCATTGAGCTTAACCTTTTCTTTTCTTTCTTTTCTTTCTTTTCTTCTCTTTTCTTTTTTATTTTTCTTTTTCTTTTGCTCAATGCTCTTTAAAGATTTTCACAAAGTTCTTACCGATTTCCCACAACTCCAAACTTGAACCATTTTCCATTACCACATAAACATACTCTACTCAACTCAAGGCAAGGATTTCAAAAAGGTTTTTCATATTTAGGCTTAAGGTTCAAAGGGTAGAACAACATTGTTCTTTATTGTGTTCACATATTCGCATTGGCTTATATGGGAGAAGAAAAACATGGCCTGGATCATGTGTAACAAGAAAACAAGTGGTTAAATCATAAAAACTCAAGCAAAATCAATCATGCTTTCAAAGCAATAACACTCAATCAAAAACTCTAGAGTCCAACCTCTCACAGGTTAACTCAAGTTCCACAATTTGATAAACATCCTGGCCAACATATTAATCACAATTGAAATCATGGATATGTTTTTAACACAACTATGAGTAACCACCATCTATGCTTCCAAGATAAAGCAATCATTAACTCAACCATGCATCTCAAAACAATAGACCAAACACAAGACAATATTACTCATCACAAAACAGTTCATCACCAAACACCAAACCATTGCACCATAGTTTATTTAGTTAGCCAAGTACATAGTTCAAACTGAAAACAAAATCAACAAAGTAAAGAAAAGAAAAGAAAAATCCTGATCTAGCAGCATCCATCAATAGATGTTGTCATCTGAATCCTGTGGTCCCGGACTTGCCAGTGCTATGAAGTGCGAGAAAAGTAACATCCTAGCATCCTTCAGTAGATGTTATCATCTGACTCATCATCCTCTGCTATCATCTGAGTCTTCATCATCATCTTCATCCTCTTCATCTTCTTCATCTTCTTCTCCATCATCTTCCTCATCCTCATCATTATCATCATCCTCCATGGCTGCAGCTCCAGATGCTTCATCTCCTCCACTAGCTTGGGCCTGATCAGTAGGCCATGCAACATGGTCATGAAAGCATCTTGAGACATGAACTGGCGCTCATGAAAAGCAAATGTCAGGGTCATCAGTAATGCCTGCTCGCCTCTATAAAGTGCCTCAATCTTGGACTCCATTAGAGACATATACATGTCTCTCATCTAAAAAGGGGCAACATTCTAAGCCTAATCCTGCTGAGCTGCCTGTGGTTGTTTAATCTCATTTGCTATCACTTGTCCCACATTTATGTTTAATCCTCTGAGCACACAATATAAGAAGGTGGCTCTATGTGTTGTAATGTCTGATACATTAGAGCATGGTTGAATGTTTGCATGTGTAAATGTCATCGAATACTTCGCCAGGAGGGTTAACAAAGATCTCCTAATGTGAATAGGCAAATCCTGCCTATTCCTTTGAAAATGACCCCCCTGTATGCATAAGGACCTTTCCACTTCTGCATAATTTACATCCTCTTCAATTGTAGAAGCATTCTAGCATTGTTCCCCTATCTAGACAATGCCTAAGAAAGAATTTATGGTAGCAGCATCATAAGGGATCTTCTTTCCCCTCACATAACTGGTGTATATTTCATAATCACCACCAAAGGACCTTGCATTTGTATAGAATTCCTTACCACTACTATGTTGGCAAGCGCAGGATAGGAAACCAACTGCTCATCATTGAAGACATTGAAAGTCACCTCCTCATCTTGATCTCTCAATGTTAACACTCCATCATCTACATCATTGACAACCTTAGTTGTCTTCATAAATGGTCTTACAAGAATGAGCGGGATTTCCACATTTTCGTCCATCTTCATCACTACAAAGTCCACCGGGAATTTTAGTTTATCAATTTTAACCACTAAATCTTCCACTACACCATAGGGTTTCTTGGTAGACCTATTCGTCATTTGTAACACCATCTTTGTTGGTTTAACCTCAAGACCTCCAATCTTCTTTAGCATAGATAGAGGCATTAAATTGATGCTAGCCCCTAAATCAATTAGGGATTTTGATTAAAAAAATTTTAATCCCCGAAAACGGAGTCAAAAACTTGTTAACATTTCGGCAAATGTACCGAATCGTATCAAGTAATAATAAATGGTAAGACCAAGTATCGTTTCCCAAGTGACTCACGGCACTAAACAGTTATGTGATTACTCAACTAATTAAGACTCTAAAGAACAAATTTTGGGGTTTTTGAATGCAAATGCAATAAAATAAACATGAATGCAATTTGATCAATTGAGGCTAAACAAAAGAATGAATGGATGAAGTTGATGATATTGTTGTTGGGTTTAGATTTCACCTAATTTACTCTCATGCATATATGAATTCATCTTTCTTCATTAACGTTAATGTCACTTTCTAATTTACCTTAAACCCGATGTCTCGATGAAGAAAGCCTAATCCTAATTACTAGTTTACGATGTCTTGTCTCCCTAGCAATTAATCATGCATTACATTTGCATATAAGCTTAAAGGCAACCGGTTCTCCTATTCCTATGTCTAGGTAATATTGCTTCCGAGATAATTCCCCAGATCGTGATTTGTAAGATATATCTCAATAATAGTCCTAGGGAGAGAAGAGGAGAGTTGTCACATCCCCAAATTATCCAACCCTAGGAGTACAAAATCTCTTGATACTTACAAATCATAAGATTTATGCCATACATGAATAAAACATCACAAGCATTTGAGCAAAGAAGAATATCTCTAACAATTAATGAAAGAAGCATATATCAATAATAAGAATAAATTCAAATACAAGAGAGTTTAGAGGTTAAATATTTCCCAACAACAAATAAGGTTTAGTTCTCCATCATCATGGAAGAACTAGATGAACAATGGAATGAAAGAATGGAAGAGATAGAAAAACCCTAGAAAGAGAAGAGGAGAGCCATCACCATCTCCAAATCTACCCCCCAAGGGGTGAAAAGTGTGTTTCTTCAACCATTCCATATGGATATTTAAGAGACCTATCTGCCAGTTGAAGAGCCATTCTGGTAGGTTTGATTTCCAAACCCTCAATTGTTTTAAACATGGATAGCGGCATTAAATTAATGCTAGCTCCCAAATCAATCAATGCTCTTCCAACTTCCAAGTCTCCTATGGTGCATGGAATAGAGAAGCTTCCTGGATCTTTAAGCTTAGGAGGTAATTTCTGTATGATTGCACTGCAGTTACCCTGTACCTTGATAGTTTCCTTTTCAATGTACTTGTTTTTCTTTGTAAGAAGTTCCTTCAAAAACTTTGCATATGATGGCATCTGTTGCAATGCTTCAGAGAATGGTATAGTAATCTCCAGCTTCTTAAACAACTCCATGAATCTTTCCAACTGCTTTTCTTTCTCCTTCCTTGAATAGCTCTTTGGATAAGGAAGTGGGTTTTCAAACTCTTTTTCTTTTTGTCTCTCATCTCTCTCTTCTCTCTCTTTTTTTTCTTTCTTCTCATCTTCTTCTTCTTTCTTTTTCTCTCTCTCAACTCTTTCTTTCCACTCATATGTTTCTTTTTCACTCTCATTTTCTTTCTCCTCTCTTTCTTTTTTTCTCTCCTCTAACACCTTACCACTTCTGATTACAATAGTCTTACACTCCTTTCTGAGATTACCATTTTTCATCTTGTCAACTATTGCTCAATATGGATCTTCATATTTTCGAAAGCAACTTCCACATTCTTACAATAAGATGCATTCGTCTTCAAAAACTGTTGGAAAGTCTCGTCAAGTTTTATTGTCTTCCCAGATGGAGTAAATTGCCTTTGCCATTTTTGCTGCTGCCATTTAACCATTGAAACATTTTGTATTTCTTGTGGTAATTGAGAAAGTGTCATAATTACTTCTTCCAACTGTTGAGAAATAATTTTATTTTGAATAAGCAGGGCATCATTTGATTGTAGCAACTCCTTCTGACAAGGAGCTCCTCTTTCACTGTTTAGGTCATTATCACTTGTAGCCATATTTTCAATGATTTCTGTAGCTTCCTCTGGAGTTTTCCATTTGATATTTCCTCCTGCTGAGGCGTCAAGCATCATCTTGGTTTGTGAACCAAGACCTCCAAGGAAGATCAGGACTACCTCCACTTCGTCAAATCCATGCGTGGGAGTCTTTCTTAATAAGCTTTTATATTTGTCCCATGCATGACCTAGTGATTCCTCCATGCCTTGCCTGAATGATGAAATCTCTTGCTTTCCTTTATTTACCTTTGATTGTGGAAAGTATTTGTTTAGGAACTTTGTCACCACTGCTTCCCACTCTGTAAAGCTTCCTTCTGGAAAAGAATTCAACCAAAGCTTAGCATTGCCTCCTAATGAGAATGGAAACAAGCTAAGTTTGATTGCTTCGTCTGGCACCCCATTTATCTTTACTGTGTTGCAAATCTCATTAAAAGTTGTAAGGTGCTCATATGGGTTTTCGTGAGACAACCCATTAAATTGATTACTCTTCACCAGTTGGATTAATGCTGGTTTCACCTCCATATTAGCTGCATTGACTCTTGGTCTTGCTATGCTATTGAAATGCTGAGGTCCAGCTATATTACTATAATATGCAACAGTTCTTCTGGCATTATTCTCCATATTCTCAGTGCTATGGTCAGAACCTTGTGGTGATGGTTGTAACAGAGTTTCCGGAGAAGGAAAAAGTTCTCTAGATGTATGGATTCTTCTCCTTCGTCTACTCTCGTCTAAGCCTTCAAGAAGAGGTTATGCAGTTTTCTTGCTCCTAGTTTGGATTGCTTCCTGCATACACAAGAAAACAAATCCCTAGAAAAATTGGTTAGCACAAAAAGATATAGAAGAAGATATATGATCAGAGATAAGAAGATAAAATAAAAACAGAAAAAATAAAAACAGAAAATAAAATAAAATAAAATAAAATAAAATAAAAACATAAATTCAAATTTCAAAATTCAAAATTCAAGTCAAAGATAATCAATAATCACACAAATGAACTAGTTAAACCATGAGTCCCCAGCAACGACGCCAAAAACTTGATGACAAATTTATGAACACCGTAAAACGGCGCCATAAACTTGTTTAACAATCGCCAAGTGTGACCGAATCGTATCAAGTAATAAAAACTCGGTAAGACCAAGTATCGTTCTCCCAAAGGACTCACGGCCTAGTTAGCTATATGATTTGTTGATTATTTAAGACATGTTAACAATTGATTGTAGGTTTAAATGAAAAAGACAATAATTAAACATGTATGCATGATTTGATCAATGGAAAAGAGGAATACAAACACTTTAATGAATTAGATGGATGAATATGTTGTTGGGGTTATCAGTTTCATCTTATCCACTCTCATATACTTTTAGGAATTCATCATTCTTTTCATCAATTGGTAATGTCACTCTCTAAATCACCTTGCAAGAAGGCCTATCCTTAATTACGAGTTCATACAATTCCTAGCATCCCTAATAATTAATTCTGAAGTGCAGAAGCTTAATGGAAACCAACCCTCATATTCCTATGTCTAGGCAATATGCTATTGGGAGAAATTCCCCGGATCTAGATTTCCCCGTACGTTCCCATATCGACAAAATCAATAATCATGGCATTGAATGAGTTAAACAATGCAAGCTTTAAGCAAAGAGGAAAAACCCTAACTAATGATGAAAGAAAGTATCTATCTTAAAATAAGATGTTAAAACACAAATTCCATATATGAGAGTTTCACAAGACTACATTGATTCCCCAACAACAATACAAGGTTTAGTTCACCATATTCATGGTGAAACTAGATGAATAATAATGAAAGAATCAAAGATAAAACCCTAGAAGGATGAGTAGGTAGCCTCAGCATCCAAGATCTTCCTCCAAGGGGTGGAAAAGAGAGTGTTTGTTTCGTCTCCAGCCAAAAATACAAACCTTAGGACGTCCTAAAGCTTATATATTATTCTAAAATATACAGAAAATTAGGCCCAAGCCCAAAATAGTGCCGCTCAGCGGTAGGTGCGTGAGTTGTTTCTTCCCCTCAGCGGCATTTTCACCCCTCAGCGGAGCCAACATGGTTTCCTAAGTGCCGCTAGCGGTAAACTGCCGCTGAGCGGTAGTTGCGACTTCTTCTTTTGCACTTTTTGAGTTCTTTTTTGATTCCATATCTATCCTTCTTCACTTCTTTCACCAAATTCACCTTAAAACCTGCATAAAACACTGAAATCAAGCATAAACCTGTCCAGCTCTCTTATTTCACAAAATATGAACAAAAACATGATTCCAAGCTAGTTTCTAAGTGTTAAAGGTTGCTTTTAGTATCAATTTTAAGCATGAAAATAACAGTTTTTCAACTGCTATCACTGATCATTTGTCACGGTTAGTGAACAAGGAGGTCACAGCAAGGAATCAGAGATCTGGGAATCTTTTTCAGATGAAGCACTCATGTATATTCAGCAGAGGTTATGGTTTGCTGATATGGCTAATTTCAAAGCTGCAAAGGTCATGCCAGAAGATTTAACTTGGCAACAAAGAAAGAAATTTTTGCATGGTGCCAAACAGTTTGTCTGGGATGATCCTTATTTGTTCAAGATTGGAGCAGATAATCTTCTGAGGAGATGTGTGACAAATGAAGAGGCAGAAGGAATTCTCTGGCATTGTCATGATTCACCTTATGGGGGGCATTTTAATGGAGAAAGAACAGCAGCAAAAGTCCTTCAATCAGGATTTTATTGGCCAACTTTATTTAAAGATGCTCATAATCATGCTAGAAATTGTGATAAGTGTCAAAGAGCAGGGACGGTCACTAAACGTCATGAGATGCCCTTACAAGGCATTTTAGAGGTTGAGGTTTTTGATTGTTGGGGTATTGACTTTGTAGGACCTTTTCCTCCATCTTTCAAGAGTGAATATATTTTGGTAGCAGTTGATTATGTGAGCAAATGGGTGGAAGCATTAGCTTGTCCTAAAATTGATGCTAGCACGGTGATTAAATTTTTAAAGAAGCATATATTTTCACGATTTGGAACTCCAAGAGTGTTAATTAGTGATGGGGGAGTTCATTTTTGCAATTATCAGCTAGAAAAAGTACTCAAACATTATGGAGTGAAACATAAGGTAGCTGCACCTTATCATCCACAAACCAATGGACAAGCTGAGGTATCTAACAGAGAGATAAAAAGGATCCTGGAAAAAACAGTAACCTCATCAAGAAAGGACTGGTCACTAAAGCTGGATGATGCTCTTTGGGCTTATAGGACGGCAATGAAGACGTCTATGGGACTATCACCGTTTCAATTAGTCTATGGGAAAGCATGTCATTTGCCAGTAGAGTTGGAGCATAAAGCGTTGTGGGCTTTGAAATTCTTAAATTTTGATCCGTATGAAACTCAAGGCACACGTAGAAGGCAGATTTTGGAGCTTGAAGAAATGAGATTACATGCATATGATTCATCCAAGGCTTACAAAGATAAGATCAAATTCTATCATGACCGGAAGTTGGTAAATAGAGTCTTTAATCCAGGACAACAGGTACTATTATTCAATTCAAGATTGAAGATATTCCCTGGGAAGTTGAAAACAAAATGGTCAGGACCATTTGTAGTAAATGGAGTGCATCCACATGGAGCAATTGAAATCCAGCTACTGAAGATCCACAGAAGAGTTGGGTGGTGAATGGTCAACGTCTCAAGCCTTATTTACGGGGAGAAGTGCAACACTTCTCCATAATGATGCAGTTGGTTGATCCTTGAGCTTTATTGGGTCAAGCTAGTGACGTTAAAAGAGCACTTGCTCGGAGGCAACCCAGTGATTTAAGAACTTTTAATTTTTGGTTTGGTGATGTAATTTTGAACTTTTGGGTATTTTTGTTTTGTTATAAGTTTGTTACAGGGTTTACATCTACTGATGGATGTTAGGCAGAAGAGTATCTACTAAAGGATACTATGTTTGTATACACCTACTGATGGGTGTTGGTGAGAAAGATTTGCATCTACTAAAGGGTGCTGGAGGATTTTGGGTCAGGCTCGTGACGTTAAACAAGCGCTACAGATGACAAATTTATGAACACCGAAAAACGGCGCCACAAACTTGTTTAACAATCGGCAAGTGTGACCGAATCGTATCAAGTAATAAAACTCGGTAAGACCAAGTATCGTTCTCCCCAAGGACTCACGGCCTAGTTAGCTATATGATTTATTGAATATTTAAAACTTGTGAACAATTGACTGTAGGTTTTAAATGCAACTGACAATAATTAAACATGTATGCATGAATTTGATCAATGGAAAAGAGGAATACAAACACTTTAATGAATTAGATGGATGAGTATGTTGTTGGGGTTATCAATTTCATCTTATCCACTCTCATATACTTTAGGAATTCATCATTCTTTTCATTAATTGCTAATGATGAAAGAAAGCATATATCTTAAAATAAGATGTTAAAACACAAATTCCATATATGAGAGTTTCACAAGACTACATTGATTCCCCAACAACAATACAAGGTTTAGTTCACCATATTCATGGTGAAACTAGATGAACAATAATGAATGAAAGAAAGATAGAACCCTAGAAAGATGAGGAGGTAGCCTGAGCATCCAAGATCTTCCTTCAAGGGGTGGAAAAGAGAGTGTTTGCTTCGTCTCAGCCAAAGATACAAACTCTAGGAACACCTAAAGCTTATATACTATTCGTAATATTATAGAAAATTAGGCCGAAGCCCAAAAATAGTGCCGCTCAACGGTAAGTGCGTGAGTTGATTCTTCCCCCTCAGCAGCCTTTTCACCCCTCAGCGGCCTTTTCACCCCTCAGCGGAGCCAACGTGGGTTTCTGAGTGCCGCTCAACTGTAGACTGCCGCTGAGCAGTAACTGCGACTTCTCCTTTTGCACTTTTTTATGTCTTTTCTGATTCCCTCTCTATCCTTCTTCACTTCTTTTTCCAAATTCACCTTAAAACCTGCATAAAACACTAAAATCAAGCATAAACCTGTCTAACTCTCTTATTTCACAAAACATGAACAAAAGTATGATTCCAAGCTAGTTTCTAAGTGTTCAAGGTTGCTTTTAGTATCAATTTTAAGCATGAAAATGGAAGAACCCGAGCCCATTAGGGTATTTTTATACCCTAAGTCACGATATGGCCTCTATTTTCAGATTCTTCTCTGCACACACACTCCTAAACACTTTTCCAAAGGTTCTCTACATTTTTCCCTTCATTCCTCTTTAAAAAAATCTCTCGTCCACTCACTTTCTCACTAGTTTTCCATCTAAGTTTGGGGTTGGGAGAGAGCATCATTGATGGGGCTGAGTCTTAGAGCGGGATTTGTTTCATCAATCACTTTTGTTTTTAGAATAGGGTTTGATGTACTCAATTGGAAACTTTGTCTGTTATGATGGTTTGCTTATGATTGTGATTGTTTAATAAGTAATGCTTAATGATGCTTTGATATGGATTGATGTTGAGATGTGCACATTACATGCTTATACAGGTGGTTCACAAGCTTTGTGAACAAATGCATGATGTTGTGATTGTGATTATGATACTAAGCAGGATGTGTATGTCGAATGTGAATGAGCTTATATGTGAGGTTTTGAGCTCTAGAGTTTTTATGATTGAATGCTATTACTTTGAAAGCATGAATAACTTTGCCCAGGTTTTCTATGATTGAATTACTTGCTTGTTTGCATCATATGATCATGGCCATTTGTTGGTAACCCTTGTATTAGCCAATTTCATGAAATTAGCCACTAAAAGAGAACACTTTGTGTTCTATCCTTTGAACCCCTAACCTTGAACATGATTTGAAAACCCTTTGTTGAAAAGCTTTACCTTGAGTTAAGTAGAAAATATTTTGTGGTATTGACAAATGTTCAAGTTTGGGGTTGTTGGAAAATAGAAAGGGAAATTGAAAGCATTGAGCTAAGAGCTAAGAGCTAAGAATTAAGTATGTGAAAGAAAAAAGAAAGAAAAAGAGAAATAAAAGAAAAGAAAAAGCAAAGCTCAATGCAAAGGAAAGTTGGGAATAAGTAAGAATGGTTGTGTTTATATGATTCTCTTAACTCAAGGGTCTTGTGATCTAGGAAAACCAGTTTTCTTGTTAGCCCAGCCACACTATAAGCCATTAAGAAGTCCTTGTGATGATGTGTGCTTGTAAGTGTTTTTGATTGTGGTTAAATGAAAGGCAAAGTCAATTCATGTGACATTGTGATAGTATAGTGAATGAGTGATTACCTCTTATACACTTGTGTGTGAGTGAAACACTTTACTTAGTGAGAAAATATTCCATGAACACATGAACATCCATGCTTAGTTGATTGATCATTCATGAAAAATAGCATTTGTTGGATATTAAGTGACTTTGTGAATACTAAAGCATGTGTATGACTTGATTGAAGTCTTTGTCATGAGTTTAATTGAAGCTTTTACTTATCTTGAAAGGAAGATTTTTGAATGGAGTAAACCATTGTATTGATTGGTAGAAGATTGAGTTACATCTTGTTTGCTTGAGGACAAGCAAAGTTCTAAGTTTGGGGTTGTGATAACAGTTGAAAAACTGTTATTTTCATGCTTAAAATTGATACTAAAAGCAACCTTTAACATTTATAAACTAGCTTGAAATCATGTTTTTGATCATATTTTTATAAATAAGAGAGTTGGACAGGTTTATGCTTGATTTCAGTGTTTTATGCAGGTTTTAAGGTGAATTTGGTGAAAGAACTGAAGAAGGATAGAGAGGGAATCAGAAAAGACATAAAAAGTGCAAAAGGAGAAGTCGCAACTACCGCTCAGCGGCAGTTTACCGCTGAGCGGCACTCAGGAACTCACGTTGGATCCGCTGAGGGGTGAAAAGGCCACTGAGGGGGAAGAATCAACTCACGCACTTACCGCTGAGTGGTAGTTTATCGCTGAGCGGCACTATTTTGGGCTTGAGCCTAATTTTCTGTAATATTACGAATAGTATATAAGCTTTAGGTGTTCCTAGGGTTTGTATCTTTGGCTGAGACGAAGCAAACACTCTCTTTTCCACCCCTTGGAGGAAGATCTTGGATGCTTAGGCTACCTACTCCTCTTTCTAGGGTTCTATCTTTCATTCTTTCATTATTGTTCATCTAGTTTCACCATGAATATGGTTAATTAAACCTTGTATTGTTGTTGGGGAATCAATGTAGTCTTGTGAAACTCTCATATATGGAATTTGTGTTTTAACATCTTATTTTAAGATACATGCTTTCTTTCATCATTAGTTAGGCTTTTTCCTCTTTGCTTAAAGCTTGCATTGTTTAACTCATTCAATGCCATGATTATTGATTTTGTCGATATGGGAACGTAAGGGGAATTCTAGATCCGGGGAAGTTCTCCTAATAGCATATTACCTAGACATAGGAATATGAGGGTTGGTTGTCGTTAAGCTTCTGCACTTCAGAATTAATTATTAGGGATGCTAGGAATTGTATGAACTCGTAATTAAGGATAGGCCTTCTTGCAAGGTGATTTAGAGAGTGGCATTAACATTCATGAAAAGAATGATGAATTCCTAAAAGTATATGAGAGTGGATAAGTTGAAATTGATAACCCCAACAACATACTCATCCATCTAATTCATTAAAGTGTTTGTATTCCTCTTTTCCATTGATCAAATTCATGCATACATGTTTAATTACTGTCTTTTGCATTTAATACCTACAATCAATTGTTCACAAGTCTCAAATAATCAACAAATCATATAGCTAACTAGGTCGTGAGTCCTTTGGGAAAACGATACTTGGTCTTATCTAGTTTTATTACTTGATACGATTCGGTCACACTTGCCGATTGTTAAATAAGTTTTTGGCACCGTTTTTCGGTGTTCATAAATTTGTCATCAGTACCCCACTGTTTTGGGTTGTTATCCCAATGATCCTCACGTTTTTTTACCATCCAAAGACCTACGCCACAAGTTAACACCACTAAAGCCAAAAGGAGTCCAAGAAAAAAGCAAAAAAGAGTCTAAAATGAACAAAGGCTCTTCAAAAGGAGTTTTACTTTGACAAAATCATGAATGCTTAGAAGACAATCAAGAAGTTAAATGGTAAGAAAGAAAGGTTATCACAACAAAAAGAGTTACTTAAAGAAAGGCACTAGAATGGATCACAAAGAAAAACAAAACTACTAGAAAAACACAAGGTGCTTTTGTTCTTTTGCAAGCTAGACCAAATGATGCACTAAGGCAACCTTTTTAAGTCATCATGGTTGCTAGAACAACAGGTAGGGACATGAGTTTCAGCTCCCAAATCAACATCAAAGTGCTCACACAAAAGTTGGTTACATATGGTACATGCATGTGCTTTTACTTTTACTTTTTGCTTTTGCTTTTTGTACTTTTTGTATACTTTTGTTTTGTACCTTTTGTCTACTTTTCTTTTGTACCTTTTGTCTCTTCCTTTTTTTTAATTTTTAGCACAAACACACACCAAATCAGATCTCAAATCTGGAATATTACAAGGAGTTTCAAGTTATACAAGCTTATAGCACCAAAATGAAGAAAACCTACTAGAATCAAATATAGCATGAAACACAAAAAGTGACATAATGGAAACAGTTTTGAAATTTATAACAACAGGTATGAACTCAAATATATAACATAAAAGCACTCAAAGGCACTCAAATGAAACAGTTTTGAAATTTACTCAATATGTATTCTTGGTGATTTTTCAAACATTAAACATGGAAGTAAAGACATGTAAAGGACTAAACATGACTCTAGACAACATCGATGGATTCAAAAATAAAAATGACACAAAATAAGCTTATAAGACCAAACAAAGCAGCAAGGAATGACTCAAAAAAAGAAAAGGCACAAAAAAGTAGCCAAAACTACCAAATACAAACTTGAAAAACGCACATACATTAGCTCATCATCCTTGGACCATTTACCACCACATTTCCGCACCATTCATCCAATGAACACCCCTCCAAGCACATCTCCTAGCTTTGGCCCAACCTAGCCAAGGAGGTTTCCATCATTTCCTCCCTCTTGAAAAGGATTTGCCCTCAAATCTTCAACATGGAACAAGACAAAGTTCCTTATCTTCTTTAGAGTTTTGTGTGCTTCTCCACCAAGGTCAAATACCTATTTTATAACACAACTTAGAACAAATGTTATAATAGTTAGTAAATGAAGAATATAGCTCCCAACAATGATACACCTTAAATCAAATGAATTATCAAGGTCTTGAAGAGTAAAAGCATCTTTGAAGCTTTTATTTGTCTTGTGTTGGATGTATATGTTTGAAAGACTATCGATTCCAACACAAGACTTAATTTTTAGGGATATGCCATCACAATCTTTCTTTAGAGAAGTTATTTTCTACCAAGAATGTGCTAAGTCTCTCATACCAAGACCTAGGTACATGTTTAAGGTCGTACAATGCTTTCTTCAGTTTATAGACATGATCAGGAAATTTAAAATCTTCAAAACCAGGAGGTTTATTAACATACACTTCGTCCTTTATAAAGCCATTCAGAAAAGAACTTTTCACATCCATTTGGTATAATTTAAATTTCATTAATGATGCATAAGCAAGTAATAGTCTAATAGCTTCTAACCTGGCTACCGGGGCATATGTCTCATCATAGTCTATACCTTCGTCTTGACAATAGCCTTTAGCAACAAGTCTTTCTTTGTTCGTAGTGATGTTTCCTTCTTCATCCAACTTATTCCTGAATACCCACTTTGTACCAGTCATTTGGTAATTCTCTTCTCTAGGAATGAGTTCCCAAACATCATTCCTTTCAAATTGGTTCAACTCTTCTTTCGTAGCAATGCACCACTTATACTCTTGAAGAGCTTCATTTATTTTCTTGGGTTCTATTTGAGACACAAAAGCAACGGTTAAACAAAAATTATTTAAGTTATGTTTAGTAGCTACCCCTTGTGAGATGTCTCTAATGATGTTGTCCAAAGAGAGGCCTCATGGTTGTTGATAGCTTCTTTGTTCAATTTCTTGATGCACAATTGGATCTTCAAAAGTAGCATTCTCATTTAAGTAAATTTCTTCAAGGGCTTCCTTAAGTAATCTTCATCACCTACAATGGGCTTCATTGACTCAAGAGGGTTGTCCTCAAGGTCCACAATTTCATAAAAAAACAACATGCATGGACTCTTCAATGATCAATGTTCTTCTATTGAATACCCTATACACTTTGCTAGTTAGTGAATAACCTAAGAAAAATGCTTCATTAGATTTTGCATCAAATTTTCCTAAGTTATCTTTGCCATTGTTTAATACAAAGCATTTACAACCAAATATTTTTAAGTGAGATACATTTAGTTTTCTACCTTCAAACAGTTCATAAGGAGTTAATTTCAGAATAGGCCTAATAAGCATCCTATTCAACACCTAATAAGCAGTACTAACTGCATCAGCCCAAAACTATTTTGGCATGTTAGACTCATTCAATAAAGTTCTGGCTAACTCTTCTAAGGATCTATTTTTCCTTTCAACAACCCCATTTTGTTATTAGTTATGAGTTATGCCATGTTCATCACAAAACTTTTCAAAAGACTCATTTTGAAATTCTCCACCATGATCACTTCTCAAAGTCTTGATTTTCAAATCCTTTTCATTTTGAACTTGTTTAGAAAAAGTTTTGAATGCTTTAAAAGCTTCACTTTTCAAAGTTAAAAAGAATGTCCAAGTAAATCTAGTGTAGTCATCTACAATCACAAGTGCATAATAGTTTCCACCAAAACTCTTAATTCTAGAAGGACCAAACAAATCCATAGGCAATAGTTCTAAAGGTTTTGATGTAGAAATCATGCTTTTAGATGGAAAGAAAGATTTGGTTGCTTTCCTTTTTGACAAGCAGCACATAGTTTGTCTTTCTCAAATTTTAATTTAGGCAAACCAATCACAAGATCTTTAGAAATCAATTTATTCAAATGTGGCATATGAATATATGCAGCCCTTTTATGCCATAGCCAAGGGTTTTCCTCTTTTGCAACTAAATATGTTATGTTATGACTAGATGCACTCTCAATGTCAATCAAATATATGTTATTATGTCTAACACCTTGTAAAGCTATATCAGAAGAATTCTTAAAATAGACAATGCATTTATCACTTTCAAAGGTTACCGTGAGACCTTTGTCACATAACTGACTTATCCTTAGGAGATTGTGCTTGAGCCCTTCAACGTAAAACACATCTTTGACGGTCAATGTATTTCCTCCTCCAATGTCTCCGGTTCCAATTATTCTTCCTTTGTTGTTATCTCCATACGTAACAAATCATTGTTTCTTCTTCTCAAAGATATGAACCTCTTCTTGCCACCAATCATGTGTCTTGAACATCCACTATCAAGGTACCACAATGACTTCTTTGACTTTCAAGATTTCTTCAAGACAAGTTAAGCAAGAATTTAGGTCCCCAATCTCATATGGGTCCTTGGGGTTAGTATAAATAAAGAAACATCATTTCACAGTTTTAAGCCATGCATACTTTTCATTTGGCACACCAAAATGCTTAATGTTGCATTTGTTAGAAGTATGACCATGCTTCAGGCAATAGAAACAACAAACACTATGCAGTTTGTTTTTCACAAAAGTACCTTTTTCAACCCAAAATTTTACGAGTTCTTTTCATTTGAGGTTTCATGTGTTGATGTACATTCTTGATTTTAAGATTATTCATTCTAATGCCATTGTTAACATGTGAAATAGATTTGGTTGCTTTAACAAGTAAGTTGTCAAGTATATCAATGTCAAACATATAACTCTTACAAGACAAGAATTCAATAGGATTTACCACCACATTAGATTCAGACTCTTTCATTTCAAGATTACTAATCTTATTTCTTAGAATCACTTCTTCATCTAATGCTTTTTCATATTTAAGTTTTAATTCATGAAATTCTTTTTTCAACTTCTTATGTGCAACATCCAACTTTTCAGATTCATTCATTAACTCAAAGAAGGCTTTTTGTAAATCTAATTCACTAGTTTCATAGCTAGAATCACTTACTTGACTTCCAGCATCATCAAAATCAGCCATTAAGCAAAGATTTGCTTCCTCATCTAAGTCACTTGAGCATGAAGAACTAGAGTCATTCTCTTCCCAAGCTATGTAAGCTTTCTTCTTTGGGAATTTATTTTCTTTCTTTTCTTCACTTCTTTTGTTTTTGGGACAATCAAACTTGACATGTTTTCTTCAAATCCGTAGCACTTGATGCTTGATGAAGATCCTTGATTGTCCTTCTTTTCACCACTATACTTGTCCTTACCCTTTGCTCTCATGAATTTAGCAAACCTTTTTATCATGAGGCTCATATGTTCTTCATCATCTGAATCATCATCATCATCCCTTATTGAACTCTTCCCTTTGGAGATTTTGGATTTGAAGGCCAAGGTCTTCTTCTTGCCTTGATCTTCTTCCACAATCAATCTGTTCAGCTCAAGCTCGTGCTCATGAAGCTTTCCAAAGAGTATTTCCATCGACATTTGG